>NW_020175402.1:5868131-5995133 GCF_003031525.2 Neophocaena asiaeorientalis asiaeorientalis
GAGCCTGACCCGCCTCAAGGATTATGCAGAGCAGCCAGACAAAGTAGCCAAACCTGACCCTGTCACCCAGGCCACCAGCCTCTTACCTGAGGAACTGCAGGGACAGTGGTCTAGGAGGCGACAAGAGGCCGAGGGGGAGGTTGGGGCCGCCGAGAGCATGTTTCCTGCCGGCTTCTCAGGGAGCTCAGGAAGCGAGGAAGGAACAGGAAGGAGGCAGAAGGCGGGCCCAGACCCAGGTGCGTGACTCACTTGAGGCTGCTGTCCCCGGTTAGCAGTGGCGGATGAAGGATTAGGGAAGCCCTGCCTGTAGGCTCTGCTGGGTGAGCACAAGGCCAGGAAGCCAGCTCCCTGGGTGGGGCCCCAACTCCAAGGTCACCAAGAATACTCACACCCAGCCGGGATGCGCGCTCTCTCTCTCTCTCTCTCTCTCTCTCTGCACATGAGCTCAGCCAGCAACACTGGGCTGGTCCATCTAATGCAGAGCCCCTCTGGGAGGAAGGGCCAGGCCTGGGCTGGTAGAGAAGGGAGGAACTGGGTTCCTGGTCTGAGGGGGAGATGGGCCCTGACCTAGGGAGGGCTCAGCCCTGTTTCAGGAGCTCGAGCTTCAGTGGGTGCTGCCCCAATCCAGCGAGCCCCACGGTGCTAGAAAACGCCCAAAGCTGCTTTCAGAAGATACCCCTGTCTGAGAGGACGCACAGCCAGTCTTGCCCACAGGAAGCCACGGTCCAATGGCTGTGACAACCTGCCCACAAGTGCCCCCAGCCAAGGAGGAGACAGCCTGCCCTCAGGGATGCCCAGTCTGTTAGGAAAGAGAAAATTCTGCCTCCTGAAGCCAGCCCCATGTGAGGGGAGATGCAGCAACCCGGCTCTCCTGACCCCCAGTCTGAGAGGGAAGATAGATCCTTGCTCTGAGGAGTACCTAGTCTGACCATGGCAAAGCACCAGAGTTCTGTCAAAGCCTAGGACTGTGCCTGGGCTCCGACTGCGCATTCTGCACTGAGAGTTACTCCTTATCTCCACCTCCATCTCCCTGAAATATCAGATTGGGCTTAGCAGGAAGCAGAGGTGTCAGGCCACAGAGAGAAGCAAACTGGACCCTGGCATAGGTGGACATTCTCAAACACTAACGCTAAGAATCTACGAGACCGGGCTTTGACTGCTGCCTCTGGTCTTCAGCTGTAGCCCGCTCAGAGCCTCAGCGTCCTGGGTCAGTAACAGCCACACATATTCCCTCTGTTAGACCTGGCATGACACCTGGGCACATAATAGGAACTCGGTAAGTGAAAATCACTTTATTTACCCAAGTTCCTGCCTGGTGTCCCAGAACTGGAAGTCAAATCCTTTCTCCACATCAGGCTCAGTCGGAGAACTTGTTAAAAATGAAGGTTTAAAACAAAAGCAGTGGCTTCCCTTGTGGCGCAGTGGTTGAGTCCACCTGCCGATGCGGGGGACACGGGATCGTGCCCCGGTCCGGGAAGATCCCACATGCCGCGGAGCGGCTGGGCCCGTGAGCCATGGCCGCTGAGCCTGCGCGTCCGGAGCCTGTGCTCCGCAACGGGAGAGGCCACAACAGTGAGAGGCCCGCGTACAGGAAAAAAAAAAAGCAGGTTCTCAGATTCTACTTCAAGAGAGATTCTGAATCAGCAGTGCTAGTCATGGGGCCAAGGAAATGAATTTTTAACAAGTACCCAGGTGATTCCAAGGTAGGACGTCAGAGCAGGCTTGGAGGGAGCCAGGGACCGGGCAAGGAGAGCCCCATTACCTAAGAGCTCTTTCTAGCCATGCTTACCTGCTCTGAGCCACAGGTGTAGGGCAAGGATTTTGGCATCTGTAGCAGAACCCAAGCTCTCCCCACCCCCTACCTCCCGGTGGACTGACTGTCCCTGCCTGACGTTCCAGTGCTGGTGGGGTTAACCCAGGGGCTCGTTAAAGATCCAGCTGTCTGTCTCCTCCAGCCTGAATCCTGAATTAGAATCGTCAGGGAGACCAGAGAATGTTTCTTTGTGGGGTTTTTAAAATATTTATTTATTATTTATTTTATTTATTTATTTTGGTTGTGCCGGGTCTTAGTTGTGGCATGGCGGAAACTTCATTGCGGCACGCGGGCTTCTTAGTTGCGGCATGCATGTGGGATCTAGTTCTCCGACCAGGGATCAAACCCAGGCCCCCCGCGCTGGGATCGCGAAGTCTTCCCCACTGGACCACCAGGGAAGTCCCGAGAATGTTTTTTAACAAGTTTCCCAGGCGTCCTCCATTTTCTGCTCTTCCACCCAATCTTGGAGCAGGGACCACCCTGCCGGAGGAGGGGACGGAGAGGAGTACCCACTGTGCACCCCGCTGTGCTGGGCAGAGGGTTCCCTGATCTCCTTAACCCTCAGGGCAACAGATTTAAGAGATGATGGAAGCTGAGGCTCAGAGAAGTTTCAAGACTCCAGTCTGCCTGACACCAAACACAGGCCTGTCACCTCCACTTGCAAGGTTTGTTCTTTCTACAATAGACAGAATCTTACTTGAGTTCACGGAACAGGGACAGAGGAGCTATTTTTACCCTCATTTTACTAAAGAAGAGGAAGCTAAAGCCCAGAGAGGCAAAATGACTGGCCAGGATTACAAAGCCAGTCAGGGGCAGAGCAGGTGCTTGGCAAGGTGACTCCCAGGCCCTTCTGAGCTCTTTCCTCAGGGCTGCCGGACGTTCCCACTATTCCTAAATCAAATAATGAGGAGTGTGGATGACCTCCAGCAAGGGGACAGATGAAACAGATGTGCTAGGATGAATGCGGGGCTGCAGAAAGGGAGAAGGAAATGGAGAGGGCGAACCCTGCTTCCCTGAGGTTCCAGCCAGTGCAGGCCCAGACTCAACCACACCCCCGCCACCACACACACACACACACACACACACACACACACACACACACACACACACTCCAACCTCCACTGGGGCCTGTGAGAAGGGCTGGAAGGGGGGGCCCAGCTGTGGTGGCCCCAGACTGACACTGAGAGGCCAGCCACGGGGGTGGGATGTCTGGACTGATGCTTTTGGTGGTTACACCTCGTTTTAAAGGGACAATTCCCACTTGACACGTGAGGAAGCTGAGGCCTAAATGCCCGGCTGCTACCCCTACCCATCTGGCTCAGCCCGCGGTAGCCCACAGGCAGCAATGAGCTGCCCTCTGGGAGGTGTGAGAGTACTGGGATCGTCCCCATTATTCACAGCAAACCACAGGAAGAGGAGTGAAGTGTCTCATCCAGCCTCCCGCTCTTTCTGGGCCCTGGCGCTCCTCCAGCCAGCCTTCCCTGCCCAAGGAGCCCCTCAACCTTGAAGGGGATGAACCAGCTGCCACGGAGACACCCTGGAGGCATCTTGAGCAACGCAGCTGGTTCAGTGCCCAATGTACATTGCCCAACGCACACCTCTCTCGCGGGCCAGGTCATCGCTGAAAAGATGGCTCTGAGCAGGGTTATGGGAATGGGCTGGGACCACTGCTGACTTTCCAAGTGGGTCTGTGGCTATCGTGTGCCAGAAAGGAAACGGGAAGGCGTTAGGCCATCTGGGAAAAGGGGATGTCACGGCTGAAACCCAAATTCCTTATTATGACTTTCTCATCTCCCTGGTCTCACCTCACCCCACTTCTCTGCTCCAGGCGTGACAAAGGGTGTTCAGTTCCAAGAATGTGCTATGCTCTTACTTCCAGGTCTTTGCACACACTGTTCCCTCTGATGGAAACATCTTCCCCTCAAGTCCTACCTCACCTATGCTGGGCAATCTCCCTTTCTTCCTTCCTTGCCAACAAGACTTTACTGGAAACAGTTGGTGTCCAGTCCCAAGGGGCAAGTCCTGGTCTAGGGCCTGCGCATTATCCTTTGCTGTTTTCCCAAATTTACAGTTAGAGGTGGCCACGTCACGCATTTTGGGGCCAATGACACCTTTGGGGGAAAGTTTTGCTTCATGGATGACTTCTTTCGCTTGGCAATTGATATGGGGTGTGGTGCAGTCACCACCTTCTGAGACTCTGCACTACACCTGGAA
Organism: Neophocaena asiaeorientalis asiaeorientalis; assembly: GCF_003031525.2. Classification (NCBI taxonomy): domain Eukaryota; kingdom Metazoa; phylum Chordata; class Mammalia; order Artiodactyla; family Phocoenidae; genus Neophocaena; species Neophocaena asiaeorientalis. The sequence goes on from NW_020175402.1 coordinate 5,872,159, forward strand.
GATGACAAGCCCTCCTGAGAGGAGGGAGAAGCTGAGTAAGAGCCTGGTTCCTGAAGCTGCCTGCCACCATACTTATGTGAGAAAACAGGCCCAAATCGTTTACGCTAGTTATTCCCTGCAGCTGAAAACATCCGACTTTGAAAAGGTCACCTCCTCCCGGAAACACTCCCTGGCCGCTAAGAACAGGATCAAAGGCCCCCTCCTCGAAGCAGTGGACGCGTCGTGCCTCTCATGAGCTTTGCACCGGTTCACCATCCACACGCCCCAGTAGGATGCGGTCGGCAGCAGGGACCCGTGGTGTTCACCACTTTATCCCAAAGCCAGCGTATTTGTCGAGTGCCTAAGCATACCAGTAGCTGATCACTGGTACAACCTCCTGGAGGACAAAGACAGGGCCTGGCCCTCATGAGCTGGCAGAGCTCTAAGAAAGGGGTGGGTGTGTACACACACACCCTGGAGTGAGGTGGGCGGCACCTCCCTGCCCAGGACGATCAGCATTCCCTCAGCGTTCCCTCACTGACAGGTGTCATTCCGCCGCCGGTGACTAAACTGTTCCCTCTCTCTGCCTCGGTCAGGTTTTAGCCAGAACCCCTCCCACCCGCCCCCTGCGGTCTAACCATCTGCAGTTTGGACTCGCTTAGCTGCACTGGGAAGGACAGTAAGACACGCAAGCTTCTGTCCCCTCCCACAGAGAAGCAAGTCAAAGTTGCAGGATCTCTTGATACAAGACATTGTACCTCTGTGACTACTGGACATCTTTACCCATCTACAAAACAATGCAAAAGTCTGGCTTCAAGTCAGCCAGCTTCTCCTGTCTTCACATTTTAGGTGTCACCTTTCTAGTTTTCACCTTATGTCCCTCCCAAGGGCTGGTCCTGTCTCTCACAGCCAGCACGACACTGGAGTATATACCGTAAGCAGGATGCTTCCATACGTTATTTCATTTAATCCTCAAAATAATCAGTATTTTCATTTTGCACAGAAATAATCCTGGCAACACCCACTGAGCACTATGGTAGTTACCTTACATATGCCGTACCTAATCCTCCCTGAAAGCTGCCATTGATCTATATTCCCACTTGCAGATGAAGAAATTAGGGTTCGGCAAGTAAGGGGTCAGAAGCCAGGTCCACGCAACTCGAAAGCATTTTGCGGATGGGCCAAGCCCGACAAGAGACTCACCCGTGGAAAACTACCTGAGCAACAGTACACCAGTGGCTCGGGTATAAAAATTTATTACACATACAGAACATTACCACTAACAAGCGCAGACAGGCTAGGACACAGCGGCCCTGGAGGGAGGACGGCTAGCTCTTCGGAAAGGGAACACGTTTGGGTGGCTTGGAGCCTCAGGCCACACGGACTGGCCAGTCAGACGGGAAGCACATGCCAAACACCACGGGACGTCAGGACATCGAGCGACTGCTCTGTGTGTCCAATGCCTTCCTATCTGATCTGGGGCTTCGAAGGATGCCACACCCAGAAGCAAGCAACTGAAGGAAAGGGGCTTCCTAAGGTGGCCCAGGCTTGTCTCTGAAGTCATGGCAACACCATTTTAAGCAATATGTTTAATTGGATGATTTCCACAAACTATACACGAAGTTTCTAACCATCACAATTCAGTGAAGTACAAAACATTAAGTTACAGGCTGTGGGAAGAGAAGGCAGCACCAATGGTGGCACCTTCCAGATCCCGGTTGGTCTAGGGGTAGGGGTAGGTTTCTTTTTAAACCGAGCCCCTCATTTCAATGTACAAAAGAATTACTCTGATCGATATTAAATTGTATTGAAAACAAAATGGACTAAAAAGCAAATACTACTCTATGTTGGGGTGAAAATGGGAGGAAAGAATGAGTCCTTCAAAGCAGGAGGGGAGACAGGTGAGGGAAGGTTCTGTGGCTGTGACCCCAGGCGGTCACTCACGCTGCTCCATTTTTACTTTGGGTGGTCTCAGGAAGGTCCTGTTCTTCTTCTCTTTCTTTCCTTTTGTATTTGCTTGGAAGTTTCGCCAGCTGTCCACACGACCATCTCGACTTTCCTAAGCACAGAAGAGGTTTGAGGTGAGGAAACCAGTTAGGGAATGGAAGGGCCTGCTCTGCCGTCCGCCTTGTAGCCCAGCTCGGCCCAGCCCAGTCCTCTGGAATAATCCAAGAGTAGAACAGAGCAAGAGCTCTTCTGCCCCTTCCATGGGCCCAGGAAAGGGTCATACCACCCCTAGAAGGCAGGATAAGCTACAGGCCGGAAAGGAGGATGAGACAAATAATACTCATCACAACAAAGCCACCGTTTGCTGGGAACCTGGGCTAGACACTTCGCACACGCTATTCCCAGCCCTCACAAAAAGCTGCGGTGTGTCGCGCCACTGGTATTTCACAAACGAAGACACCAGGGCTCAGAGGTGGCATCCTTTTATCAAAGCCATCTGGCTTGCCAGCAGTACAGCCGCTCTTTCCCCCACCCCTTCCTTCTGCCCCTTAAAACCTGGATGGAGGCGCGAAGCCAGCACAATGCCTGGCCAGTTGTGCTGGGAGGGCCACTGGGATCCCTCCCCCTTACCGAGGGGCCTACTCATTTTCTCTCTGTGCATTCACTCAGTGGGACGGAAACAAAGCCATCATCGCTGGTTAGCCAATCCTTACCCTGAGTCCTAAATCTTACAGAAGATAAGACCAAATGGTGCTCAATTCAGGAAACTGGCTGACCCCCTGAAGGATATAACCAGGATGTCAACGAGGAATCAAGCCTTAAGTCTCTCTGCAGGCAGGACACCAGGGTTACAAGAACCTCGGTTTCTACTAACAGACCGCTAAATAGGGCTCTACTCCACGTTTACCCCCTAAATTAGAGGTGTCAACCATTGCTCCTGAGCCCACTTGGCAGCTGTGCCTATCATGCCCTTGCCAAGCTACAGAGCGCAGAGGTGGCTGAGCCAGGACTCAGTCCCCAAAGCCCCCGCTCTTCCCCACATAAGCCATTTCCCCGACTGTCCACCCCAGTCAGTCCTGGCAATGCCCAGGAATCAAGCTTCTATGCTGGGAAGTTTTCTTACTCTGGAATAAGAGTCCCTGGCCACCTTGGAAACTTACCTCAAAATTTTTCTGCCACTCCCTTTCTCGTTTGGCTTTTTCTTGAGCTTCAATCTCTTCTTCCCTTTGTCGCTTCCTAGGAGGAAAACCAGGCCATAGGATTTACATGATACCTGGAGACTGTGTTAACCATACAAGTTAGGCATTTCCCCACAAAAGCAAGCGTATAAAGTAAACCAATTCCCTAGAGTTCTCCAAAGACGGCTGTCTGGAAAGGGCTCAAAGCACTGCACAAATGTCATTCTAAAACATGCAGATGAGACTGTGGGGCAAGATACAGATAGCCCTGTCACAGAGAGAGACAGACAAGGTCGTCAAAGCCCAGCCAGCACTAATCGGAGGTTCCAGGCCCAGTCCCTGCCATCTCAAGAACCCAGGCCACCTTACTTCAGTAGAGTGACCATTACAATAGCAGAGGTTCTTGTTCAAGAGGATCTCTGGACAAAACCCTACCCTAAAACAAGGCCATTTCACACAACCCCAACTAGCAAAACCTAGTTATTGCTAAACACCAATCAGCAATACAAAGTACATAAACTAAATTAACCTCAAGATTTCTGATGAGCAAAGGAAATCCTACTTCCCGGCAACAAATATACTGTAAGTGATTACGCTGTACAACACTACATACTCACCAAAGCTGCAGCCACTAGTCACACAAAAGGCTCTGGCCTGAATAACTGCCTACTTCACTCCAGGAAATCAGGAAGAAAACACACAGCACTCTTGATTATAAACTCCCTAAGGACAGGCCTATCCAATATTTCCCAAAAGTCAGAGAGAATTCCTTACCCTAGTGATTCAAAAGTTTGGCTGTTTCAGATAACTATTTTACACAGTCTCTTAAACAATGTACTATAACAATTCCTTCACCAGGAAAATCTCCGAAGACCATCTTGGTTAATCTAGGTATGCAGACATGGCTTAAACGAATATACTAATATATACCTTTCATGCATCTCTTTGGCTTCTCTCTCTTTCCTTTTAATTTCCAGCTCAGCAAAGAGTTTCATGGTCTGTTTGTATACTGCTTGTTTGAACTACAAAAAAATTAAGAAGAAAACAAAGTAAATATTTTACCAGCAATCTGAATCAAATATTTTTAGATGGAGCCCAGGACAAAAGCAGATTAGACCAGCAAGGAAAAAAAGACTCTCCAGAGAGAACCACTTCAGGATGCTGGCTCTCTCCTGGGAGATAAATAACACATCCTCCTATGAGCTCTTTCCACTTTCACCATTCAGATGATACAGAGAAGCCTTGCTCTGGTAAAAAGCACCAATTAAGAGAAAAAAAAATTTTACCCACTTATCACAACCATTGAAATTTTGGAGGGCCCTTTCTTCCAAAGAACTTCCAAAAATAACTTTCATTCTTTCTTTTCACACATATTTTATAATTACTCTGAGCTAGGCACCAAGAGAGGTACTGGAGATATGCAGGTGCTATCAGACTAGTCTCAGGAGTCTCCCAACTGTGGCAGAGATACTAGTCGTCCCCTATCCTCGCCCCATGACGTGTTCTACCTTCTTGTACACTCCCTTATCTTAAAGCACATGGCCACCCAGCGCAAAAGCTTGTATTTCTCAGGCTTCTCTGTAGCTAGGCGTGGCCATGTAACTTGTTTTAGCTAATGAGCTATAAGGAAAAGTGATGTAGCAACTTTCTGGAGTGTTCTTAGAGGGAGCACACTTATCCCTCCCGCCCTATTCCTCTTTCCTGCTCTTTGTACATGGGTGAGGTGATGACACATCCTAAACTGTGAGAATGGAGGCAACACACTTGTTGGCAGAGCCACAGAAAGGAGGACACTGAGTCCTTGAGTGACACGCAGTCCAGCAGCCATCTTCCCAAAGACTTACTACACAGGAGAGAAAAAAGTCACTGACTTGTTCAAACCACTGTCATTTGGGGTCTCAGTTGTATGCAGCTGAGCTTATATTCTGACTCTTACGTTGGCAGAAACAGGTAACACAGCATTAGATAGAAAACAAATCTCTTATCTTTAAAACGTTTTCCCCCAAATATATTTTAAATATACAAAGAAATATAAAAACTAACCCATCATGCAGATTTCATACGATTTATATCCGAAAATCAGAGACAATGGAGCAAGAGTGACATATGAAAAAAGGGGAAGTAAAGGAATCCCCAAATTAATGTCACTTCTCTTTAATACTGTTACCTCCCAGGCACTGCTCAATGAAAGCAATGCTGACAAACTCCAGCCCCTAGTAAGGACAAACATCGAAGAGATGAAGGAATCTGTAATGAATATTTCAATATTTTTAAAAGCTCCTGGATGAACAGTTTCTGGTGATTTTAATTTTTTATATTTTTCTGCTTTTTCCAAATTTTCTAGCATTAGCATGTGTTCCTTTATAAGCAGGAAAAAAAGACAACTAAAAAAAGTTAAGGTTCTTAACAACTTAGGAGGAGCAAGGAATATTTATAAGAGGGTCTTCAGAAAAGACTAAAAAGGATAATTAAAGGGAAGGGAAAGTAAGGCTGAGGAGAAAAAAAACTAAAATACTGGAATGGAGTAAACCTCAAACAAGTGGCTAGTGGAAAAGATGGCCTAACAGTTCTCAAGCAGTGTTACCAAACAGAAGAGGGGACCAGTTGCTGTTAGTAAAATCACTGATGGAAGAAGTTGATAGGAAGTTTCCAGTAAGCAGTTTCCAGCAGCAGTAAGACAGCTGCTCCTCTATAAATCTTTTAAAATAAGCATGTGGATTAAGTTATTTACTGACCTAACTTGAGGCAAGATTAAGATGACTTAAAATTTTTCAGGCCAGTGAGGCAATCAGACACAAATACATAAGTAGAATCTCTCTCTTAACCAATCCCCACTGAAGAACCCACAGGATTAACAGATGCTTGGGGACTTCCCTGGTGGTGCAGTGGTTAAAATCTGCACTCCCAATGCAGGGGGCCCAGGTTCAATCCCTGGTCAGGGAACTAGATCCCACATGCATGCCACAACTAAGAGTTTGCATGCCACAACAAAGGGGGCCGCAAGCCGCAACTAAGACCTGGCCCAACCAAATAAAAATTAAAAAAACAAACAAACAAAAAAAAAACCAGATGCTTGCCATTTCCCTGGAAGCACATTATTACCTGTAGCACAATGGGTACCCGTGGCTGTAGACAGCTGTTTACCAAGAGTCATTTGTGGTTGCTCCCAAAGCTGTCTATCCCAGTTGCAATTACTACTGTACTTATGTGATTTAAACACCACAGAAATTGATGAGTGTGGTTATGAAAATAAATGCTTGTTGGTCCTTTTAAAACTAAGTGGAATGCTTTAGAAAGAGTCAAACACAAGTCCCTAAAAATAACCACTGTTGAATTAGGTACCCGTGAGACATCTGGAAAAGACTGAAGAAACAATCTAGGACTCTGCTCTTGCTTTGCTTCACAGGTACCTAAGTTTTCAATGTTCTTCAAAAGAAATTAAAAGCAGAAACTATGGATAATGCTCTGTGTGTTTTATAAAATAAAGTCTACTGCGAACTCCAATGAGCAGACAAACCCTCAAAGGAAAGGCCATAGCCCTATGTCCAAAGAAAGGTGGATTTTTCAAAAAGGAGAATGAATATACATTTTAATATTTTAAGTGAAAATGTTTCTAGCATGTATGCAACATTCCTTAAGCTTCCCTCTCTTTAACCCACCAATCAGTGAACCCATCCACACAAGATGAGGTGGTTTTTCCCATATTTAACTTACCAGCTCAGGATCATCCTCTTCCACATTTGTAGGCTTTCCTTCCTTCTTTAATTGCTTTTTTCGCTCTTTCACCTAAAAAGAATTTTTTTCCATCAAAAAATGAGCGCTCATACTTTGAGAATATCCATTAAGCTGCACACATAGAATATGTGCATTTTTCTACAGGTATAACAAAAAGTTTGCATCGAAAAAAGATAAGCCACTCCCCTCCCCTCCAAAACAGCAACGCAATCAAAGAACACTAGGAACCAGGGGTCCTTTCTCTAACCTCATCTAAAATCCAACACAAGGGGACCGGCTGGGGAGTTGTCCCCAACTTATCAGATCCTAGGCCAGATCCAAAGAGCCTCTGATACATTGAACAGATTATGCATTTATCTTTCATGGCTTGTGGTTATGTGTTAATAGCAAAAAAAAAAAAAAAAGTACATTTGTCAAGTTTTAAAGAAGCTACAGAATTTGCAGCATCCAATATGATTGTTTTCTGGCATCTCTGCAACGGCATTCTGGATACTTTTCAGTGAAACCTCCTTAAACCAACGATCTTCACAACACATTAACTGACGTTTTCATCACTTTGGCCACCATTGAGATTCCCCCCAAAAATAAATATATCCATTCACAAAAGAATGACATTACTCCATTAAATTACCATTCAGTCTGGCAAAAAGCCAAGTGCCTTCCAAGCTCAAAAAGGCCTTACTGCCACCCTGTGGTCAGAAAGCCTGAGGGTGGCTCCTTTACAGGTAAAATACAGAGGAAGGGGTAACTATCACAATAATTCAGGGACAAATTGTCAGGTTCTTTTCTGGTTTCTACCAGAATTTGGCCCTCAAATTCCAACACATGACCAGCAAGACACAGTTATGGCAGTCTGTCTCCTCTTTTTACTCAAGTCCCTCATCTAAATTGGCCTCGTTACTATTATTGGTAATATAGTTGTTACAGATTCCAAAGCTCTTCAAAGAAAAGGTCACATACACATTCACTCCCAATTGAAACTGCTCTTATAAAACAGCCTCAAGATTCTTGCCCTAGCAAGTTAAAAACATAAAACAAAGACCTTTCTTAACTCAAGGAAGCTGTCTTAACATTTCCCACCACTCGGGAGATTTAGGTAATGGAAAAACATAAAGACAGCTAAAACTGAATTTATTTCAATTGAGTCCTTCCCAACCCTATTATTAATACAGACATGTATCTCGTCCTATTTTTTTTTTTTTTTAATATTTACTCACATCCCCTTGCCAGCCTTTCTCAAGCCCTTGTTTCAACCCTTTCACAGAGACAAGAATAAAGGTCCAGGGTCAAGCAGCACCACGGCTGCTCCACTGTTCCACTTTCAGAATGGGGTACTGCGATGAGAGAGCAAGAAAAACCCTCTTTCCACAACAAGGGACTGCTAGGGAAAGAGGTAGGAGCAGCGTCCTGGCCACTTATCCTGAGCTCTAGGAGTGAATGCCAGATTAAGGCACGCACTGTTCATGACCACCACAGCAAAGTGGTGGAGACCACAGGAGCAGTCAGGCCCGTCAGGCCAGTCAGGCATTGCTACGTTAATGTTAACATTTACCCTCCTACAAGGCAAGGCGCCCAAGGCTTACTAATACTTCCTGTAAACACAGCAGCACTATAAATACTTACGGTGTGTTCCACGTATTCTTTTCCTGCCTGAATTACATCCAGGGCCCTCTTCTTTTGTTCCTGATCCAGTAGCAACTTGTAAGCTTTGTCCACAGCTAATGCAAAACATTGAAATTAACTGTTTCTGCAAACACCCTCTCAAAGTCTGAACTATACTCAGGCAGTGTAAATGGACTTGTGCCGTCTAAAAGCATTCCCTACTTTGTTAAATCATTTACTGTTGTTAAACTAATTTAAAAACATACAACTACAGCAATGATTTTCCTTGAGAGCCTTGGAAAAAAAGTAAATATATGCTCAAGGTTAAATACACCACATCTAGATTTAACTCAGTGATCAAATTCTTCCAATTATTTTTTATGTTCAAAGGAAAAAAAATGATCCTATGCAGTAACAATCTTTGTTGGCACATAAAAGTTTTAACAAACCAAAGTTAAGGTCTATTTCTAAACAGCAACATTCTGCTTTGCATGACAACCGTTCTACTGAAAACCACAGCTTCTTCATGACCAGAAGACAAAACTGTAACATTCTTTTCTTGATCCAGGACTAGGAACAGTTAGTCCGGAGCACTGACAATATGTTACTCAGAAGCAGGTAAATATACAAATACCTTCAAAAGCCTTTTGTGCTCTGTCAGCATCATCTTGATTTTTGTCAGGATGTACCAATATGGATAACTATAATAAGAGAAGAGATAGCTTTGTCAATAAGAGGAACGTTTAGTAACTCTTCGCCTGCACTGTGCCTCTTTACAACCAAAAGCTCTCATTAGGGCAAAAACTGCCAGCCAGAAGCATTTTTTAAAATTAATAAATATCATAAAATGCCCAGAAGTGTTAGTCCTTAATAAAATTCAAGTACCAACAGGTAATTGCACAGATGGAAAACATTTATTTGAGAACAAATGGAAGCCTAGCATTATGAAGATGTTGTGATAATTTGGGAGGGGGAAGGAAAGAACAAAAAGTACCAAGTTCCTTTTATGTTTCTTATATGGAGCACTCCAGAGGATTAAACAGGTCTGAGATATCACCTCTTTCCTAAAAGAACTTCTAATATCGAGCAGTGACTCTCAGTTCTGGCTGCGTTCCAACCCTGTGCAGATTTTTAGGAATACAGAGGTCTACTTTCCAGCCTGAGAGCTTCTGAATCAGTCTCTGGCATCTGTACTTTTCAAACCTCTACTAGACTGGGTATCAGATGATGGTAAGGAATTAGTGTTAATTTGTTAGGTGTGACAAGCAGTTTGGCAAGAATATGTCCTTTTTTTACTTTGGTGGGATAACTGCTTAAGTACTTAGGGGTGAAGTATCACAGTGTCTGTAATTTACAGTTCTGCCAAAAATACATATACAGTTAATGAAGGGAACTGCTGCATATAGATGGTGAATATATGGGCTTTCATTGTTTTATTCTTTCTTTTTAAAATATAACAAAAATTTCTTATAACAAAAAGTTAAAAAGCAAAAACCTCCATAGGTGATCCTTTCAGACAGCCAGGGTTAAGAACCACTGACCTACTATCACTGACAGACAGAAACAGTTTGAACAGAGGGACTGTGCTCGGGGATGACATCAAGTAGGGATCTACTGCTAAATCCAGCATTACTGGAGCCAAAATCCCGGGTTCCAATTTCAACTTCAATCACCTGCTAGCTGTGAGACCTTGAGCAATTCACTTGATCTATCTCCGCCTCAGTTTCCTCCTCTCTAAGTGGGACAATACTGTATACCTATATCTCACTGGGTTGTTGTAAGGATGAAATGAGATAATGAGTAAAGAACTTAGCATACTAACACACAATGGCAACAGCTAGCACATGAAGAGGACATACCATAGGCCAAGACCTACTCTAAGTGCTTTAGGTGTGTTGCCTCATTCAAATCCTTATAAAAACCCCAGGGGCAGCCACCATCACTACATGCATTTTACAAATGAGGTAACAGGGCACAGGAAGGTTGAAAGTAACTTGCCAGAGCTCACACTGCTCGTAAGAGGTACAGCCAAGACAGAAACTCAAGTCATACAGCTCCAGCACCCACACTCTTAACTATTAGGCTCTATTAATGACTAAATAAGAACTCTTACTGACTTCTTCATATAGCTACATAAATAGTCTAAAAGTTTTGACTATGAATTTGAATGACTGCTTATTGAGTTGGGAAAGATTTCTAACGCATTACATTAGAAAACTTGAAATTTTAGAAGAAGGGGAAAAAGCTGAATATAAGTGCAGAGAAGAAGTCAGGAAGCAAAAAAGCTATGAAGTTATATAATGGGAAATGACTGAGTAGGCAAAGATAAAAACACCTTGGCTTAATAGTAGATCAGAAGACGATTATGAGTCAGCAATGTGGAGGCAATGACTGTATTGAAAAAGCAAGCATAACACTGGATATTAACAAGTCTGTCATGCAGGAGCTGAGAATATATTCAGCACTGGTCAGGCCCTAATAAAATATGAAGTATATAAAAGATATAAGTTGAGGAAAGTTAAAAAAATAAAAGATGAAATATACAGAAAATCCAATTTGCAAAGACATTACAGGGCGTATGATTATTCAACTCATAGAAGAAAAGGCTGGGGGGTTACTCAGCTGTCAAAACTGGAAGGGTGTTTTAAAAGGCTACTATAAAACCCTGCAGCTCGAGTTATTAAATATCAGAATGGGCAAGGATCAGAGGCTGTGGATCTCCTTTCCCAGAGAACTTCCTGAAAGCACTCTATATTAAACCAAGTATCTTGCGTATTCACATGTTTGCAAAAGATAAAATTATTGAGGAATAGAACTTTAAAAATAAAATCATTCAACACTGTTAAATGAACTTAAAAATAAAACACTGTTATGAATCTCCTGGAAGCCAGGGGATCTGATAAGTATGACTCCATGTAAGCTCTACTACTCTACCTTGTACTTCTCTCTCTTAATTAAGGAACTGGAGAGATTCTATTTGGACGTAAAATTCATCCTATTCACAGGTAAGCTGTGGTCATTAAATTATTTAAGATTTGTATGTCACTGTAAGTTTTTTTCAGAGTTATATAGCCTTAAAAAAAAAAAAAAAAAGATTAAATTTTGGCCCAAAAGTCATAATAGAATGCCCTGATAATAACCCTCAAGTCCTAAGAGAATCATGCACTCAATACATTTTTAAAAGGTTCAAACTCCACCTATTACAGGAATATAGAATCATACCTGCCGAAACCTCTTTTTTATTTCTTCATCTGTCACTTCAGGATCTATCTGAAGAACCTGGAAGAATCAAAATCAAAACTGTAGGGCTTCCCTGGTGGCGCAGTGGTTGAGAGTCTGCCTGCTGATGCAGGGGACACAGCCGGTCCGGGAGGATCCCACATGCCGCGGAGCGGCTGGGCCCGTGAGCCATGGCCGCTGAGCCTGCACGTCCGGAGCCTGTGCTCCGCAACGGGAGAGGCCACAACAGTGAGAGGCCCACGTACCGCAAAACAAACGAACAACAACAACAAAAAAATCAAAACTGTAAAAGAGATTAAAAGAATTTATAGATTTAAGAGATGCCTAATAATTATACATTTTATAATCAGCATCTAGAACAGTACTCAGCATTCTATAACAGTACCTGACATACAGTTCTAAAAAATGTTCAAGAAATATAAATGAGTAAACCAATAATAGAATAATAGCTATAGTGTTTCAGGGTTCTCAAATTAATTCAGTGGTTTCTTTCACTCCATCAGAAAAATAATAAATTACCCTACACCCAGGGACATGTTTACAGACCATGAGAAAAATGTTGCCTTTCTCCTTCATTCATTAAGAAAAGTACCCACCCTCTACTTACCTTTGCAAATGTGGAGAAAGTACAGCAACTCAACATGGAAATAATTAGGCTGGCTACCTGATTTTTTTTAATGAGGGAGAACTGCAGATCTTCAAATAAAGCTCCCCCACAGCTGATTTTCATCTCAATCGAGAAATGTCCACTTGGCTCGACGTTATAATTTACATGGCTCAACAGTTCTTAACCCAGAGTGGAAATCTGAGAGCCATGCCAGGGGTTCACTCTAGGAAAGTCTGATTCCAGCTCAGTCGAACTTATTAGAATTGGGTACGGTCAAATGACAGCAAAGTCTGTATTTTTTGAGCAACACTGTTTTAAAGATAAGTTTTATCATTCTTCTCCAACCCTGGGTATCCTGGCGTTGACATTTGTCATCAAGGATTCTGATTCCCTCACCACAAAAACACACATTCATTCAAACATTTACATAGCAGCTACTACCTGCTGAACATGCTGCTATACACTAGAAATGCAAAGATAAATAAGCAGGGGAAACATTTTTTTAAATTACCATATAATAAGAGTTTTTCAAAGAAGACTTTATTATAAGACATACAATTAAACCAGAGGATTTCATAGTGTAGTCCATGGATTCAACATAGCACCTAATAACATTTATGTACTTAGTATTCAAGGTGTGAAGAAGGTGCTGAAGGGCAGAGGGTAAGAAGGTCTGTTAGAAATTCAGAAGAGCAGGCCCCACTTCAGTGTGACTGAATCAGAATCAACAGTTCAACAAGATCCCCAGGTGATCTCAATCATATTACAGTTTGAGATGCACTGGTAAGGAATGATGACAGAGGTCAGAAATAAGTGCACTTGAAGTTAATAGAACTGATGATCAGTTAGTAAAGGGGGCAAAGAGGAAAAAAAAAAGTAAGAAATCTTGAAAAATACATACCAGGGGCTTCCCTGGTGGCGCAGTGGTTAAGAATACGCCTGCCAGTGCAGGGGACACGGGTTCGAACCCTGGTCCGGGAAGATCCCACATGCCGCGGAGCAACTAAGCCCATGCGCCACAACTACTGAGCCTGTGCTCTAAAACCCGCAAGCCAGAACTACTGAGCTGCATGCCACAACTACTGAAGCCCATGCCCCTAGAGCCTGTGCTCCGCAACGAGAAGCCACCGCAATGAGAAACCCGCGCACTGCAACAAAGAGTAGCCCCTGCTTGCCACAACTAGGGAAAGCCTGTGCGCAGCAACAAAGACCCAACGCAGCCAAAAATAAAATAAATTTATAAAAGAAAACTACATACCAGAGAAATTAAAACTGAAAAGTAATCTGCCAAGCTTAGTCAGATGTTTAGAGTCTTAGAAAAACTTGACAACAAGTAATGTCAAGATTTATAGCAAGCTTTCAACACATTCAAACAGCCCACCTACAGCCGCAGTTATTGGTAGGCAATGAAGCTGAATCACCCCTGCATTCAACAGACTTTTGAAGGTTACTACAAGAGCATACCCATTCTCAAATGTCAGGCATACAACTGGGGTGAGGGAAAAGGAAGAACTTTAAAACAAAGACTTTTCAAGAGTGAGTGCGCCCCATCATACCTTCCCAAGGAAGAAAGGAAGCAGGGAAAAGTCACTCAAAAGAAAAACTGCAGCCACATTACGATTTACAGACAAAGGGAGGTAACTGTACATACACAAATATTCAGAGGAGAACCCTACCTTTCCTTGGTTCTGGGGAAAAGGAATGTACTAGAACAAACCAAAGTCCAACAAACCCAACAAGGTATTCAAAATGAATGTGAAAGGATGGAAATCATCCCACCTTCACACACAAAAAAAAGCCTCAATAAAGCTACAGCCTAGAACTAATCATACCAAATGTAATTCATAAACCTTGACTGGTTCCCAGGTTAAAAAATAAAATAGCTATAATTGAGATTTTTTTTAGGACAATTGGAGTCATTTGAGTGTGGACTTTATGCCAGATGATGTTGCTGAACTGCAGTAATGTGGTTTTTCCTAGGTGTGGTAATGGCGTGTGGTTGTGTGGAAATGTGTTCTTGTTTTGAGGAGATGCATGCTAAAGCACTTAGGCATAAAGCATCAATGTCTGCAGCTTACTTTCAGATGATGTGGCAAAAATGAAGAGGGTGTGTATAAATATACACACACACACACACACACAACAAAAGTTATTTTTCCAAGGGTCATATCATATGTGTACTGATCACTAGCAACATATATTCACTGAGTGCCTTCAAAGCTAGCTAATCTGACTCCTCTTCTACCGTTAAGAGTTGGAGGTGCCATATGTGGCCATGAAACACAGTGAAGACAATGGGCCTATACCTGCAGCCCAAACCCCTTTGAAGCCAGTTTTATACATTCAGTACAAACTTATAGAGCACCTGGGATTGCTAGATCCTGTGCTCACTACTGTTCTCAGAGAATCCTGTGCTCACTACTGTCCTCATAGAATTTAAGGTCCACAAGGGAAAGAACAGACAAGTCACAAATAATTCTTACCAAAATGATAAATACCATATAACCAATATGGCTCTAAGGAAGCACACAGGTCTGTTCAGATTCTTGGAAGATTTTTCTGAACTCTCACTGTGTCTCAGGCTTTGGGGATACTGCAAAGAAAAATCCACAGTCTTGGACCTCAGAGAGTTAATAAATCATCACACAGAAACAAAAATGCTTGACTGTGGCATTTATATAAGTTCCTGAACTCAAACAAACCGCCACAGTCTCCTTTAGGATCTTCTGCTTGAAAGAGGAATCCAGTCTTGGGTCACATCTGAACTCTCTGACCTGTTAATAACGTGCAGGTTCCAGAATCCTGTGAGATAAACACCTTTCTTTCCAACGTGCTAAACAAGATAAACAGAAAACGAAGTCTGTGGTGCTGCCTTCTGGGGCTTTAAAGTTAAATAGAGGGACTTCCCTGGTGGTCCAGTGGTAAAGAATCCACCTTACAATGCAGGGGACACAGGTTCGATCCCAGGTCAGGGAAATAAGATCCCACATGCTGCAGGGCAACTAAGCCCACGCGCCACAACTACTGAGCTCGCGCACCTCAACTAGAGCCCGCGTGCCGCAAACTACAGAGCCCACGTGCCCTGGAGGCTGCGCGCCACAACTAGAGAGAGAAAACCTGCACTCCACAACTAGAGAGAAGCCTTCGCGCCGCATCCCGCCTGCCGCAAAAATAAATTAAATAAATAAATAAATAATAAATAAAATCTTTATAAAAAATAAAGTTAAACAGAAAAAAGCAACACGAAAAAGGCAGGGCTGAGCAGGCGCACAGGTTCATCTAAGCTTATGGAAGGAAGTAGGGGAAGGCCCTTAACCTAAAAACAATTGTAGAATGCATAAGAAAGATGTTCAGAAAATGGCTGAAGGTTAGAAATGCATCCAAATAGTGCAGTGATGGCAGGAAGCAGGGGGGGAAATGCCCCCTGGATTAGGATTCCTGTAATAAGACCCATCAGAGTCCCTTTTCTATCTGCTGCTCAGGAAGATAGTATATAGGACAACTATTCGCATTTCAATTTATAGCCAAGAGGACAGCTATTACTGCATCACTTCTCCTTAGTAGGAAAAAACCAGTCTGCTTACCTCTGGAGAAAAGTCTGATTCATTTAGATGTCTCAGTAGTTGTTGCATGAAAAAACAGAAGTTACTGATTTCCTAAATTGCTAGGAACACCTAACCCTGACTCAGGGTCAAAAACCAACTTTGTAAGAAGACAACTGGCAGGGGCTTGGGGCTAAATTAGGAGTTTGGGATTAACAGATACACACTACCATATATAAAACAGATAAACAACAAGCACCTACTATATGGCACAAGGAACTATATTCAATATCTTGTAATAACCTATAATGGAAAAGAATCTGAAAAAGAATACACACACACACGTATATATAGTATAACTGAATCACTTTGCTGTACACCTGAAACTGGCACAACACTGCATACCAACTATACTTCAATTAAAAAAAAGACAATGACACCCATCCTATAAAGTGGCTAGCATATCTGTATGAAAGAGAAAAGACAAAAGTTCTAACGGACAGTCATGGATGGAGTCCTGCTCACTCAAACACAATGTGGCACCTCCCCAAGTTTGTCAACCTTACCATATTCTTTACACATTCAAACACACTTCCGGGAATTCCCTGGTGGTCCAGTGGTTAGGACTCCGAGCTCTCACTGCCAACCGCCCAGGTTCAATGCCTGGTCAAGGAACTAAGACCCCACATGCCACGAGGTGAAAAAAATAAATAAAATTAAAAAACAAACACACTTCCTATAATCAGGACAGGAGCTATGGGGCAGTAAGTTCCAGACCACATTAACTGGTAGGACAGTAAAATCCTAGCATTCATACTGGTCCCAACAATCTGTTACTCCTCATCAACAGATCTCCACAGGAAACACTAATTATCTTAAATAAATGGGTAAGTTACATGATCATGTGTCCCCTTTCCCCAGTACACACTATCTCAATTTAAAAATATGACGAGGGACTTCCCTGGTGGTGCGGTGGATAAGACTCCATGCTCCCAATGCAGGGGGCCAGGGTTCGATCCCTGGTCTGGGAACTAGATCCCATATGCATGCTGCAACTAAGAGTTTGCATGCCACAACTAAGGAGCCCGCATGCCTCAACTACAGACCCAGTGCAACCAAATAAATAAATATTAAAATATATATATATATGACTAAACAGAAAGGACATACCATCAAATTCTTTATCACCTTTCAAACATATTATGTCCCCCTACGCTCTCCCCAAAATCATATCTAAATACTCTTTAAGCTTTTCATCTTCCTCTTCCCTTTCAAATATGTTAAGTGGGGCCAGGCGAAGTAGACATCTACTTTGCGTGAGGAGTCAAGATGGCCCAGAGCAGTGTCAGAGCCCATCTGGGACAAAGAAGACAGTAACCACACGAGGAGTGTCGGCTAGTCATGTGGTGCTGGAGCCCCAACAGGGTGAGAAGAGCATCCACAGAGGGGTAACTTGACATAAAGTGCCAAAGTGGGTTGAGGAGGGCACCTCCATGGACAGGTGGTCTGCCATAGGGTGTTAGAACCTAAGCAGAGTGAGACTGTCAATATGGGAGGGCACAGGGTGCAGGAGCCCAAGCAAGGACATCTCCACAAAGCCCAAGCCTAGCATGGGGTGTGGAAGCCTGTGCCTGGTGAGGTGGGTGCCCATGTAGGAGAGCATCCAATATTAACAGGGCAGCTCAACTTGAGGTGTAGGAGCCCAAGTACAACTGGCACAGACAGTTGAACATGAGCAGAGTGAAGAGGGCCTCCATGCAAGGGGGGACCTGGAGTGTGGAGTCAGAACCCAATAAAGATGAGGAGGGTGTTCCCAGAGGAAGGTAGCCTGACACAGGGTGTCAAAACCAGAGCAGGGTAGGAAGGAAGCATGCCTGCTTGGTGCGGAGGATGCTGGAGCCCAAGAGGGACGAAGAGAGCTCTCGGGGGTGGAGGGCAGGCACAGGGAGGCAGAGCCAGGTGAGAAACATACCCACACCAAAGGGTGACCTGGCATTGGAGTTTGGAGTTCAGGTGTGGGGAGAAAGGTTTTTGCATAGTGAGGCAACCTGGTGTTGGTGTCAGAGTGAAGCAGGGTGAGGAGGTCATTCACATGAGGGAAGGAATGGCAATGGGAGATCGAGATCAGAGTCATACAGGAGGATCAATTAAGTAAATATATATATTAAAGACAGTGGGAGGCAGATTTCTCAGAGAAGGGAACAATGAACATGGAAAGAAAAAAAACCCTACAATAAACCCTGTGATGTTGGATTGAACTTTTATGTAATACGTGTATGTGTATGTACACACACACACACACACACACACACACACTCCCTAGCTCTGTCTACCAATAGGGTCTGGGAGTAGTGACATCCCAATGGCAATGGGTATACCTAGCATCCAAATCTTGATTTCTAAATATCATTCTTCATTAAAAGGAATCAGAACTCCTCAAAGAAATGGTTAATTCCAGGCTGGGTCAGGAAAAGTACAAGAGTGCCTAGTAATCGAAGAATGATGAAGACATATCAAAAAGACAGGAAAGGCTTAAAAGTAACCTACTGGTCAAATCTGGGACATTTGAGCATCGAAATAAGTAATATCAAATTATAACCCATTGAATAAAATAGGAAACCCCAAGTCTATACAGACAAATGAATAAACTGAAACTTTGATAAGGACAGTATATTCACACATTCTCAAAGTACCTCCTCATAAAATACTTACCAATTACAAAGGGGAAAAAAGTTAACTTCATGAAGAAACCTAGTAGGCACCTCTTTAAGTGATCAAGTAATATCATTAATAACAGGATAAATCAAAATCACGTACCACTTTACAGGTTACAAAGAGAAAAATGCAGTACCACTTCTATGCTATTCCTGTCAACATTGCATAAACTGAATCTAATGTGAAGAAACATCAAACAAACTCAAGTTGAGAAAGATGCTACAAAATACCTGGCCTGTAATCTTCAGAAATGCCAAGGTCATGAAAGTCAAGGAAAGACTGAGGAACTGTTCCAGACTGAGGGAGACTAATGAGACATGACAACTAAACGTAACAGAGATTCCAGACTGGATCCTTTTGCTATAAAGGACATCACTGAAACAATTAGCTAGTTTGAATGGGGTCTGAGGATCACATAGTAAAATAAATGCATCAACATTTATTTCCTAAAAAAAAAAAAAAAAAAAAACCTTTATTTCCTGGTTTTGATTGTGATATTGTGGTTCAGTAGGAGAATGTTGTTCGCTGGAAAATACACTAAAGTATTTCAGGGAGATGGGGTGTCATATTGACAACTTACTTGTAACCTTTCTGCAAATCTGGGATTGTTTTAAAATGAAAAATGTTCTTCAAAAAAACAGAAACAATTGGTGAATCTTTTTTTTTTTTTTTTTGCAGTACGCGGGCCTCTCACTGTTGTGGCCTCTCCCGTTGCAGAGCACAGGCTCCAGACACGCAGGCTCAGCGGCCATGGCTCACAGGCCCAGTCGCTCCGTGGCATGTGGGATCTTCCCAGACCGGGGCACGAACCCGTGTCCCCTGCATCGGCAGGCGGACTCTCAACCACTGCGCCACCAGGGAAGCTCCCAATTGGTGAATCTTGAAAATACTATACTAAGTGAAATAAGCCAGACATAAACAAACATTGTATTAGGCACCTGGAATAGGCATTCATAGACAAAAAGCAGAATAGAGCTTACCAGGGGTTGGGGGTAGGAGGGCTGGAGAGTTATTATTTTATGGGTTTGAAGTTTCAGTTTGGAATGATGAAAAACTTCTAGAAATGGAGAGGGATGATGATTGCACAACACTGTGAATGTACTTAATGCCACTTAACTGTATGCCTAAAAATGGTTCAAATGGTTAATTTTACGTTATGCATACTTTACCACAATAAAATGGAGAAAAGGGGTTTCTTTAATAACTGCTCAATAAGTGTTTTTTATAAAATGTAACAATATTCGTTTCAAAGTTATTTATAATTGTGACAATTAGAAACTAGTTTATTGTACAATAAAGGAATTGTTGAAATAATTGAGGCTTTAAAAAGTGTATAAAAATAGTTTATGTAACAATACAGCATTTAAAATAGCATGGGAATAGATAACTAATAAGAACCTGCTGTATAAAAATAAATAAATAAAATAAAATTCAAAAAAATAAATAAATAAAATAAAATAGCATGGGGCTTCCTGGGTGGCACAGTGGTTTAGAATCCACCTGCCAATTCAGGGAACAGGAGTTCCAGCCCTGGTGTGGGAAGATCCCACATGCCTCGAAGCAACTAAGCCTGTGTGCCACAACTACTGAGCCTGCACTCTAGAGCCGGTGAGCCACAACTACTGAAGCCTGCACATCTAGAGCCCGCGCACCACAACAAGAGAAGCTCTCCCCACCCAAAAAAAAGAGTAGCCCCAACTCACTGCAACTAGAGAAAGCCCACACGCAGCAACGAAGACCCAACACAGTCAAAAATTTAAATAATTTATATATTTAAAAAAACTTTTAAAAAATAAAATAAAACAGCATGAACTGCATGACCCTCTTTGTTTCTAAATAAAACTAAAAACAGTTGGAGCATAAACAGGTGTTTTCTTAGGTACGATTATACATGATTTTTATTCTTGCTTTTTCTGTATTTCTGATTTTTATTAGAAATATGATTTACTTTTATAATCAGGAAATATTTAAAGTTATAAAACTAAGGAAGCTAAAAATTGTATTTGCTTGTCTATAATCTTGTGAACACTTTTGGGTTGTTAGGTTTTTTTTATTGTGGTGAAACAGAAAAGTTTTAACTAACAAATTAAATCAAAGACCCTAAATTTACCAAGTCTAGCTGTTCCTTCACATTTGAAAATAAATCCATATATATTTGGGTTACTAAAAGATGAGAGCAAGCTCTGCTCACAATAAACCACCCAAGTTCAACTCCAACTATGCATAGTACAAATTAGGTGTGTGTTCCGAGGTAAGTCTGCCTGCAGTAAAGCTCCCTATCAAGGGCCACAGCAACATCAGATACCTCACCTCAAATGGGTTCAAATTGAAGTAGGAGGAACCAGGACGAGTCAATCTTTCAATCTGATTTTTGGAGGTTAGAACTGAATCTCTCTTCTCTATTTGTTTCACCTAAAATAAAGGAGATAAAAACCTCATTAGTAAAGCTCAGTAATGAACTCTGAATTGTCATCTTAACAAGTTACTCACAGACATGTTCAGTAAACATTTATTTGCGTGTCTACACGTTCAAGGTATTTTGCTAAACACTTTGAGAAATAATTACAACAGCTACCATTTACTGAATTTTAATATAATGTAAAAACTTTACAGGTGTTTATTCCTCTCAACAATCCTATATGGTAAGTACCACTATTATCCCCATTTCGCAGATAAGAAAACTGAGAGTTAGGTCAACTGACTCGTAACCAGCCAACCTGTAAACCAGATTTTTTCCCAATCACCCAATTTATAAACCAGAATTTTAAGCCCAACAGTTTGACGCCAGAGCAAGGCAGCAAGAAGATTCAAAAATAAGTAAGTCACAGCCACTGCCTTCAAAGAGCTTCCCCTCTAATGATGAACGATGTACTTGTCAATGTTCACATTAATTTACAACTTTTTAAGAAAAGAAAAATACAATTACACTGAAATATACACCCAAAGCAGCACTAAAAAAGTGTGTGGGAGGGAGCAAATAACTCCGCCTTTCTAACTCTGATAGCTAGAAAAATCCCTGACCCGAACACAATGCTAAAGAGAACAAGCACCAGGTAGTCCCAGGAAAACATCCTTGGTGCCACTGTCAGAACTGAAATTTTAGTTGGAACGAATCTCTGGCATGTTATATATACCATCTTTATTTCTATGGCCAAAATGGATTTGGAAAGGATCTCAGTAACATAAAAAGCTAATCCATTTCAGCATCTTCCCTCTTCACTCTTTTGTAAAATAGCATGCCCCTACCCCCACTCTCTTTTTCCCACTCATTTTTCCTCATAGCACTTATCACTACCTGACAGTATATTGTACATCTATTCATTATTTATCCTTCTCAATAGAATGAAAGCTCTATGAAGACAGGATTTTTCTCTCTGTTGTTCACTACCATTTCTCCAGGACCTAAACAGTACACTAGACCATATCAGGTGCTCAGTAAATATTAGTTAATGATGATTAAAGGGTCCTCCTTTAGACACTTTCTCTCATTAAATTAAACAAAACAGGATTGCTTTTCTTTTTTAACTAAGAAAGAGTAATTAAAACAAGTTCCACTATAACTGCTGAGTACTCATGAGAAGCCAGTAAACTGGTACTAGTGCATTAACACTTTCAAGTGAATTAGACATTCTGAAAGCACAGACTATAAATGGACATACTAATTTGCTTTTAAACTTAATATTTTGGAGAAACCACTATGTAACAAGCCCTGTTACAACTACCAGAGATAAAAGATGAAATGTGACATGGTGCTTTACTCTCAGTAACTCACAGCCAGGTGGGGAGCAACTCCATTCCTCAAATCCATGCCAACCTAAAGAGGTCCACTTTCAGCCTTATTTTAACTCTTACAAAGATGCTTCTGCTTTATATTTCATGAAACTTTCTTATACATTAAACCCTTTAACCCTCATTAAAACTCTTGTTTTAATATTAACTTTCGTTCTACAAACGTGGAAATTGAGGATTGCAAAATCAATGGCTTGAAAGAATTCTGTCACAGTCACGTTAACTGCCTTGCACGAATCCAATCCGACGTCCTCTGACTCCAAAAGCCATTCTTTTCTTCATTTATTCATTCATTCGTTTACTCAACAAATATTTATTAAGCAACTACTACGTTCTACGCGCTGGAGATGTGATAGTAAACGAGGCTCACACCAAACTCACTCCCTCCCAACATGATACCGAGCTGTCATCTGCTCTAAGACCCAGCACAAATTATTTCACCTCCCTAAACCTCAGGTTTGTCATCTGTAAAAGGGAGATAACGCCTACACGGCAAAATGCAGTGCCTAGCGTTCGCTAATGGCAGAAATAACTACCAGGAAAACTCACTACAGATAACTAAGAGTAGAGAGTGCTTCCGTTGAGAATAAAAACGGGGGCCAACCCGGTTAAGTCGCCCCCAGGAAGGCCCAGCCTCCCAGCCGCTGCCAGCCCCCGACTACGCGGACCTGGGGAACTCTGCGCGCGCCCAAGCACTTGGTTGGCCACGATCGCCGCCTCCCCGCAGACGCCGGACCCCCGCCCCTTTCTGTCGTCCAGGGGATCTCTGCGCCGCAATATTAGGAAGAAATGCACACACACTCCCGAAGACCCCACCGCCCCAAAGGCCAGAGAGGACGGGCTGCCCAACGGTCCACGCCAGAAGGACCACTGCCTTCGCCGGCTGGGATCGTAACTCCAGCGGGGTCGCCCCGTTGCCGCCATCCCTCACTCTGTGTTCACCTCACTGTAGAAGGTCATAAATGCCTCCTCCGTGCTACCGCCGCCACCCGAAGCCCCGCTCTCTCCTGGAGCCGCCATTTCCCCGGCCCAGCCACCATGTGACTCTTCTGCGCAAGCGCTACCTCACGTCTTCTTACAGGTCCGTCTCTCCCCCTTGTGACTCTTAAAGGGCTCGCAGCCCAGCCAGACACTTCCAATCTAAGTAAACTCTTCTTTAAACTGAGGTTAAATACACGTGACATACAATTAACCATTTTAAAGTGAACAATTCAGTGGCCTTTAGTACATTCACAGTGTTGTGCAACCATCACCTCTGTCTAGTTACAGAACAGTTGCATGGCCCCAAAAGGATACCCGGCACCTAATCAACATTTCGTACGCATATTTCTCAACCCCTGGCAACAACCAATCTGTGTATTGTCCTTATGGACTTATTTACTCTGGACATTTCATATAAATGCAGTCATACAACATGTGACCTTTTGTGTCTGGCTTCATTCGCTTAACATAATGTTTTCCAGGTTCATTCAAGGCATAGCATACATCATTACTTCATTATTTTTTATGGCTTAATAGTATTCCATCACATGTGTATAACACAATTTCTTTGTTCATTCGTCAGCTGATGGACATTTGGGTTGTTTCCATCTTTTGGCTACTGTGAATTGGTGCTGCTATGAACATGTGTTGAGTACCAGTTTTCTATTTGAGGGGTACAATTTCCTAGAAAGGAATTTGGTAATTCTATATTTAACCTTTTGAGCAACTGCCAAGCTGTTTTCCACAGCGGCTGAACAATTTTACACTCCTACCAGCGAGGTAGGAGGTTTACAATTTCTCCACATCCTCACCAGTGCTTGTTATTTTCCATTTTTTTTAATTACAGCCATCCTAGTACCTAGATGGATCTTTTGCACAAACTCAGCAAGACCCTCCACTGGATGTCCAGCCAGGACATAATCAAGAAACAATAGTATCTGAGAACTAGAAACAGTTTCTGAAATGGGAATGGCACTTAAATATCTAGAAACACAAAAAATTATTATTACTAGATAGTGGGCTTATGGGTGATTATTATTTCTAGCCTTCTGCTTTTGTGTTTTTCCAACTTTTCTAAAATGAACATTTGAAAATATGCCCTGCAGCTATTTCCTCCCATTTAACTCATACAAACCAGGGCTGGTATTTTTCCAACCAAAAGATGATCAATAAAAACTGTTCAATTTCATGGAAAGCAAAGAAGATATTTTTATAATCATGAATAAGATCTGGCCCAACCCTCTCAACTAAAGGAGAAAGAGTGGGCCCAGAGGGAGAAAATGACCTAGGCAAAGGCTATAAACTACTATTATCTTGTTCACGTTTGTTAGATGGCTTAAGGAAGGTCAAGGCAAAGCCGTCCCTAGACTCCTGCCTATGCTCTTTTCCACTTCATTGCACCACATTGCCAAAAGTCCTGTTATCAAGCCCATTTGATAACATATCAATACATTTTGCAAATATTAATTCAGTGCCTACTTGATTGATCAAGGTCCTAATAACTTCATAAGCTCAAAGGTGCAAGAACAAAACAGGGGGCTATGATTGAATGACGAAGGAGGTCAGAGAAGTTTTCTCTGACCTGACGTTTAAGCTGAGACTTGAGAGTGAAATGTCAGTGCAACAAAAGAACATTGACCATATACACATACATTAAAAAAATTTTTTTTCCCAACCCTAAATGACTAAGTCAGGGCATCCTGGACATAGCCGCCCACCCCCACCCCCATATTACCCATCTTATTGATGCTAACAGTCCAGGAAAGGGAAAGCTTCCTTTGGGTGCTTAATAAAAATAACTTTAGGATTGGAATCGTGAGGTGGGGATGGACGTCACGCCTAATTCTCATAGACCCGAGAGCCGAAATCTTGACTTCTGCCCCTCTGTTCTAGCTTTTCTATCTCCTCCATTATTTTTCTCCAGTCCTTTGACCCTGGAGCCCTTGCTAGGGGTTGGCTAAGAATAGGCCCGCCTCTAGGCCAGGATTCGCTGCAAACTACAGGAACCCCGCCTCTCCCTCTCGTGATTCGCTACTCCCAGGTTCATCCTGCCTCTCCAGCGAAACGATTGGCGGCCTGGCCTGCAGCGCCGTTAGCTCCTGCGAAGAAGCTTGCACCTCCGGTCACTGGAGGGGTGCTGCACTGACAGCAATGGCAGCCACGGCATTGGCGGCGCGGACGCGGTTCGGCGTGTGGAGCGTCTGGGCCATGCAAGGCCGGGGCTTCGGCTCGGAATCGGTACGCCGCCGGCGGTGCCTGTTGCCCCAGCCCTGAGCGCAGATCTCCTCTCTGCCGCCCTCACCTTTACCAATACCCCCGTCGCTTTCCGCAGGCAGACAATCTCGGCTCCAGTGCGGGCGCGGTCCGGGACGCCGGTGGAGCCTTCGGAAAAAGAGAGCAGGCCGAAGAGGAGCGATACTTTCGGTGAGGCCCACGGGACCCCGAATCCAGCCCTATATCTCTCACGGCCTTCCAGTCCTTCAGCTGTCAGTCGCCCCACCCATCCCTCCCTGGCGTTCTGGGGCGCCCCATCCCCCAGTAGAACTCCCGGCCCCTGAACCCGTTACACCCAACACTTGAGGACTCGACTGTCGCCACCTGTAAGGGCGCTTCCCGTGCGCTGCCGAATCCCAAGGCCTCCACACCCAAGCCGTTTCCACCTGCGGGTCTTCAGAACTCGCCAACCACCGCTCATCTGTTTCTGAATCATTTACCATCCCCACCCGTGGAGTTTACCCCGCATCATGCCAAACGCCCCCCAGATTCCTCCCAGAGTGTCTAGATCCGACGGTTCCAATACATGCAGACACCCTGAGCCTGACTCCCTCGGCCCTCACCCACCCATCACCCCAGGCCTCAGCTTTGCTAGTCCCGCGTGGATGGATTCCCTGACTCCTCAGACCCTCTCAGCCATTTCTAGACACCCCCCCGCCCACCTCTCCAACTGGCCTGAGTGAGTAGGTCGTAGAGCATGTAGCAGCTGCTCATGGCTGGAACCCTGTCCCCCACTCCTCGGAGACTTGGCCTGCTCCACCCAGCCCAGCTTTTAGGAGTATGGTGTGGACTGGGCCTACCTATCCTGTTTACCAACCTCGAGTTATCTTACAGTGACTTCTATCCACAGTGAGGAGCAGCATGGAACTAATCTAGCTTCTGCTTCTCCTTGACCTATCTTTTCTCTTCCACCCTCTCTTGCTCACTCTTAAGAATTACCACCATAGCACCTGCCATACCAGGGAGACAAGGTGCAGCCCTTAGAGATCATCTAATTGGCCTCCTGCATTGTACAGTTATGGAAAACAGAGGCCCATATGTGGCCGAACCAACATTTGAATCATCCCTTCTTGAGGCCTAAACTTGGACTGCCAAGTACTGCAAGAGACCGCTTCTTTTCTCCCCCCCGCCCTTCATTTTGGCCTTTACAGTGGGTCTTGCAGTTCTCAGGTAAAGAAAGCCCTAGATTAACTGGGATAGGACACACATATTTGTCCTTTAACTATGCCCCTTCGTATATCCCACCCCCACCTTTTGCTCTTTTTCCTCCCAAAAGGGATTCTGTTCTCTGGGTTGTTCCTCTAATAAGTCCCCCAGTTAGGGACTTAAGTCATACCTCTCTGGAGTTTTCTACTGAATCTGAAAGGAATCCATCATTAGCGGTGGAATTTCAGGCACTAGCACCGGGAAGATGGAATCATTTTGGTCATCTCCTAAAAATGATACACCTTAAGGTGGAGTATTCTTAATATGGGGCTTGAGAGGGTAGAAGAGGATGACCAGCCAGACTCCCATGGGATTGGGACTCCTGTTCTTTGCCTTAGGTATTTCAGATTATGCTTAGAGGTCTCTTTGGGGTGAAGGATTGGGATTAAACCAAGAGCCACTATGTCCTTGTAGAGCTCGTGCTAAAGAACAGCTGGCAGCCTTGAAGAAACACCATGAAAACGAGATCTCTCATCACATGAAGGAGATTGAGCACCTGCAGAAAGAAATTGAGCGGCACAAGCAGTCAATCAAGAAACTAAAACATGATGATGATTAAGTGCATGCAGTTCCCTATAGCATGGCTACCTGTTATTGCCCACTTCTCTTAAACCAGACATAGTTCTGGTTTAATTAATATCTGTGTGCTTCCAACAAATTATAATAAATTGTCATCAGTGAACTGTGTCTAATGCCTTCTATCTGAAGAGGGGTAGGGGGATACACTACTGAACCACTAAAATGAATCAGACAGGGTACCAGCAGTAGGGAACTTGGAGACAAAGCACAGTGTGATAAGTGCTGTGCAACATGGGGGGACCAATGTGACATGGAGCATGGAAAGGCCCCTTTCCCTGTCGGACACTAGTCGAGGTGTTCAGAGAAAGCTTCTTAAGGAGCAAACCTCAATCCAAAGCGTAAGGTCAAGAGCAGCCTGGAAAACAGGAGTGATTGCTTAAAGAGGTGTAATTCAAGGCACCATCAATAATCACACCATTTTGCATTTATAAAATGGAGTAAACTGCTCTTCATATGAACTAGTTATCCTTGTTCTAATTATCCTTGCACAGGTTGAGAAGGCTGGAATTAGAAATCATTTGTTGCCTTGGCATCCAGGTGTTTTGACTCCTAATCAAATCTGTTAACAGCACAGAATCAGAATTATTTCTTAGGTTATATTTTGCTTTGCCGAGTATGCTCTTGATTCAAATTAGACTTTAAGCCTTGTTTAGCTAAATTATTATACAAACTACTTGTGTAATTCGTCCAGACAAAAAACAAAACAAAACTTCAAGTGACCTATGGGCCATTGGCAAGACATTTTCAATTCTCCAGTTCAGTAGATCATTTGCCCCAGAATTGTGATGAGTCTTTTATTGTAAGACCCTATTACACAAAAGCCTTTAGGGCCACTGAGTGATAACAGCTTGGATAAGTCATTGACCCTGCCCTTGCAGACCAGAAACAATGGCTGTTTCCAAAACTTGTCCATGATGCTACTGATGAAAAGTTTATGGTACTCTTGAGGTATGAGTGCTGAGATTCTAGTGGCCAGCAACAAAATGACCTCAAAGATGAAGTGCAAGAAATGATTATAATAAGTCATATACCTTTTTTAAAATTTTAGAATACTACAAAATTTGAAAAGTTTAAAAATTGGTTGAGGAACAAGTAATATCTTCCATTTCGCATTTTTGTGACCAAAGAAAGGCATACAAAATCTCTTAAGTTTGGCGATTCCCTGGCAGTCTAGTGGTTAGTACTCCCTGCTTTCACTGCCATGGGCCCAGGTTCAATCCCTGATGGGGGAACTAAGATCCCGCAAGCGACGTGGCCAAAAACAAAACAAAACAACCTCTTAAGTTTGAAGATGACAGTGTTTTCATGACTTACAATCAATAATTTGCTTATTGGGAATGATGTTCCTGAGTTGATTCCTCAATAGCAGTGTACCATCTGCTCTTATCCTATATTTTAAATAAAAATCAGTCTAAGGATGATTGAAGCAAAAAGTTGGAACTTTAACGTGAAAATGAGGAATCATGAGTTTGAATTCTTAAAAAGGTTAAATGAATTTTTGGAGCAGCCTAATTTAAGACTACCTGAGCTTTATGGGACTTCCTGGTGGTCCAGTGGGTAAGACTCTGCACTCCCAGTGCAGGGGCCTGGGTTCAATCCTTGGTCGGGGAACACATCCCATATGCATCCCGCAACTAAGAGTCCTCATGCCACAGCGAACATCCCGCATGCCGCAAATAAGACCCGGCGAAACCTAAATAATTTTTTTTTTTAAACTGAGACTTCCTGGTGGCGCAGTGGTTAAGAATCTGCCTGCCAATGCAGGGGACATGGGTTCAATCCCTGGTCCGGGAAGAGCCCACATGCCACGGAGCAACTAAGCCCATGCACCACAACTACTGAGCCCATGAGCAACAACTACGCACTTTATAATTGTTTGCTCATTAAATCTCATGATATTTCTGGTAAATAGGTTCATACCATTAGCTTAATTTTATAACCAAAGTAACAGAAGCAGGGAATAGTGAATAACTTTCTCAAGGTCACACAACCAGGTTTGTGCTGAGCAAGAACTTTACTTCAGAACTCCTGCTCCCACAGTCTTGAGTTGCAGTTCCAGTGTAGCGGTTCAGCTTCCTGTTAGCTACCTCCTCACTGTGGGACAGGTTGGGGGTGGTGGGGCTTGCCTGGACAATTGGGGACGACCCTGGGTTGTTCCACTATTCTTGAATATGCATTGCTGCATATCCTATGTATTCCATTTTCAGATTTCTGAAACGTATTCATTAAAAACTATATTTAGGGCTTCCCTGGTGGCGCAGTGGTTGAGAGTCCGCCTGCCGATGCAGGGGACACGGGTTCATGCCCCGGTCGGGGAAAATCCCACATGCAGCGGAGCGGCTGGGCCCGTGAGCCATGGCCGCTGAGCCTGTGTGTCTGGAGCCTGTGCTCTGCAATGGGAGAGGTCACAACAGTGAGAGGCCTGAGTAACTGAGCCTGAGCTCTGCAGCCCGTGAGCCACAACTGCTGAGCCTGCATGCCACAACCACTGAAGCCTGCGTGCCTAGAGCCTGTGCTCTGCAACAAGAGAAGCCACTGCAGTGAGAAGCCTGCGCACCGCAAGGAAGAGTAGCCCCCGTTCGCTGCAACTAGAGAAAGCCTGCGCGCAGCAACGGAGACCCAATGCAGCCAAAAATAAATTAATTTAAAAAAAGACTGAGTGACAGCATCCAAAGAAGCCTGGCATTGAGAGAGACCCTTGGTTGCTGGGGAACTGACAATACTTCAGCCTTTCTATCTGGAGCCTGGAGGGAGCAATGAGGGAGGAGGAGGAAGTGTGGTAAGTTCTATGAATCTTCCCAGGGCTGAGTTGGCCATTTGTAAGCTGAATCAGTCACCGTTTCCTATTTCTTAGTCCTTCCTTCCTCCTTCCTTCTTTCCAGCCTCTCTCCCTCCTTTGCTCCTTTCCCTCTTCTTTCTAGGTGCAGTCCTTTATTAGAGCAGAAAACTCCTAAACCACTTGTATCCTACTTGCAGGAATTGGAAACACTGGAAAGGAACAAAAAGCTTCAGAGCAGGCAAAGGAACAAAGAAGTACAAGGAGATGTACGCCAACACTTCACATGTTGGTGCCACCCGACACAACCTCTCAATTAGCAGATGCCACAGGTACCTCCTGGCTCATCAGTCTTTTTATTAACTTGAGGTAAAATTCACATAACATAAAATGAATCATTATCCATTTAAAGTGTAAAATTCAGTGGCCTTTAGTATATTCACAGTGTTGTGCAAACATTGCCTCTATTTAGTTTGAGACACTTTCATCACCCCAAAAGGAAATTCCATACCCATTAAGCTGTCACTCTCCATTTACCCCTCCACCCAGCCCCTGGCAACCGCTAGTCTGATTTCTGTTTCCATAGACTTGACTTGCCTGTTCTGAATGTCACATGCAAATAGAATCATACAATGTGTGACATTTTGTGTCTAGCTTCTTTCACTTAGAATAAGGTTTTCAAGGTTCATCCATGTAGCATGTTTTAGTACTTCACTCCATTTTTTATTTCTTTTATTTTTTTTTATTTTTTTGCGGTATGCGGGCCTCTCACTGTTGTGGCCTCTCCTGTTGCGGAGCACAGGCTCCGGACGCGCAGGCTCAGCGACCATGGCTCACGGGCCCAGCCGCTCCGCGGCATGTGGAATCCTCCCGGACCGGGGCACAAACCCGTGTCCCCTGCATCGGCAGGCGGACTCTCAACCACTGCGCCACAGGGAAGCCCCTTCACTCCATTTTTTAAATGGCAGAATAATATCCCATTGTATGGATATACCACACTTTTGACTATCCATTCATCAATTGATAGACATTTGGCTTGTTTCCACCTTTTGGCTGTTATGAATAGTGCTGCTAAAAACATTCCTGTATGAGTATTTGTTTGGACACTTGTTTTCAATTCTTTTGGATACATATCTAGGAGTGAAATTGCTGGGTCATAGGGTAATTCTATGTTTAACTTAGTGAGGAACTGCCAAATTGTTTATCCACAGTGGTATTTTGCATCTCCACCAGCAATGTACAGAGTTCCAGTTTGTCCACATCCCTACTACTGCTTGTTATATCTGACTTTTTGACTCTAGCTATCCTAGTGTGTGTAAAGCGGTAGCTCATTGGGCTTCCCTGGTGGTGCAGTGATTGAGAGTCCACCTGCCGATGCAGGGGACACAGGTTCGTGCCCCGGTCCGGGAAGATCCCACATGCTGCAGAGCAGCTAGGCCTGTGAGCCATGGCCGCTGAGCCTGCCTGTCAGGAGCCTGTGCTCCGCAACGGGAGAGGCCACAACAGTGAGAGGCCCGCGTACCGCAAAAAAAAAAAAGTGGTAGCTCATTGTGGTTTTGATTTGCATTTTCCTGATGACTAATGATATTGGCCAATAGGCTGTTTGTATATCTTCTTTGAATAAACACCCATTCAAGTCCTTTGCCTATTTTGAATTGGATTGTCTTCTTGTTGTTCAGTTTCCAGAATTCTTTATTTATTTTTTATATAAATTTTCCTTATTTATTTATTTATTGGCTGTGTTGGGTCTTCCGTTGCTGTGCATGGGCTGTCTCTAGTTGCGGCGAGCGGGGGCTACTCTTCGTTGCGGTGCAAGGGCTTCTCATTGCAGTGGCTTCTCTTATTGCAGAGCACAGGCTCTAGGCACGCAGCCTTCAGTAGTTGTGGCACACGGGCTTCAGTAGTTGTGGCCCACGGGCTCTAGAGCGCGGGCTCAGTAGTTGTGGCACACAGGCTTAGTTGAACCGTGGCATGTGGGATCTTCCTGGACCAAGGCTCGAACCCGCGTCCCCTGCATTGGCAGGCGGATTCTTAACCACTGCGCCACCAGAGTAGCCCCCAGAATTCTTTATATACTCTGGATACTAGATATATAATTGGCAAAACTTTTCTCCCATTCTGTGATTTTAGATGAGGTCCTGAGAGTGGGACCCTCAGGATGGGATTAGTGCCTTTATAAGAAGAGACACCAGAGAGCTTGCTTGCTCAGTCTCTGCTATCTGTGGACACAGGGAGAAGACAGCCATTTGCAAGCCAGGAAGAGAGCTCTCCCCAGTACATGAACATGCTGGCACCTTATCTTGGACTTCCAGGCTCCAGAACTGTGACAAAATTAATTTCGGTTTTTTAAGCTACCCAGTCTATGATATTTTGTTATGGCAGCCCAGCCTAAGGAAGGCATCAATAACATTCACAGAAATAAACCTCTAAAAGTTTTTAGAATTAGCATCAAGAGAAATGTATTTGTTCATAGCCTTCGACTCATGAATTTGCTTCTAGAAATTTAACCTGGGGAACTAATCAGGAATATAATGCAATATTTTGTATGTAAGAGTTTTATCTCATTTTGATATAAAGTAGTGAAGAATGTCCAGCAATAGGTATTAATGAACAAATTATATGACACATGAACATTCTGCAACCATTAAAAATTATGTTTAAGGGGAATTCCTTGGCAGTCCAGTGGCTAGGGCTTCGCACACTCACTGCCATGGCCCGGGTTCAACTCCTGGTCAGGAAACAGATCCCGCAAGCCCCGCAATGTGGTCAAAAAAAAAAGAAAGATGGGGCTTCCCTGGTGGCGCAGCGGCTGAGAATCTGCCTGCCAATGCAGGGGACACGGGCTCGAGCCCTGGTCTGGGAGGATCCCACATGCCGCGGAGCAACTAGGCCCGTGAGCCACAACTACTGAGCCTGCGCGTCTGGAGCTTGTGCTCCACAACAAGAGAGGCCGCGATGGTGAGAGGCCCGTGCACCGCGATGAAGAGTGGCCCCCGCTCACCGCAACTAGAGAAAGCCCACGCACAGAAACGAAGACCCAACACAGCCAAAAATAAATAAATAAAAAATTAAAAAAAAAAAAAAAAAAAGAAAGAAAGAAAGAAAGAAAGAAATGTTTAAGGACACTTATTTGAAAAGATATATGCACCTCTATGTTTATTGCAGCATTGTTTACAATAGCCAAGATATGGAAACAACCTCAGTGCCCGTCAATGGATGTATGGATAAAGATGTTGTATAAATATACAATGGAATACCATAAAAAAAGGAGAAAAAAAAAGGAGAAATCTTGTTACTTGCAACAACATGGGTGGACATTGAGGGCATTATGCTAAGTGAAATAAGTCAGATGGAGAAAGACAAATACCATATTATTTCACTTCTATGTGGAATATTAAAAAACAGAAATAAATGAACAAACAAAACAAACACATAGAGAACAGACTGGTGGTTACCAGAGGGGAAGGAGGGTGGGGGAAGGGACAAATGGGTAAAGGGGGTCAACTGTATGGTGGCAGATGGAAACTACACTTTTGGTGGTGAGCATGCTATGGTATATGCAGAAGTCAAATTATAATGTTGTATGCGTGAAACATAATGTTATAAACCACTTTTACCTCAATTAAAAAAAAACAGAGGGACTTCCCTGGTGGTGCAGTGGTTGAGAATCCGCCTGCTAATGCAGGGGACACGGGTTCGAGACCTGGTCCAGGAAGATCCCACGTGCCACAGAGCAACAAAGCCTGTGCGCCACAACTACTGAGCCTGTACTCTAGAGCCCGTGAGCCACAACTACTGAGCCCGCGTGCCACAACTACTGAAGCCCGCGTGCCTAGAGCCGGTGCTCTGCAACAAGAGAAGCCACCGCAATGAGAAGCCGGTGCACCGCAACGAAAAGTAGCCCCTGCTCGCCGCAACTAAAGGAAGCCCGCGCGCAGCAATAAAGACCCAACAGCCAAAAATAAGTAAGCAAATAAATAAATTTATTTTAAAAAATTACTAAAAACAACATGACCTATCAGTAAAATCACGTTATTATGAATTTTTTTAAAATTAAGGAATATTTAATATTTTGAAAATTATCACGAAATGTAGTAAGTGGAAAAAGCAGGCTACACAACCATACATAATTTATATACTGTAAATATAAGCATAGGTTAAAGAATATATAATAGTAATATATTATATATAATAAATAAATATACGCAAAAAATAAAAGCCAACATGTTAACATTGATTCTCTCTTGGTAGTAGGATTAGAATTTCGAAGGGATTTCCCCCACCACCCCCCCGCTCTTCAAAAGGATCTTTTTTTTTTAAGTTACAAACGTAATACATCTTGGCTTTTAAACAATTATTAAACAAGTGTAGTGTATGAAGTCTTATAATTTCTCTATTATCCCTTTATCTCAGAGGTAACTGGACCCTAACAGTTTGTTGCAAACTGCACATCCTTCCAGACTTTTGTTGCCTCTGTGTAATCACGAACATATCTATGACATCATTCTAAATGTATCACTGTGCAACTTGGTTTTTTGTTTCTTTGTTTTAACCTAACATTAAATCCAGCACACCTGGGCTTCCCTGCTGGCACACTGGTTAAGAATCCGCTTGCCAGTGCAGGGGACACGGGTTAGTTCCCTGGTCCAGGAAGATCTCACATGCTGCAGAGCAACTAAGCCCGTGCGCCACAACTACTGAGCCTGCGCTCTAGAGCCCACAAGCCACAACTACTGAGCCTGCGTGCTGCAACTACTGAAGCCTGCGCCCCTAGAGCCCGTGACCCTACAACAAGAGAAGCCATCGCAATGAGAAGCCCGCGCATCGCAATGAAGAGTAGCCCCCGCTCGCCCGCCGCAACTAGAGAAAGCCCGCGTGCAGCAACGAAGACCCAACACAGCCCCCAAAAATAATTAATTAAAGAAATAGAAAAAAAATTTTTAAAGCATATTTATAATAAAATCCAGCACACCTTTTCATTTCACGTAGAGCACCTATTGAACACGTAGAGCACCTACAACAGAGCACGTAGAGCTGTCTCCTTCTGCTTCTTTGCTGCGTTATGTTCCACCAAAAAAAAAAAAAAAGAAAGAAAAGGAGAGGTGGAGGAATATCATTTCAGGTTATTTGTTTGTTTGTTTGCGATACGCGGACCTCTCACTGTCGTAGCCTCTCTCGTTGCGGAGCACAGGCTCCGGACGCGCAGGTTGGGTCATGGCCCACGGGCCCAGCCGCTCCGCGGCATGTGGGACCTTCCCCGACCGGGGCACGAACCGGTATCCCCTGCATCGCCAGGCGGACTCTCAACCACTGCGCCACCAGGGAAGCTCTCGGGTTATTTCTTTTGTTTCTTTATACTTTTCTGTATTTTCCAATCTTCTGCAATAATGTGTGTCACATAATTTGGAAGGGAAAAACATGAACTAAAACCAAAAGTTCATTAAAAGAAGAAAAGGAAAGAGGGAAAAAAGAAATGGAAGGCGAATGGATTAGTCCGCGCCCCCTCCCAGAGGGGCGGTATCGGGCGGAGGGAGGGGCGGGCCGCCGCAGTCCTTACCAATCAGAGCCCGGTTGATAAGCGGAGCGAGGAGAATTTGGAGACACCCCCCGCCCAGCAATCAGCCTGGGGGTTTAGCTTCCCTAACCAGCCTGGAAACCAGCCTGGGCCTAGCCTGAGTGCCGCTGCGGGCTGCTATTGGCTGCCAGATAAACCCGCCCATCTTCCTGCTCATTGGCCGCCGTGGTTTTCATAAGAGGGGCCTGTTGCTGAGCGAAAAGAAGTAAGTGCCGCTGCTTTTGCCAAGGGGAGGCTTTTAGGCTGCAAACGTACTGGGCGCCCTTGGGTCAAAAAAGCAACATTACTAACCATCGTTTATTCAGTCCCCACTAAATACCAGGCTTCCTGATCCAAATTTTTTAATTTAATGGTTATAACCACCTTTCTTGAACACCCAACAACCTACCAGTCACTGAGCTAGGTACTTTAAAATAAGAACAACAGTAACAATTTAAACGATAATTACAGTTTACTGAACACTTAACCTGCATC
The DNA here is from genome assembly GCF_003031525.2 of Neophocaena asiaeorientalis asiaeorientalis. Taxonomy (NCBI): domain Eukaryota; kingdom Metazoa; phylum Chordata; class Mammalia; order Artiodactyla; family Phocoenidae; genus Neophocaena; species Neophocaena asiaeorientalis. The sequence goes on from NW_020175402.1 coordinate 5,908,358, forward strand.
AAGCCTTGTTAAGGGATTTGTATGTATCAACTCTCATCCTCACAATAGTCCCTGTGAAGGTAAATGTTATTGCCCCATTTTACATAACAGGAAGCAAGTTCAGAGAGGTGAAGTGACTTGCCTAGGTTCACACAGCTATAAAGTATAAGAATTGGACCCTCAACTCTGATATCCTGCTTCCAAGTACAACTTTTTTTTGGGGGGTGGCGGGTAACGAAAGGCTTTTGAGGGTAGGAAGAGGTGGAACAGGTTGATGACAAGGTCCTGGGGCATTGCTCCAGTGACAGGCCTCAGGGTGATTGTCTGAGAATGGGATATCTGGAGCCTCTAGGCCTGGAGGAGAGGGGGAAAGAGGGTGAGCAGAACACCAGAGCAAGAACACTTCTTTCTGGAAATGTGAGACTCCTGGCGCAGTCTGTTGTGGTGCAGGTGGCCCTGGACTGGGGGCCTGGACCCCAAGGTTGTAAATACTGCTCTGTGGCCAACTGCCTGGGGAACCTTGGGCAAATGCCTTCTCTCTGGACCCCAGGATTCCTGCCTGTAAGATGAGAGTAAGCCAAAACAAGGGGATGTGTATTCGGGATGGGGGTCTTTGGGGAGTCTGGGTCCTGGTTGCAGCAGGGGAACCCTCAGCAACCACACAATCTTTACCTAGCTGTTTCCTGACCTCTTTTCAGGACCTGACGATTCTGTGAACTGCAAAATCCACCTTTTCCCCCAGCCCGTTCTGAGCTATAGCAGAGTTCTGCCTGCAGGGTGCGCTGAGGGCTCACAGCCGACAAAACCAAACTGGAGCTCGTCGGGTTTTTTGTTTTATTTATTAAGAGGGGTGAATTTTTGAAATCTTTTTGAAGATTTCTGTCCTCAGGATACAATCGATGAACCTGAATTATATGTATTGCCCAACATCAGTTCTTTCCACAGTGGCTCTGGAGCTAATTTCAATTCCTTTGTTTTCCGAATGAGGAAAAAGATTCCTAGAGATGAAAAAAAATTCACTTTGGGTCACATAGCTAAAACCTAGCACCCTAGTTGCCTGACTCCTGGGCAGTGCTCTTAGGAGAGAGTTGGCTCTGTTTTCAAGAGTCTGTGGCTGGTGTGCCCCCTAATGCACAACTCCTGGGTACAGTTTCAATTTTGGTTGTATAGCTTGACAGCTCAGGACCTGTCAGCCAGAAGGACCTCCCTCAGCACCTAGCAAAATGCCTGCTTAATGAGTAATTAAATGAATAAATGTATGAATGAGCCACAGAGGTTGAGTCTGCTTTGGTTTTATCAAATAAACCAGCTGGAGTTGTGTTTCTTTCCTGAAATTCCCCCAAGGCAGAAATTAAATTCTGTGATGGGAGGGGAGCGCGTGGCAAAACAATAAGAACTCAGAAAATTACATCGGGACTGATAAATCAAAGCCCCGGATCTGGTCAGGGTACAAGAATATTCGACTTTAGTAAAGTGATCCCAGAATTGGGGATTAGAAAATTAATTTAGGAAGAATAAATACAGAACAGATGAGAATCCCATTAGGGTTAAAATCTGCGAGAGGGTCTGAAGCTAAAGAAACCTCAGAAACATTTCAAATCCAACCTAGATGTATCTTCAGGACTGGAATGGGATTGAGGAATAAAAAGAGCTTTGGCCAATCAGTGGCCTCAACACAGCTGATGCAAGAGTGGAGAGTATGGCAACAGGAGGTGGATCTTTCCGAGCCAAAAATACAAGGCATGGGGGAGGGGAGGAACAAACCCACGCAGTGTCACCTGGCCATGTCCTCCTGGGCTGAAAGTTTCACCGCTGGACTTCCAGAGCCCAACACAGTGCCTGGTACACACTAGATGGTCAATAAATGTTTAGTGAATGAAAGAGAGAGGGAAGAAGCCGGAGCCCTAACCAGCAGTTTTGCTCTGAGTGGAGTTAGTTTAGGGATTCATCTTTTCACTGGCTCCTTTTGCTCAGATTCCAACTGCCCTAGCCACCTTCAGATGATAATTTGGCTTTTCATGGAGGCTGTCCTGTAAAGAGGGATGTACTGCCCCATCAATTATAGGCCACTTGACAATTATGTTTCTCACTCCCAATTAATATATTGGAATTCTGCTTTATGCATCAGTTCCCTGTGCCAGCCTGCTTCTTACATATTCAGGTCTTTCTCTCATTAGTGGTACAGTGGAATTTCTGCTTTGGAGTCATCCCTGACTAGGTTTGAATCCTTACTCAACATATTACTAAGCCGTCTGAACTTTGTCAACACACCTCTTTAGCTTCAGTAACCTCATCTGTCAAATGGGCCATAATGCCTACTTCATGAGATTGTGGTGAGAGTTACATGAGATAACAGATGTATCCTGGGCTGTTGTTGGAGCTCAGTAAATGGTAGTATCTGTGTCCCTTCTGAGCTTTCTTTCCAAGGAGTTTGGGTCACAAAATCTCATCCAATTGAGAGTATCAGTATCTCTTGCTTTTCACAAATTCACTAACTTTGTAAGTGACGCCTTGGGAATGATTTAGTCACTTCCTTGAAGGTTATAAAGGGTCATTCTACAAAGGAGAGCAACTCATATTCATTAATTCAAAAGTATTTCCTGAGGACTTACTACACGCTAGTGGGGGATAGAGAGACACAGTTCCTGCCTTAAAGGAGTTCTGACACAGTCTGATGCAGTCAAAAGAAGACATTGTATGACCCTGACACAAAGTTTTACTTTTCTGAACTCGAGCTTCCTCACTTTGCAAAAGTGGTCAATAACATATTCCATTGTTAGTTGGAGAGAAGGGGTAAGACATTCAGACACCATAACAAGGCTGCATCAAATTTGAAGCCCAGTGGTACAAAAAGGTAGAAACAATGTGTTGAGGAGTTGAACAGTGGGAGAGATTATTTTCAGCTGAGCTGAAGAAGCAATACTGTCTATAGGAAGTAGAATTTTGAAGCCTTCATTCAGGCCACAGTTACCAATAAAGGCATTGATTGCTGGGTTGGAGTTCAGTGGCCAGAGCTTTGCAGAGAAAGGCTTGAGGATCAAACAAGGAACATGAAGGTGGCCGTGATAGGGCTAGAAAGGTAAATTGAGGCAGATCTTGGCAGATATTGAATGTCAATCTAGAGGTTTGACCTTTATTCTGTAGCTGATGAAATACCAGTAAAGCTGATCTAAACATTGACATTACAGAGTAGATTTTGAAAATAAAAGCTGAATCTGACATATTGGGGTGGGGGGTGATTTCAAGGGGAATTCAATTCAAAGGAAGATTTAGTCAACAAGAACATGTTATTGGCAGGACATTGTGCTAGGTGGCATAGGGCAGAAGACAAAGATGTTAAGATGTGGACCCTGTCCTCAAGAAGCTTATAATCAAAAGGGTCAGATAAGACACGTACACAGAAAAATACAACCCAAGGTAGACTGTGATAAGTGTTATAATAGAACCCCAGCCCAAGTGCCTGAGCTCAGCAGAGGGTGAGATTAATTTACTTCTCCCAAGAGACTGGAGGCAGGAGACCAAGTCAGAGGGTTGTCTTTGGAATCCTAAGCCTAGACCCAGGAAGTCTCAGAGGCGATGTCGGAGGTCATCCAGTCCACTTTTGCTCCTGTCGGTATTCTCTGTCCCAAGTAAACAGTAACTTTAAAACTGAAACAAAAAGTGGAGCTCTGAAGAAAACCTGTGAAGAGGCTGTGGGAAGGGAAAAGAAGAAGACGAATTCAGCTTTGAGGTGCTGAGGTGCTGGTAGAAGCGACTTACTTCCAAACGGAGAGTTGAAGGCCAGGAAATGGATGAGATCAGGGAGGGAGAGTGTGCCTAGAGAGAGGAAAGATGAAAACAGTAACTAGGGGAACACCCACGTTCCAGGAGTGGGGAGGAGAAAGAGGAGTCAGAGAAGGAGTGGCCAGAGAGAGGTGAGAAAAAAAAAAAACAGTAGAATACCTTGTTACAAAGTTTTTAGAAGAGGGGTATGGAAGACAGGGTGGGAGGCCCCAAGGGAGCAGAAGAGGGGAAACTGCAGCAATAGGGACTGAGGTTAGACCAGAGGTTGCCATGGACCTTTCAATGAATGAAGGCTTTTCCAGAGACTCCACAAATAAGCTGGATTCCCTGTGTCTGGTACATTTTAAGATGGAGCCTTCCCGGAGGCCAGAGGAACCGGGCTATGTGCTCTGATCTCCAAAGATCTGGCGGTCAGCTCTGTAATTAGCACTACCTCTCCTAACCCGAACCAGTCCCTCCAGGAACTGAAAAGCTGAAGAACATACTTGAGAGGGATTTCACACCCGGCTCTCTGGCCCAGCCCGGTGAAGTCCCGTTTCGTCATGCAGCTTTAATGACTCTCCGGAATGTCACTCTCGTCTGGTATTGCCAGCAATCTGACCAAACCCTCTTGCAAAAGTTTGCAGCATTCGTCCGGGGCGGACTACAGCTCCCAGAGTTCCCGGGCGCTTCCCGGTGCCGATTGGCTGAGCCGTAGGCTCCAGAGGGCGGTGTCGCCCCGCCTCCCCAGGAAACAGGCACCTGATTGGCTGCGGCGCGGGGCTTTTGTGTCCCCGCCCTTCCCCAGGGACCGCGGCGGGCAGAGCGGAGCTGCTGGTGTCAGAGCCCGGAGAGCGCTGGCAGTTCCGCGGTGGGGATGCTGAGGAGCGCTGGGTTTGCGAGCAGCCGTGGCCACTGCGGACTTCCGAGGCGCTCCGGGCCGTGAAAACCCCTGCGCCGCGGCCAATCCCAGGCTCCCGAGGCCATTCACCATCCAGAAGCCAGACGAGCGGGGAGTCCAGCGCAGCGGCGGCCGTTCCCGGATCCTGGGCTTTCGGAGCCTTCTGGAACCCCGAGAGATACCCCGGGGCTCTAGAACCTCCCCATCGGCCAGCAGTCCCGGCTTCCTGCGCGCGTTGGTCCGAAAGCCCCTCGGGTGCACGGGCGGTCGGCGAGCCGCGGCTGGGTCCTGGCGCACACCATGATCGTTGCGGACTCCGAGTGCCGCGCCGAGCTGAAGGGCTACCTACCCGGGGCCGGAGAGGTAAGCAGCGGTCGAGCGACGCCACTCTTCCCTTGAACCCAGAGCCGCGTCCGAGCTTTGGGCTGTCGCGAGCTGAGTCTGTGAGCCAACCCCCACCCGGCTCGGGGAGGGGGAGTGGAGCGCGCAAGCCGGAGTGGGGTTGCATCAACTGGCAGCCTCGGCTCCCTCCGCCTCCTCCCCCTACCCCCGGGGCTGTAGAGCCCTCCAAGTCTCCTTTGGACTCCTGGTAAACGAGAGGGGAGCCTTCTCGACGTTATCTTGGGTTTGGGCCCTAGTCGAGGGAGTCTTCAAGTCCAGGCAAATCCCGGCGCAGCGGCCCGACCACTCCTCCTCCCCGCCCCCTTCCGCAGATCCTTTCCTCTAGGCTGGGGCTAGAGGAACTGTTTCTAGGTAGGATATGTACCCGCTGCAGTGCCCCCGCTCGGGGATTGGAGCACTTGGGGCTGGCCAACGGAGGTCGACCTCGTCCCCCGCCCCCACCTGCACCCCCGATTTGGATTGGGGGCGTGGGCGCTTCGGGGCCTTGGCGGGCTGCCGGGTACGCCGCGGCCAAAGCACGGGGGAGAGGGGGAAAACCCGGGCCGCGACACCAGAAGCCAAGCGCCGATTTGGCTGTGCCCTACTAAGTTGTCTGACGTCCCAGAAGTTTGTTTTGGAGGGACTCTCTTTGCAGTGAGGCTGGGAATACGGCTGGACCCAATCTGACACCCCCTCCCCCATTACCACCGCCACGGACAATGGCCATCTTATTTATTACGCACCTACTGGATGCCAGGCTCCGGCTTTGCCTTTTCGCTGAGTCCTCAGGATTAAACTAGCAAAATACGAGCTATACCATTAATAGTAGCCCCAATCTACGGGATGAGAAAATTGACGCCCAGGAGGGGCTACAGAGAGGCTTCCTTCACTAACCCAGCAGAATAGCTCATTCTTTGGCTCGGGTGTCTCTAGGATTTCCAAGTGTGCTTCACACAACGGAGAGTTTTGCTTGTTTCTTGAGTTTACAGACATGGAGCCTGGCGCAAGTGTCTTACTGGGGTTGGGAGTCAGACAAGTGCTAGTCCTGAACTGTGACCCTGGGAAAAACAGCTGCACTTCTCTGAGCAGCACGGTTTCCAGGGGTCCCCGGTTTTCTGTTAGCTTGTCACCTTTCCCTATCATGGTTTAGGAGCCCAAAGTGGAGGGACGAATACTGCTCCTGCCACTTCTCAGTTGCATGACTTTGACCAAGCTACCTTATTCTGTCTGTTTCCTTCTTTATGGAAATAATTTTATTTATTGGAGCACCTGGGCACTAGAGCAGGCATGCTCCGGGTTCATGTGGCAGCCTTCCCACTTACTTGCTGTGTGACCTTGGCCAAGTGATCACTTCTATGATCAGCAACTTCCTCCTGTGGAGATTTGGACATATTTCCAAAGGACTGTTGGGAGAATTAACTGAGAATACATGCAAAGGCCAACGCACAGTGCCTAGAGCATAGCAACTACGTCCTGTATCAAACACGCTAGCTATTTTTAGATTGTGGCCACAGCACATATTTCCCTTTCCCCAGAGCGTCTCACAAGGGGGTGTCCGAGCCCACCCCTCCTGCCTGAGGTGAGAATTGGTCCATCCCTCTTTGGGACAGTGTCTGGGAAGTGACCTGGGGAGAAGAGTGTGCCCCTGGTGGACTGGGAAGGCTCTGAGGGTGTGGCCTTTAGATGGAAGCCAGCTGTCAACAGCAGGCGGGGGTGGGGGGAAGCTGGTGATACCTGACCCCTTTCTACAGATTCTCTCTCAAGAAAAGAGGACCTTGGGAAAATGTCTGTTTTAAGCAGGATCTTTAGAAGACAGTAGGGTGCTGAACTTACAGAGCTGGGTGCCCAAGGCCCAAGGGAAGTTGGACAAGTATGAACAAGGAATGTACAGTCCCCTCAACTCCCATCACTTCGCCACACATGCTTTCACTGGGTCAAGGCCTTCAGACGCTTCACTCTAGTACTGGTGGTATGTTCTTAGAGCCCTCTTGGGCTCTAGAATCACTTCCTGAAACATCACTGCCTCAGGGAAGTCTTTCCTTCCCCACCAGATAATTCCCCTCTGCATACCTGCTTCCTGTTCCCCTTCTCCATTGCAGGAGCTATTATCCCAATTACAGTATAACAGTTGTGTAATCAGGAATTTCTTGTCTGTCTCCTTTGCTAGACTAGAAACACTCTGTAGGTCCCATCCCCAGCACTGTACTTAGTACCTAATAGGTGCTCGTAACTATTTGCCCCTTGTTGGCTTAGCTGACCCTTGTGAACTGTGCAAGCTTTGAAGTCAGATCTGAGCTCCAAAAGAACCTCAGTGAGCTATCTCTGAAGAAGGGATAAGAAGACGTATTTCCCTCCAGGTGGTTGTGAGAAATCGGCCAGATCATGGTGGGCATATGAGTTTATATGCACCACTCACACACCCCTCCCTGCAAGGCTGGAGATCAGAGGTTGCTTGGGCTCTGTCTCCCTCTCAGGTGTAAAGCCAGGCAAGTATCTTGAGGTCAGCAGCCCACGGGGAGGGGAGTCTCTGCCCCTTCCCAGCTGGCAGAGTGACTTCGAAGGTCTCCGTAGCTGAGTCCTGGAGGTTGCAGGCTCTGGAGAGGATACCAAGAATAAAGGCTGGGGCTACTCCAAGAGGCTGATCTGGGTGGTGGACAGGACCCTTGCAAGCCAGACTGAGCTGAATTCAAATCTCAGGTTGGCCTCTTGTCAGCTGGTCCTTAACCTTTGGAACCTTAATCTTTCCTTGTGTGCAAAAGAGACCCCCACCCCCACCCCCAAACTGATAAAGATTAGATGCAACCAGTGTGCTAGTGAAAGGTAATATGGAAGCTGATATGAAAGGCAACTTTTAGTGAGCACTTAAATCAAGAGCCAGGCACTGAGCTCTGAGGTGATTATCCTCTCTTTACAACTTGCCTGAAGCCCTCGCAGTTGAGTGGCCACCCAGACGGCTGTCTGACCTCAGTGTTCCTGCTGCCCTGTGTGGTCCCCTCAGTTGGAACTCATTGGTTTTCCCTCTGCCCCATCCTAGCTGTGTTGCCTTGGGTAGGTCACCCGCCCCCTCTGGTTTTCCTTTCTTTATCCGCATAGTCAGGGCGGGGATCTTGCCTTTCTCAGATGTGCTGAACCTGCACTGCCCTATATGGTAGCCCTTAGCCACATGTGGCTATTGAAATGTAGATAAATCAGATTTTTTAAAACTAAAAATTCAGTTTTTTAGTTGCACTAGTCATACTTCAAATGCTCAGCCACTGTGGCTAGGGGCTACCGTATTTATTGGACAGCGCAGATAAAGAATATTTCATCATAGCACAAAGTTTTATTGGACTCACCGTGCTAAACTCTGGGATAACAACAGAGAACTAGATCCAGCGTGTGCTCTCAAGGTAAGAAACAAGGCAGGATGACAAGGGCTGTGATTGGGGCAGTGGATCCCCTGGGAATGTAGACAGAGAAGGAGCTTCTCATTCCCGGTGAACCTCAGAGGCAAAGCCTTGGGGCTTCTGAGACCTTGAGAAGTTTAGAGAATAGGAAGTTTCTGCAGTTGAGGAAACCTGATTTGTATCCTAACTCTGCTACCTCCTTCCTGGCTGAGTGACCGGAAGTGACTTGACCTCTCTGAACCTTATTCCCCATCTGTAAAATGGGAGCTCTGGTAGTAGAACTCCCTTAAAGTGCACATGAAATAAATGCTTCGCCAATGGTAATCAGCGTTGTTACCCACCATTATTATTATTGCCTTCCTACCCCAGGAAGTAGGGGAGGGCTGATTTGGAGGTGTCATCTCTTGGTGGTGGGCCTCTGCCCCATCTGCTTCCTCTCAAGTTTTGGGTGTCTAGGTTGGGGAAGCATTCAGGGTACTGGAGCTCTGGATTAGAATCTACTTGATCTTGCCTTCAGGGCTTTGCACTTTCTGTTACATCTGACTGGAATGCTGGTTCCCTAGATCTTTATAGGCCCTTTACAGGCCCATCAACTCATTTAGATATTTGATATTTAGATATCAACTTAAAGGTTGTCTCCTCAGTGGCTTTCCCTGTCTACTAGGACTGAAATATTACACACTCCCCCACCCATCCGTATAATCTATGATTTGACATCCTATTCATCATTTGTTTGTCTTTCTCCTTTAGATCGTAAATTCTGGGAAAGCTAAGATTTTGTCTTTTCACTCCTGTACTCTTGCTACCTGCCATGTAGTCATCAAAAATATTTGTTGAGTGAACAGATTAATTCTGGTTTCGCCTGGAAAGCACTTAACACAGTGCCTTATAATTGAGAAAGTGATCAATAAATGGTGTGAAACAATGGCCCTCCCTCCCCGGCAAATTATGCTGGGCCGCACCCAATTAAATTAGAATTGCTGGGCCTTGGCATTGGTATTTTTTAAAAAGCTTCTCAAAGGGATTCTAAATGTGCAGCTTGGGTTGAGAGGCCCTTGTTTGAAATAACAATGAGGTTAATGATCTCTGACTTGTTAAGTGCTTGCTGTGACAGATGTACTGAGCTAAGGCCTATACAGGCAGTACCTCATTACATCCTCATGACTACCCAGTGACAGTAGGTACTAACCGCCCCCCTGTAATCGGGTGAGGAAACTGAGGCTCGCATAGCTAGCAGATAATAGGTGGTGGAGTTGTCATCTGAGCCCAGGCAGCTTGTGTCAAGAGCCCCTATCTTTTAACAGTATTCTATCATCATCATCACCTTCATCAGGGCTGATAATGTTGGTAGATCCAGACCTATCACTTAAAGACCCACAGGCATCAGTTTCTTCCCTTGACAGCTCCTGGGGCAGATTTTAGAGTGGGAACGGATTCCCAAAGCTGTTCACTGTCCCTCGCTAGTACCCTGGTGGGCCCTCCCTGTCCCACCCCCTCCCAACTCCCCCAGTTCCTTCCTGCCCTTCCCCACCACACCTGGCTGTGGTTTTCTATCTGTCCTTAGGTCCCCTGAGGGGGAGGCCCAGTTTGTGGAGTCAGCAATCCTTATCTCCCAGACAGAGCTGTTAGGTTTTTTTTCTCTTTGGTGAGGGAGGAGGGAAGGTGAAACGGGAGTGCTTGGGGACTGTGGTGGTTTCTATGCTGGACTTGGACCAGGCTGGCCTGGTAGATCCCAGAAGTATGGGCTGAAAGGGACCTAAGCAGTCAGCCCAGCTACCTTCTTTGTCCAAGATTAAGACCCAGAGAGTTTAGGTTACTTTCTCAGAGTCACACAGCAAGTTAGTGGCAGCAGAATTGGTACTCATGCCTGGGACTTTTGTACCCTTGTTCTTTCCTTTGTGGTCTTTCAGAGCCCCAGAGCTCTGCCTCCCCCAGGGGGTTTTTGGCTATGTGAAAAGGAAGGTTCAATTATAATCTTTAGTCCCTGGACACTTGAGGATTAGCAGTAAGTCTAAATTTGAATGAGGAGGGGAGAGTTAGGAGGACACCGTCTCTGTCCAGTGAGGGTATGACTCTGGTTTGGATAAACTGTTTCTAAGGCCAGTGCAGAGAGCCCCCTCCCAGGTAGCAAAACAAATAAAACTGGTGGTTTCCATAGAGGCTCCAATACAGCCACGTCAGAATAGCTGCTACCATCAGCGTTGTACCGCCCTGCCCTCCATGCCTCTCTGCTTTCTCTGTTTTCTTCATTCACAGACTAGTGTGAATTACCTGGTACCGTTCTCCACAGAATGTGATCTGGTAGTAGGGAGACCTATCTCAGACAATTAGAAGGCAACGTTTTCAGAAGCAAAAGTGTTGGGAATTGGGGGGTCACAGATGAGGATCAGAAGAAAGGTTCTTAGACCCTGGAAGACACAGTTAGCTCTGCAAAAGGTGTGACCAGTGTGAGCACGGTGGGCCTGAGCCACTAATGGTCTGGGAGGCTACCGGAGGCAGAGGCAGGGTTTTAAGCCAGTGATGAGATTTGCACTTGAGGAAGTTCACTCTGCTTGAGGAAGTTCACTCTGGCTACAGCAAGTTTGCCCTCTTTAGAAACCACCAGGGTCATGTACTCACTAAATCTGCTCCTGGTCCCAGAGGTGGGGTTGGGGGAGAATGTTTTATTTATTCATTTGTTCTGTTAACTTGGTAGAGGATGGATAGGAGAGGGCGGGGCTGTGGAGGCAGGGAGACCATCGGTGAGGCTGTGGGTTTGAGAGAGGCTGAAGCTGCATCATAGGAATCTAGGGGACTTGGTAACCTGGCTTCAGGATACGAACAAGGGGGCTTCTTCTATAGGTTCTCCAGGGCTGCCGAGAAGGTGGCCTCCTGGAAATGTGCAACACAGTGGCTGTATATTTCCCTTGGGGCTATATAGCGGGCTCCTGTGTCCCTTCCCAGTTCCTGAAGAACTCAGCCTGTGGGGTAAGCTCTCTTGGTCGCTTTACCCTTTCTTCACCCACCAAACTGGTATATATTTCCACCTGACTGCTTCATGCAAGGTGAGCCAGAAAGGTGATTTTAACAGCTCAGTGTGGGGGACTTCTCTGGTGGTCCAGTGGTGAAGACTCTGCGCCCCCAATGCAGGGGGCCCGGGTTCGATCCCTGGTTGAGGAGCTAAGATCCTGGATTTTGCATGGTGCAGCCTAAAAAAAAAAACCTTAGTGTGACCCCTCGGATAGGAGGAGAAAACTGGAGAGAGAACTATCTTCTTAGTCCTCGCTTTTACCTCCATCTAACCATGATGTGTTTCCTTCTAGGAGCAGAGGGAGAGCCGGGTTCGGCGAGGCCCTCGAGGGCCCAGCGCCTTCATTCCAGTGGAGGAGGTAAGCTTGGAAGGGGTTAGGAATTGTTGTGGGTCCCTGGGAAGAAAGGACATGGGGCATTGAGTGTGTGTGGGGCTTTGCTGGTCTCTTGAAATTGCAGGTTTGAAACTACCCCTTCAGGTTCTTGACCCATTTAATCCACAAAACAGCTCTTTGAGGCAAGCCTGTCAACCCCATCTTGCTGGGAAGAAACATGCTCAAAGAAATAAAGTGATAATAACGCAGCCAGGTAATGAGCAAACTTGTGATTCCCAGGACAAGACTTGCATTTCCTTAAGAAGATAGAACTATGCATGTTTATCTTCTCATCCTTGACTGTGCGTGTATTAAAGTTTTTTTCGACTTCAAAAGTAATATGTGTTCATTATTTTTAAATTTCCAACGTTTCAGAAAGCTTTAGTCTCTTACAATCCCACTCCCACAGAGATAATCACTGTTAACCATTTGCCACTGTTTTTCAGACTTTTTTTCATACGGAGCCAAGGTCATAGTTTATAACATGGTTCTGTTGTTGTTGTTTATTTGGGTTTTTGGTGTGGTTTTTTTTGGTTGTTATGTTTTATTTTTTCACTTAACGCAACAGAGACACCTTTCATCTACTGAGTCAGGTCATCCATTCATTTATTTAACAGATATCTATTGAATGATTAATGTGTGTCAGGCACCGTTCTAGGTGCTGGGGATACAGCAGAGAACAAGACAGACAAAAATCCTTGCCATCATGGAACTGACACTCCAGTGTGTGCCTGGTGGTGGGGGAAACTTCAAAACCCATGAACAGACAAATTAAAAAATAATAGTTTCCTTCTTTTTCTTTGGCCTTCAGTGAACAAAGACAAATGTTTCCTTGTCCTCCTTGTTCTCCTAAATGTGTAGGCCAAGCAGTTAATGAGCTGTTAACAGACGTCTAAACCCTTCAGTTCCTTCCACCCTTTGTAAGTGGAAAGCACACAGCCACCCGCTGATTATTTACGTAGCCCAGAATTTTAAGCTCAAATATTGTTCTTATCTTTTATTTTTTCATTTATAAATAACCACTCCTCTTCTGTAATAAAGGAAAGAAATAGGCTTTGGGCTTAATCAGGAATTGAATCCTGGTTCTGTCATTTACCGGATCTGTAACCTTGAGCACAGAATGAATGAAATCTCTCTGGGTCTTGATTCCCTCATGTGTCAGCGGGGGAAAATAATAGTATTCACCTCACAGGGTAACTGGGAAGAATCAGTGAGATAATGCAGGCGGGGAACGCTCCAAACTCAGACCTGGCACAGAGAAATCACTCAGGAAATGTGAATTATTTTGCATCCACCTCCAATGACTGCATGGATTTGCACTATTAGAATAGAAGCTCTGTGGGGAATTCCCTGGCAGTCCAGTAGTTAGGATCCTGTGCTTTCATTGCCGAGGGCCTGGGTTCAATCCCTGGCTGGGGAACTAAGAGCCCGCAAGCCACCTGGCACAGCCGAAAAAAGAAAGAAGAATAGAAGCTCTACGAAAGCAGGAGAAGCTGTACTTTAATCTCTGTGCCTCCTATCTAAAATTGGAGAAAACAGGTCTCTAATTTCATAGTTGTGAGCAGTAAATGAGTTAATATATGTAAAGTGTTTGAACAGTGCTTGGCACTTAGCGAGCATTATATAAGTATCAACCAGTATTATATAAAGTGTCTAATAAGTATTTGTTTAATCATTTAATGAAATATCTTTTCCTCCCCTGTTCTCCTTTTTTTGGACATGGTGGTTGTCTTCAGTTCCTTGCTATTAAAATCCCAATGAATGCAATGAATATGTTGGTCTCTTTGGTGGGGAGGGCAGGAGGGGAAGCCATCCCTTCCTCACCTTTGCTTGGCAGGTCCTTCGGGAGGGAGCCGAGAGCCTTGAGCAACACCTGGGGCTGGAGGCGCTGATGTCCTCCGGGAGGGTGGACAACCTGGCAGTGGTGATGGGCCTGCACCCCGACTACTTTACCAGCTTTTGGCGCCTGCACTACCTGCTTCTGCACACGGATGGGCCCTTGGCCAATTCCTGGCGCCACTACATCGCCATCATGGTGAGCCTGTCTGAGCCTGACTTTTGTAGGGGTGGACACATTGGGGGATTCGGTGCTCAGATCTCTTCGCTGGGGGCTTGATTCCACAAACAAGGAGGAGGGGCAGCATAAAGCAAAGCCCTGGCTTTATCTGACCATCCATCGGATTTTAGATTTTGAAGAGAGGCATATTTAATGCCTGCTTTGCAGATTGGGAAACTGAGGCACACAGGAGTCAGGTGACCTGCCCAAGGGAGGACAACAAGCCAGTGGCAAAGCTGGGGTTAGAACCTAAGTTTCCTGCCTCTCAGGCAACAGTGAGGCTTGTGATGTTCCCTGCATGGGGTACCCACCCGAGCAGGGCACACAATGAAGAGGGTGATCTGGGCTCTGTCCACCACCTCCAGGCCGCCGCCCGCCACCAGTGTTCCTACCTGGTGGGCTCCCACATGGCTGAGTTTCTGCAGACTGGCGGTGACCCTGAGTGGCTGCTTGGCCTCCACCGTGCCCCTGAGAAGCTGCGCAAGCTCAGCGAGATCAACAAGCTGCTGGCTCATAGGCCGTGGCTCATCACCAAGGAGCACATCCAGGTGCAGTGGGCAGGGAGGCGGGTCCCCGAGGGAGCACGGGGGCCGGGCTGGGGCATGGCAGGCAGCCCAGGGCAGGCACTGAGCAGGTCTGGCCTTTCCTTTTCTCTCCAGGCCTTGCTGAAGACAGGCGAGCACAGCTGGTCCCTGGCCGAGCTCATCCAGGCCCTGGTCCTTCTCACCCACTGCCACTCGCTAGCCTCCTTCGTCTTCGGCTGTGGCATCCTCCCTGAGGGGGACCCTGAGGGAAGCCCCGCCCCCCAGGCCCCTTCACCGCCCAGTGAGCAGAGCACACCCCCCAGCAGGGACCCACTGAACCACTCTGGGGTAAGTCACGGGCTTCAGTCTTGGTGGGAGAGGAAGCTGGCATGGCCCCTGGTCCTTGGGTAGAAGACAGCGCCTCCCTATCTGAAGCTGCTTCCCTATCACACCCTGAGAGGCCTTAGAAAAGTTATTTGATTTTGAAACCCAGTTTCCTCATCTGGGAAATGAGGATAAAGACTCGCACTTCATAAAGGGTTGTGAGGATGAGATGAAATAACCATGTGACTGGCCTCAGCATGGAGCCCCGTGGGCTTAAAGTCACTGACTTTTAGAACTTTAAAAATACAAAGTTTGCCTCTCGTTCTATAAAGTGGCTTATTTGTTTGTATTTTTAAAATACAGATACTTTAAAAAGCCCTTTCCTGTGAGGGAAGTTGATGCTCAGAGAAGCCGTGTCTATTCTCTAGCTCTTAAACATCACTTTGGGAAGCACAGACCATGTGAGCTGTCCAGTGCAGTGGCTGTCACAGAGGAGGCACGGGGCTTTTACGATCGTTCAGGAAGGCCTGGCGTGTGGGAAAGACGTGTGGGGTTTCTGGGGCCCAGGGAGGAAGAGTAGATGGCCACCACCAGGTCTCTCATGCAGGACTTTGAGGCCGCCCGCGACGTGGAAGCTCTGATGGAGCGCATGAGGCAGCTGCAGGAGAGCCTGCTGCGGGATGAGGGGGCCTCCCAGGAGGAGATGGAGAGCCGCTTTGAGCTGGAGAAGTCAGAGAGCCTGCTGGTGACCCCCTCAGGTACAGGGTCACAGGCGTCCACGTTCAGGGGCCGTCCCCTCCTTACATCATCTCTGCTGGGAAGCAGGTACCTCCATGCACTGCACCTCTGCAGCCACATCCCAGCCACCACAGGCCTGATTTACCTCCTCTCCCAGGCCTGGCTCCTGCCGAAGTTCTGGTCCCACTCGATGTGGTGAGGGGCTTTCTCTGGCCCCCTACTCTGCATTCCCCAGCCCCCTAATGGTGATTAATCAGGAGTGGAGGCCACTGTGCTCCATGCCTTGGCCTCACCATGACCTCTTTCTGACGTCCTCAGCGGACATCCTGGAGCCCTCTCCAAACTCAGACATGCTGTGCTTTGTGGAAGACCCCACTTTCGGATACGAGGACTTCACCCGGCGGGGGACTCAGGCGCCCCCCACCTTCCGTGCCCAGGTAGGCTCTCCCCACTGGTCTTACTATTGCTTTACAAACAAGCAGCGGTGGGTGGTTTGTGTAGTTAGAGATTTGGGTACCTTCTCTCCCTCAGGATTCCACGAGGGAAGTGGGAGACCCTGGATGTGAAGGGACCCACCTGTGCCCTAAGCTCAGGGGATCCTGATCACAAGGAGGAAGTCACCACCAAGCTGCATCCTCCTCAGTTTCTCAGGTCCCGACCAAGCAGCGGGTTAGATCTGTGGGGTGGAGAGACACATGGAGAGCCAAGGTGTGCTCCAGAGGATGGCATCTCTCCGGCTAGCCTTGGGCCCCAAACGTTCTCCTCACTGACCCCTTCCCACGTTCCTCAGGATTATACCTGGGAAGACCATGGCTATTCACTGATCCAGCGGCTCTACCCCGAGGGTGGGCAGCTGCTGGATGAGAAGTTCCAGGCAGCCTATAGCCTCACCTACAATACCATTGCCATGCACAGCGGAGTAGATACCTCCATGCTCCGCAGGGCCATCTGGAATTACATCCACTGCGTCTTTGGCATCAGGTTAGTGCAAGACCAGGGCATGAGTGTATTGCAAGCCCTCAATCTGAGCTCACAATTGTTTCCTTTTTCTGTTTGTCTTTCTTTCCCTTTCTTCCTGCCTATATTGTTTTTCAAAGCAAATATATTTCTTTGCTGATTATAAAAGATAATAGCCATGCTCACCTTTTGAAACTCTTTAATCCGACCCCCAGAGATAACTAGGGAGATTTTATATATGTGTGTGTGTGTATATTGAGAGAGAGAGTTTTATTTGTATTTTCATTCCAAGTAGCATTTCTTCTCATAATAAATAAAACAACAGAAATGCCAACAGTAGGGAATTTTAAATAATGACATATCCATTCAGTGAAATATTATGCAGCTATTAAAAATTATAAGAATGGTTTATTTACATTGCCATGGGAAAATGGTCAAAATGTATTGAAAGAAAAGAAAGCTGGCTACCAACCAGAATCTTCTTTTTGTTCCTTTTTTTTTTTTTCTTTAAACTAAAAGTGTGCACATGCATGGAAAATGTGTGGAAGGCTGTACCGTAAAATGTTATTTGATAATGGCTGTCTCTGTATAGTATATGATGAATTACATTTTCATTCTGTTACCTAAGTGTTTTCTGATCTTTTTTGAGTAGGTTTTTTTTTTAGTTGATGGAATCATACTTGATCTATTCTGCAACTTGCTTTTTTTACCTAATAATCTATTGTGAACCACCTTCCTTGTTGGTGTGAATAGATCTTGCATGCTTTTTAGCCACTGTATAGTGTTGTTATGGATGAAGTGTAACTATCCAACCATTTCCCTATTGTTGGATATTTAGGTGGTTTGCAGTTTTTCACTATTACAAATACCATGTGCAATGACTAGTTTTATACCTAAGTCCTTTTTTAAAAAAAAAATTTGTTTATTTATTTATTTTGGCTGCGTTGGGTCTTCGTTGCTGCACGCCGGCTTTCTCTAGTTCCAGCGAGTGGGGGCTATTCTTCGTTGCGATGTGCTGGCTTCTCACTGTGGTGGCTTCTCTTGTTGCGGAACGTGGGCTAAGTAGTTGGGGCTCGTGGGCTCTAGAGCTCAGGCTCAGTAGTTGTGACACATGGGCTTAGTTGCTCCGCGGCATGTGGCATCTTCCTGGACCAGGGCTCGAACCCATGTCCCCTGCATTGGCAGGCGGATTCTTAACCACTGTGCTACCCGGGAAGCCCTATACCTAAGTCCTTGTAGGTAAACCCTAGATGTGAAATTACTTGTCAAAAATATACACAGAACAATTTTTTTATTTTTAAAAACCTCGCTCTGATAATGTTGTGGGAAATTTAAAGAATTAAAGAAAGAAACAATTTCCCAAAATTCTACTACTCCACAACTACATCCACATTGTGAGATGTTTTCCTCCGTTGCTTTTTTTCTTTCTTATGTAGTTGCTTTTATATAGTTGAAATTATAATTGTTATTTCGTTTTTTAAAAGATATGCTTGATGTTTGTAAAGAGCCAGATTTTTAGTAAATTTAGGAAACAGATAACAAAAAGAAGAAACTAAAAATCATCCATAATCCCACCTGCTCTTATTATAATCAAATATTTCTTTCCTGTCTTTTTTCCATGCACAAATGACCAAAACATATATAATTTTACAAAAATAAGACTTTCTTGTCTACTGTATTTATTTTACTCAGTTTAATCAAATGAGAGCATATTTTAGAGAACACGTGATTTTTTTTTCTTGCTTTTCTAGTTTAGCTATTATTCCAAGCATCAAAACAAAAAAATCCCCAAAGTTTTAAAAAGGTACATATTCCTTGTAGAAAAATGTGCATTTCTGTGCGTTACTAGCTGTAAGTCATATTTCACTGAGTGGGTTGAGCTGTGCTTAATTGGCCAGCCTCCTTCTGGCCCGCCTCCTTGGCAGGTTTCTAAGTCAGGGAAGGCCAAGGGTGGACGGGCATCTTAGGGTGTGTGTGGCACAGGCTAGTTCCTGCCCAGCTGCCAGGTCCAGGCTCCTCCACTCCCCAACACGGCCCTCACTCCTAAACCTTTGTCTACCAAATCTGTCCCCTAGTCTAAAACTGGTCTTCTGGGACTTCCCTGGCGGTCCAGTAGTTAAAACTGTGCTTCCACTGCAGGGGGCACGGGTTCGATCCCTGGTCGGGGAACTAAGGGCCCACGTGCTGCATGGCGTGGCCAAAAAAAAAAAATTTTTTTTTTTAATTTAAAAAAAAGTAAAGAAAAATTAAACCAGTCTTCCTCATCCACACTGATCTGTGATGACTCACTGGCTCACTGGACTAGGGAGTGACAAAGTGGCTTCTAGACTTGTCACCAACTTGCTCTTTGACTTTGAACAAGCTAATTGCCTTCCCCAGGCTTTAGTTTGCCCATCTGTAAAATGACTACCGGCTCCTTTTTCTCTTTCCCTCTTCCTTCTCCAGGGTAAATATTTGCATTGAACTCCTGCCCCATCTTCCATGCATGGCCTCAGCTGTAAAGTAGTGACTATGACCTTGGAGTCAGGCAGAGCTGAGTTTGAATCCCATTCCCAGATGTGTGACCTAGGGCAGGTGACTTCACTTCTCTGAACCTCAGTTTCATCTATAAAATTGAGGCTGATGAAATACAGTAAATTGTATACAATAGTTTTGTGTACAGTAGTTTTGAGGATGCCATGAATACATGTTCACATGGTCAGTACAGCACGCTTACCCTCTGTGCATTCCCCTACGAGTCCAGTGGCCTGTGATAATATGACATCGGCTGTTTTTCTAAGAGGAGTGAAGTTTCTAGTGCTCCCTACCTTCTGCCTTTTCTTGCCACTCTCTGTTCCTCCTTCTGCAGGGTGGGACTGGGGAGAGCAGATACTTGTGGGAGCAGAGGGTAAGTGATGCTACTGGGGCCTTTCCATGCAGATATGATGACTATGACTACGGAGAGGTGAACCAGCTCCTGGAGCGGAACCTCAAGGTCTATATCAAGACAGTGGCCTGCTATCCAGAGAAGACCACCCGAAGAATGTACAACCACTTCTGGAGGCACTTTCGCCACTCAGAGAAGGTGAGGCTCTCAGGGTAGGAGCAGGACGGAAGCAGACAGCCTGGCCCGTGGAGGAGGCAAGGGGTCGGGACCCAGTGAGGTGCCCCAGACTAAGTCTGTTCTGCCAGATGGGGCACCTGGGTGTATTGTCCTGGGTTCATGTCCTACTCCACTGTGTGGTTTCAGACCCCATTTACTCACCTGTAAAGTAGGAGTGCGCGTCCCAGGGTCCTCAGTGGCAGCCAGAAGGACCTGGGTTCAAATCATAACCCTGTTACCTGGTAGTCATGTGACCTTGGGCAGGTCATTTTGCCTCTCTGAGCTTGTTTTCTTTACAATAGGAATAAAAACTGCCTGCCTTTCAAGGTTGCTGGGAGGATGAAATAAGAAAATGAATGTAAACCTCTGATCCCAAATAGATGTCAGGGGTAGCTATTGTTTTTAGTTTCGGGGGATGAAGAGATTAGCCGTGATAGAGATAAATGTGCTTGAAATTCTAACACAGTCCTTGCACCAAGTTGCTTAGAGCCTTAGGAAAGGTCAAGGCATCTCTGTAGGAAAGGGGAGGATGAGGGACTTCCGTGACAGTCAGGTGGTTAAGACTCTGTGCTCCCAAGGCAGGGGGCACAGGTTCAATCCCTGGTCAGGGAACCAAGATCCTGCATGCCACACAGCATGGCCAAAAAAAAAAAAAACGAATGGGGAATGATGAGTGGTCAGGGATACTGGCAGTCTGGGAGGGAAGGGGATGGCGAGGAGTGACATCAGTTGCCAACAAGCCCTTGTGTTGTGCCCCAGGTCCACGTGAACTTGCTGCTTCTGGAGGCCCGCATGCAAGCCGCCCTGCTCTATGCCCTCCGTGCCATCACCCGCTACATGACCTGACTCGTGTGCAGGACCTGGGCCTGGAGCAGCTGACCCTGGGGGCATCCTTCTCCCTGCAAGGACTTCTCTGTCTGGAGACAGACCCTAAGCCTGCCTGTCCCACGCCCACCCACCCTATTCTGGTGGTGGGCCTGTGTGTGATGTGCAGCCCCTGAGCCACACCCTCCTCACTGGAATGGACAGGATCATTGCACTGACTCTGGGATCTCAGCTCTGCCCCTGGGAGCTGGAAGAGGACTAGCAAATCTCCAGGCGCCAAGGCCCTTCTTCCTGCCCCTACCCCCAGAGGCCAAGGGCACAGGAAGGAAAATGGGCTGAGCTCAGACTTGTGTGCCAGCAGGCAGGGGCCCGGGCAGCACAAGTACTTTGGCCTTCCTGGCCTGGGAAGTCCCTGGCTGGTCCCCAAGGGAGAGGGGCAAACACCTCCAGGGACTGACACTCCAAGCGGCTTTGCCTTTCCTCCTGCTTCCTCATTCTCAGACTTCATTACCTCCCACCTGCCATTCATCCATCAATGTGAAAGTCAGGGTCACAGCTGGTTTGTGTGTCTGGCTCCCCAAAAGCCTGTTCTGTTAGGCAGCCTGCAGGCCTCTCGTCCCCTGGTTGCCCCAGTCCTAGTTCAGTTCCTTTGACCTCCTTTGTTTGCCCTTTTACCCTTTTCTCCCACACCTGGTGGTATGAGGCCCCAGGAGAGAGACCAAGCACATCAAACAAGCAGATTATCTCTAGAGAGTCTGGACTCTCTGTTGGTCACTTTGCCTTTAGAAGAGGGAGTATTATATTATACATTCTCTGTATTTCGGTTTTTTATGGGTGAGGTTCTTCAGGGCCTCAACCCTAGAGCCATAGTCAGTGTCTGAGAGGACAGGGAAAAATCTGTCCTCCCCAGAGCTGCACCTGCCCTGCAGAAGCTGGCACCCCACTTTGCTATCTCCCATGGCTCTGCCACAAACATTTGCCAAAAAAGCAAGCCTTTCTAGGTGGTTTAGGTGACACATGGCTCCGGGGAGAGGCAGGAGGCCCCAGAGTTCTTGTGTGGGCCCTGGCACTGGCCAGGTGACCTCCATTTCCACAGTTGCAGACTGAGGGGTAGTTTCTGAGATATTTGAGCCTTCACTCAGATTCTGAGGCCAGCAGCCAACTGCAATCTTGCAGGATCTCGAGGGCTTCTGGGGAGCCCCCCCTCTTGTAGTCAGTCTCTCCGGGCTACCTACCAAGGACCTCCCCACCCCCATCCCAATTTCTGTCCCTTCTCCTCGGTTCTAGGTGGATTGCTTGAAGGCAGAAGCAGCCGAGGACTGATCCCAGGCACTTTCTGTAGCAAATGAGCTGTGAATTATGACTTCCCTTGCCCTTCTTCCGGCAGTATGTGCCTCCCCTCTGACCAGTTGGGAGGTGACTGAAGAAAGGCAAGGGCCAAGCTGCTGCTGCTTCTGACCCTCCCCTCTGGGGTGGGGCAGGAGAGGAGCCTGGTCATTGTGCCACATTTCATACCCGTGCAGGCATGGGCAAGCGACTGGCACCCCCTTCAGGCCTCAAAGCCCTCCCTGCAATGAAGCTGGGCAGGAGAGAAGAGGCCCCAGCATTGGGGTTTGGATTCCAGAGGGGACAAGATGACTGTACGTGTCCCCGGGTGGGTGGGGAGGAGTATTCAGTGTTCAAGTGCAGAAATCTTTGCCTTTGCTACCAGCTCTGTATGATGAGAAACAAAAGTTCACTGAGGTTTTGTTTTGTACTTCTTGTTAATGGACTGTTTTTCCATTTCCTAAGGGTCATGGTTCACCTCTTGGCATAAGCAGGGAGCTGTGATTGCATCATGGACCTGACCTGCCAGCCCTTACCCTGCTAAGCACTTGTGCCCACGACCGTAGGGTTGGGAGTGGTTGGCACTAAAAGTCTACTCTTGTCCCTTGGGTGTCCAGCCCTGCCACTCATCTGTGTCTGGCCTGGCATTGTGGAATAATAATGGCCATCTTATTTTTCTCACTATGCCTGGCCCCGGGCTGGGTACTTGGAGTCATTTCTCTGAATCTGCAGCAAAATCCTGTAAGGGAATTGAGACTCAGAGGTCAAGTGACATTGCTGAGGCCACATCAGTGGTCAGTGGTGGAACCAGGATTGCCACTGGGGTCAACTTGATCCTGAGGCCTTGGCCTGTGGCAGAGGGAGGATTTTTGAGAATTTCTGGGGGACCCTTTGTTTCTCCTGCCTCATCGCATTACTCTTACTTGCTTCTTCTCATCCTTCCCTCTCCAGCACCAAGGAGACAGATCCAGGCATAAGGAGTTAGATGTGACTCCAAGTTGTGCCAGTGCCATTTAGTAGCTGTGTGACCTTGGTCTAGCTTCTCTGGGCATTAGGAACTCTAGCAAGCTTATCAGAGAAACCACATCATGTCTAAGAGCTAAAACCTCTCCTGCTGGCTTCCCACTTCCTCTAAGTACTGCCGTCATAAAATGAAAACTGGGTCTCCTCCAGGAAGCTTCCCCTGATTGACTCTCTTGTACCCTTTCCCTTAGATTCTGGTCCTGACTTAGTAATTTATTATCCCTGGGAGGGGGAGGGTTGATTAATTTCACTGTGTCTCAAGTTTGCCAAAAAAAAAAACGAGGGCAAAACATTTTCTTTTCCAGGTAGCATCATTGAGTGACTGTTGCCAGATGTTTTCAAAAGTAATCTCTCCATCTTCACAGCAACCCTGTGAGAAAAGCGTGGTGGTCCCATTTTACAGATGTGGAAAAGGAACCTCGAGAGTCTAGGGAACACTAACATAACACAGACCCAGGTTCAAATTCCAACTTTGACATTTAATGTTTGACCGTAAGCAAGTTACTTCAATTCTCCTTCCTCAATTTCCTTATCTATGCAACAGAATTAATACTTAGGGTCACAGGAGAGTTGTGTGGATTAAATAATGCATGAAAAGCACCTAGCACAGTTCAGGTACCTTGAACTAGTGAGCCATTCAGTATTCAGACATCTGCCCAACATCATGAAAGTGAGATAGAATTTGAATCCTTGTTAGTCTGACTCCAGAGCATTACTCTTTTTTTTTTTTTTTTGGACATGCCGCACGGGATGCGGGATCTTAGTTCTCCAACCAGGGATTGGACCCATGCCCCCTGCAGTGGAAGCACAGAGTCTTAACTGCTGGACTGCCAGGGAAGTCCCATCCAGAGCATTACTCTTATCCCCAAACTCCCTATGCCCTCAGTCTGTATTTCTAAAAATCATGTTCAAGCTGATTTGCATGTGGAATTGAAAACTCTTGGCTCCAGTTTGGATCCAGTGAATCTGTTTTAGACTTCTGCAACCTGCAATCCAGGACCTGGGCATGTCTACCCAGGTTGGAGTTAGTAGAAGTTTCTGGTGACTTGATTCTTGGTTGGTTTGACATTTGAAGCCATGCTTGGATTGAGGGCTGCTGAGAGTGGGTAGAAACAGGAGCTGGGTGAGTGAGTCTCCTCCATCAGGTTTCGAACATTCACCAGAGCCCTAGGACAAGTGGAACGGAGAAGTTGCTCACAAACTTTTTGTGCTTTAGAATCTCCTAGAGGACCAGTGTTTAGGGGTAGAGCTCAGAAATGTGCAACTTTAACAGCTTCCCTGCTGTTCTGATGCCAAGGTCATTCTTTCATTTAACACAAGATGTTGTGCTCCTGATATGTAAATGCCCTGAATACAGAACAGTGAACATGACAGGCATGGCTCCTGCCTTCTTGGGATTTATTACCTAGTAAAGGAGTCAGACATTAGATCATTATACAACTAATTATTTCAATTATAATTGTGATCAGCACCTCAAAGGAGAGACGTGAGGTGCCGTCAGAGTATTTACAATGTAGCATCATCAGAGGCTTTTCTTCCAAAGAAATACGTTGGGCTTCTGCAGAAACTAAAACACATCGAAGAAGAGCAGTTTCCCACCCACTGAAGCACCTTCTTGGAACCTGAAGCCTCCGTGGAACAGTTAGAAAACTGCTAATCTACATTCCTCTGTAACAGATTCTGTCGTGTGCAACCCAGACTGTAGCACGCATTCCTTCCCACACCCCCACTCCACTTCAGCTGGTTGCTGAAGGATCTCAGCTGAGTGCCTCTCTGGGAACTGCCCAGTTGAAGGGAGCAGCCAAGCTCACGGTTATGCCCCTCCAGGCACTCTGGTCTGCCTCCAGTGACTGGTTGATGGGAGAGGAGTATGCAAAGACCTGACCCCTTTGCTTCCATTCAAAACAACTCAAGGATTGCCCCAGCTGTACTGCTCCCTTCATGATCAGCTGAGGCCAATGTTGCAGCTGCATTGCAGCCCAACTTCTGCCCAGTCCTGCTTCTCACTGTCCTGTGATACTGATCCCCACTAAACCTCCCGTATGCAAATTTCCATCTGAGTCTGCTCACCAAGGATCCTAAGACACTCTTATTACAGATGGTGAAAATAAAGACCCGAGAGGAGAACTTTCTTGCTTGTGGTCTCACAAGCCTGAACCTTCAGATCCTCGTCATAGTTTGTCACCACCCTGTGTCGGAGGCCTACAACTTCCGGTCACAACTTTCTCTTCCTGAGGTTGGAGGCGACAGCTGCAATGCTGAAAAGGCCAGAAAAGGTCCTCACTCCCATCACCACTCCCATGGCTGGAGACCTTGGGCAAGTCACTTGCCATCTCTGGGGAGAAGGTTAACTACACTCACTACCTGAATGCTTTACCTTCTCTTAAGTCAGCCCGTGTCATGGTTCTGAGAAAAACCATGTCTCAGCTGGTTATAGCAGAAGAATTTCTTTCCCCTCCTGTCTGAATCACCTCTGACCTCAATGTTGGTTCCTCTTCAGGGAAGCCTTGAGCTTCTGCCCCAATTCCGAGTTTCTAAACTCACATTCCAGGGAGGAACCCCTTTTCTTGGCTCATGCCAACATTATCAAGTGTTTACTTTGTCACAGACACTGCCGGATGCCGGCAGTTCAGCAATGAATAAGACAGATACAGTCCTGGCCCTCATGGACTTTAAAATCCAGTGTTAAAGACAAACATCATACAAATACTTGTGATGAGTCCTGGACGGGGGAAAAAAACAGCACAGGAAGCCATGAGAGCGTGCGGCAGAGGAACCGTTCCCAGAGAAATACCTCGGACGTGAAGGATGAGAGAGAACCGGGCAAGGATGGGAGGGGAGAAAGGCGTGCAGAGCAAAAAAGATTTCTGGCAGAGGAAACAGCATGGGAGAAAATTCGAAGCAGGAAGGCAGCCTGGCAGGGCAGAGGCAGCAGAGAGAATATGAGGAAGGGTGAGGTAAGAAGAAAGCCTAGGGCAGATCTGGCATATTAAGAATTCTGGACTTTATCCTATTAGCAATGGGAAGTCTTCAAAGGAGATTTTATTTATTACAAAACAGATGTTGTGGACTGAATGTTCATGTCCTTCTCAAATTCATATGTTGAAATCCTAATCCTCAGTGTGATGTTACTTGAAGATGGGGCCTTTGGGAGGTAATTAGGTAATGAGTGTGTACCCCTCATGATGGGATTAGTGCCCTTTTAAGAAGAGACAGGAGAGAGCTTGTTTTCTCTCTCACTTTCACTCCACTATGTGAGGACACAACGAGGATGAGGGCTCTCATCAGGAACCCAACTGGCTGGTACCTTGATCTTGGACTTCCCAGCCTCCAGAGCTGTGAGAAATAAATGTTGTTTATGCCACTCAGTCTAAGATACTTTTGTTATAACGGCCCAAACTAAGGCAATAGATAGCATTTATTAGAAGAAGGAGTGAAGAAAGTAGTAAGACTAATTTAGGACTGCCTACATGCCAGGTCCTCCGCTAAGTAATTCACAAGCATGACATCATTTCATCCTCACAACAGCCCTATAGAGCCTAGTATTGTCTCCCTTTTACAGATGGACATGATGGAATGGGGACTCAAAAATCCCCTCAACCGGACTTCCCTGGTGGCGTAGTGGTTGGGAATCTGCCTGCCAATGCAGGCAACACAGTTGGAGCCCTGGTCAGGGAGGATCCCACGTGCCACGGGGTGGCTGGGCCTGTGTGCCATGGCTACTGAGCCTGAGCTCTAGAGCCCGCGAGCCACAACTACTGAGCCCGTGAGCCATAACTACCGAGCCCGTGTGCCACAACTGCTGAGGCCCCCACCCCACACTGGGAGGCCACCGTGGTGCGAGGCCCTCGCACCGCGGCAGGGAGTGGCTCCCACTCTCCGCAACTAGAGAAAGCCGGCACGCAGCAATGAAGACCCAATGCAGCCAAAAAGAAAGAAAGAAAGAAATTTATTAAAAAAGAAAAAAATCCCCTCAACCAAAAATGTTTCTCTGGTTCCCCAACTCCACCCTGAGTATGCATCTTCGTCCTTTGACCTAAGCTTACCTAGCGCCTCTGTTTTATGAAGGCGTTTTTTATGTCTAATATTATAACCATTGTGGGGCTCACTCATCTCCCCACTCGACTGCAAGCCCCAAGAAGGCAGAGGATTTTTGTCTAGCGTGTTCACTGCTTTATCTCCAGAACCCAGAGCAGGACCTGGCATGTGGTAGGGGCTGAATAAATAAAATAGGTGTGAAATATATGTTTGTATCCACCAGGAGGCCTGGTCTAGTGCTGGATATGGGCAACGGTGCTACAGAAATAACAGGCTCCCCATGTTTTGGACTCAGCCTCTGCTCTGGCTAGTTGTCTGTTCTGTAGCCAGCTCTCAGACTCTCAGCGTCAATGTGGTGTCGGGGAGAGAGCTTGGACTTTGGAACGAGTCAGACAAGGCTCAAATCTGAGTGCAAGTCCATCTGGAATGAGGCAGAGCGTAAGTAAACAGAACCAAGTACCTATATGACCTTTGATAACTTTCTTTAATTTCCTCATCTATAAAATGGGAACATTACCATCAAAAGTTATTAGTGTCAAGATCAAATGGGAAAATGTTCATAGAGTACCTGTTTAGTTAATTTACTTCCGCCCTTCAACGGAAGACAGGGATTGGGTCAATGTTATTATTTCAGATGAATAGCCTCAATTTCCTCATATGTGATATGGGAGTTGTGAAATGCAAGATAATATAGAATTCCCACTACCTAGACTGCTCCTCTCCCAGGCCTGTGTGGGGGCTAGCTCTTTCTAAACCTCCATATCATCTCGTCAGAGTTCTGACCTGATCCCTGTTTCTCAACCTAATTCCACCCCTTTTCTCTTCAGCACCTTTCATAATCTTTATTGCTTCTTGCCTGTCTCCTTGTTAGCTGTTGTACCCCCACTGTCTGCCATAGTGTTAGAGTTAAGCGCTCAATTTGTGTGTGTTGATTGCATTAAATACTTATTGATCACTTATTCACCAACCAGGGACTGTTTTTGGCAATCCTAACCACAACCCTGGGACATAGGCAGGCAGGGATTTCACCCATTTTACAGCCGTGGAAGCTGAGGTCTAGCAATATTAATATTGCCCAGGAATCTGCCAAGCAAATTAGCAGGAGTTCTAGATTCTTCGACCCGTGCTCTTTCTACCCACCCCTCCAATAGGGAAGGAGCATTGGAGGCCTAGGAATTGGAGGCTGTAATATTTAGGTGAGTTACTTCCCTTCTTAAGCCTTAGTCTGCCCAACTCTAAAATGGGTAGAATAATCCTTGCCCTGACTGGTGGTTAAGGTGAGAATCAGCTGAAATAGTGGGCTGAAAGCACTATACTCATTTATGGAGGATTTTTGTTTTAATATGCAGAATCAATATTGACTTCAAAGATAAATCACTGTGGGCTGGGGAAGCCAGGGAACTTTCCTAGAAGTGGCAGCATTTCAGCTAGGTCTTAAAGATAGGTAAGATTTGGGGAAGATTTGGGGGAAACAAAGCTCAGAGCCAAAGTCATAGACCGACAAAAGCAGGACCCTCCAGGCTCTCTGGGTTTTACTTTCTTCCCTTCGAGGTTGGTATTCTCCTCTAATGTGCATTTCTTTACCCTGTTTTATTTTTCCTTTCAAATAGAACCCATTAAAGTATAAGTTGCATGCAATAAAATGCATACTTTCTAAATGCACACAGTTCCATGAGTTTTGACAAAAGTACACACCTACGTAACTGCCACCCAACCAAATCAAATTCCCTTGTGGTGCTTTGCAGTGAGTCCCCCAATCCCCTATCTTGTGTCGCCCAGACACCTACTCTCTGCTTTCTGTCACTACAGGTTAGTTTGTCGTTGTTGTTCTTAATCACTCATTTCTTTATTAGTAAATCACGAAGTTTTGCATTCAAAAATTAGAACAAAAACATAAATGCAACAAAATGTATTACTTCACTAGGCTTAGGACAATATTTCATTCTAGGCATTTGCTAATGAATATAGTAGTCATTAGATAATTTGACAATAACTAACTGGAGAAAAGAGTTAGTAATAGGGCTTCCCTGGTGGCGCAGTGGTTGAGAGTCCGCCTGCCGATGCAGGGGACACGGGTTTGTGCCCCGGTCCTGAGGGTCCCACGTGTCACGGAGCAGCTGGGCCCGTGAACCATGGCAGCTGAGCCTGCGTGTCCGGAGCCTGTGCTCTGCAACGGGAGAGGCCACAACAGTGAGAGGCCCGCGTACAGCAAAACAAAAAACAAACAAATAAACTATACCTACAAAGTTACAAGAGGTACGTGGATAATTTGATTGCTTCTTGAGAGATGATGGCTTACGTGTAAGGCAATATTTTAAATTTAGTTTAAGTATTTTTAAAGAAAAGACATTTTTAAAAAAAGAATTGGACTTCCCTGGTTGTGCAGTGGTAAGACTCTGCCTGCCAATTCAGGGGACACGGGTTTGAGCCGTGGTCCGGGAAGATCCACATGTCGCAGAGCAACTAAGCCCATGAGCCACAACTACTGAGCCCGGGTGCCACAACTACTGAAGCTCACGTGCCTGGAGCTCGTGCTCTGCAAAAAAAGAAGCCACCGCAACGAGAAGCCCGCGCACTACAGCGAAGAGTAGCCCCCACTCACTGCAACTAGAGAAAGCCCACGTGGAGCAACAAAGACCCAACACAGCCAAAAATAAAAATAAATAAATTTATTTTTTTAAAAAGGAAGAAATGAGGGAAATGATAAAGTTTTGTTTCAGGGTCTCTTCTTGTTGAATAAGAAGAAAATCATTATATCAAAGAAAGAGTAAATCATCAGGAGAAGTGTCTGCTCTAAGTTTAAGACAGTTAATGATGAAACAATACCTGGCACATTTTATTGGGCTAAATTACAGCAACTCTTTTTTTAAAAAAATAATGGGCTTCCCTGGTGGCGCAGTGGTTGAGAGTCCACCTGCCGTTGCAGGGGACATGGGTTCGTGCCCCTGTCTGGGAAGATCCCACATGCCGCGGAGTGGCTGGGCCCGTGAGCCATGGCCGCTGGGCCTGCGCGTCCGGAGCCTGTACTATGCAACGGGAGAGGCCACACAGTTAGGGAAAAAAAAAGATTTAAGGGACTTCCCTGGTGATCCAGTGGCTAAGACTCCGTGCTCCCAATGCAGGGGGTCCAGGTTCTATCCCTGGTCGGGGAACTAGATCCCGCATGCCGCAACTAAATGATCCTGCATGCCACAACTAAAGACCCCACATGCCGCAACTGACACCCAGCACAGCCAAATAAATAAATAGGTAAATAAGTAAATAAAATAAAATAAGATTTAGTACAGGGAATTAGATACATAGTTATATCCTAAAAGAGAATAAAGGTGAAAAAAGAAAGATGCTGAGGTAACCCAGAGACTAAAAACTGTAGAAAGAAGTTACAACCTCTCAATTAGGAGGACAAAAGGCAAAAAGTGGTGTTCCCAGAACATTGGGGTTCAGAGGAGGGATGACCACATAACTGGCAGCAACTCTTTTTTTATTTTTTATTTTTGTATATTTATTTTATTGAAGTATAGTTGATGTAAAACATTGTGTTAATTTCTGCTGTACAGCAAAGTGATTCAGTTATACATAAATATCTATATGTATGTATACATTCTTTTTCATATTCTTTTCCTTTACGGTTTATCACAGGATATTGAATATAGTTCCCTGTGCTATACAGTAGGACCCTTTTTTTCCCCATAAGTTTATTTATTTATTTATTTATGGCTGCATTGGGTCTTCGTTGCTACTTGCGGGCTTTCTCTAGTTGCAGCGAGCAGGGCCTACTCTTCCTTGTAGAGGGGGCTACTCTTCCTTGCGGTACGTGGGCTTCTCATTGTAGTGGCTTCTCTTGTTGCAGAGCACGGGCTCTAGGCATGCGGGCTTCAGTAGTCGTGGCACGCGGGCTCAGTAGTTGTGACACACGGGCTTAGTTGCCCCGCGGCATGTGGGATCTTCTCGGACCAGGGCTCCAACCCTTGTGCCTTGCACTGGCAGGCGGATTCTTAACCACTGCGCCACCAAAGAAGTCCCAGGACCTTGTTGTTTATCCATTCTATATATAATAGTTTGCATCTGTTAACCCCAAACTCCCAGTCCATCCCTCTCGCTCCCCCCTCCCCCTTGGCAACCACAAGTCTGTTCTCTATGTCTGAGGGTCTGTTTCTGTTTCGTAGATAAGTTCATTTGCGTCATATTTTAGATTCTGCATGTAAGTGATATCATATGGTATTTGTCTTTCTCTGACTGTGTTCACTTAGTATGATAATCTCTAGGTCCAGCCATGTTGCTGAATAATGGCATTATTTCATTGTTTTTTATGGCTGAGTAATACAGCAACTCTTTTTTTCTTTTTTCATCTTTTTAAAAATTTTTTAATTTAATTTTATTTATTTTTTTATACAGCAGGTTCAATTTTATACACATCAGTGTATACATGTCAATCCCAATCGCCCAATTCATCACACCACCTTTTTTTTTAGTTTTTAAAATGTGAAGAATCAGCAAATTATATAAGAAAGAAAACCAAATTGTCTTCTCATTGTTCTAATCACATCAAACAGGTGTTAAGTCATCTCCTCAAACATAGCCTTGTATATGTAATTCTCCTACTTGAACATCTTTGACGGATCTATTTTGCCATTCCTTTTAAAAAGTTTTGCATTCAAGTACAGATTAGTTGTGCCTGTTCTAT
Organism: Neophocaena asiaeorientalis asiaeorientalis; assembly: GCF_003031525.2. NCBI lineage: Eukaryota > Metazoa > Chordata > Mammalia > Artiodactyla > Phocoenidae > Neophocaena > Neophocaena asiaeorientalis. The sequence continues at coordinate 5,939,727 of NW_020175402.1, forward strand.
AATTTCATATAAGTGGAATTAGAGTATATATATTTTTGTGTATGGTTTCTTTTGTTCAGCCTAATGTTTTTAAAGTTTATTCATGAGTTTTCTATATTGGTAGGTCATTCCTTTTTATAGCTGAGTGCTATTTCATTGTATGAATATACCCCAGGCCGTTCCTCTGTTTATCAGTCGAACATTTGGCTTATTTTCAGTTTGCAGCTACTTATATTAATCTGCTATGAATATTCAGTTATAAGTCCTTTTGTGGACATAAATTTGCATTCCTCTTGGGTAAATACCTAGAAGTGGAATTGCTGGGTTGTACGACAAATGTATGTTTAACTTCACAAAAAACTGCCCAACTGTTTTCTAGAGTCTGTACTGTTTCACACTCTCACCAACAGTGTTCAAGAGCACGTGTTGCCCCACATCTTCTTTAACACTTGGTATAATTTGGTCTTTTTCATTTTAGTCATTCTAATAGGTCTGTCATGGCATCAAAACTTTTACAGTGAGCCATACTGAGGTAGAATTTGCATACAATAAAATTTACCCATTTTAAATGTACAGCTCACTGAGTTTTGACCAAGGTATACAGTCACCTAACCATCACCAACATCATGATATGGAATATTTTAATCCCCCCTCAAAAGTTCCTTGAGTTCTTTTTTTTTTTTTTTAATTCTTTTATTTATTTATTTTTGGCTGCACTGGGTCCTCTATGCTGCGCACGGGCCCTCTCCAGTTGCAGCGAGCGGGGGGGGGGCTACTCTTCGTTGAGGTGCGCGGGCCTCTCACTGCTGTGGCCTCTCTCGTTCCCGAGCACAGGCTCCAGGCACACGGGCCTCAGCAATTGTGGCACGCGGGCTCTAGGCGCGCAGGCTCAGTAGCCGTGGCACACGGGCTTAGCCGCTCCGCGGCATGTGGGATCCTCCCGGACCGGGGCACGAACCCGTGTCCCCTGCATCAGCAGGCGGACCCTCAACCACTGCGCCACCAGGGAAGCCCCCTTGAGTTCTTTTAATATCAGTCCCTTCCCCCAATCCCATCCCCTAAGAACCACTGGTTTTGCTTTGCCACTATACTTTTGATTTTTCTAGAATTTCATATAAAAAGAAGTATTCATGATGTAAGCTTTCGTGGCTGGCTTCTTTCAGTTAGCATAATGCTTTTGAGATTCATCATGCTGTTGTTTGTATCAGTAGTTTATTCCTTTCTATTGCCAAATACAATATTATTGCATGAATACATCACAATTTGTTTACCTATTCACCAGTTAATGGATATTTGATTTGTTTGTAGTTTTGGCTATTAGGAATAAAGCTACTATTTGTGTGGGCATAGATTTTTATTTCTCTTAGGTAAAACCGTAGGCATGAAATTGTTGGGACATGTGGTAAATGTATATTTATTTATTCATTTATTTTTAATGGTAATAGCCACTATAGAGAACAGTATGGAAATGCCTTTTTTAAAAATATATATATATACTTATTTATTTGGTTGCGCCATGTCTTAGCTGCGGCAGGCGGGCTCCTAGGTTGTGGCATGCGAAATTCTTAGTTGCTGCATGCACGCGGGACCTAGCTCCCTGACCAGGGATTGAACCCGGGCCCCCTGAATTGGGAGCATGGAGTCCTATCCACTGCGCCACCAGGGAAGTCACTGTATATTTAATTTTATAATAAATTTCTGGGGCTTCCCTGGTGGCGCAGTGGTTAAGAATCCGCCTGCCAATGCAGGGCACACAGGTTCGAGCCCTGGTTAGGGAAAATCTCACATGTCACGGAGCAACGAAGCCCGTGCACCACAACTACTGAGCCTGTGCTCTAGAGCCCACGTGCCACAACTACTGAGCCCACGTGCCACAAGTATTGAAGCCCGCATGCCTAGAGTCCGTGCTCTGCAACAAGGGAAGCCACTGCAATGAGAAGCCCACGCACCACAATGAAGAGTAGCCCCTGCTCGCCACAACTAGAGAAAGCCCGCACCCAGCAACAGAGACCCAACTCAGCCAAAAATAATAAATAAATAAATAAATAAATTTATTTTTAAAAAATCCATCCCTAGAGAGTACTACTGTTATTCTTTTGTAGAATTTATCTTCTAGCTCTTCCTTCTATGTCGAAATATGCTAACAAAATGGCAACATAGTAAACAGTCTGTTTTACAATCTGTTTCCCCCCTCCGCAGTATATTGTGGAGTCTGTTCCATTAAATCAGTGGTTCTCACCCTGGAATGATTTTGCCGCTCCCCCCGCCACCCCCTGGGCATCTGGCAAAGTCTGGAGACATGTTTCAGTTGTCACAAATGGACAGGTGCTACTAGCATCTGGTGGATAGAGGCCAGGGATGCTGCCCTACAATGCACAGGACAGTCCTTTACAACAAAGAATTATCCAATCCAAAAAATCAATAGTCCTATGATTGAGAAATCCTAAATTAAATAATGTACATAACGTGTTCAATTCAACACTTGGCACATATCAACTGCTCAGTAAATGAAAAACAAATAAATTTGGGGAAAATATGTTTCCAGGAACAGGAATATGAATTTGGCAGATCCAGATTCCCCACGGTCCTTTTCCCAAACATCTCGCCACAAAGTTGCTACGAAGTGAGGAGGTTCACAATGAAGTGGTGTTATCTCCACAAATTCCCCAGAAACCAAAAGGTAAGGAATACGTCCAAGACAGGACACCGGAGGCCTTGGACATTGGACTCCTCTGCTGGGGGGAAGGAAGAGATGGTGCACACATTTCCCCTCCCCCACCAGGCAGCATCTCCCTCGGTTGGAGTTCCAGCTGCTGTCTGGGTTGGTGCAAAGACCTCTGGGATGTCCCAGATCCAGAATTTACAGCCCATGGGCTCCTCCCAGTTTGCAGGAGTGCTGGGAAGACACATTCCAGATCAGCAGAAATTAAGTGGGGCACCCCCCACCAGGGAGGTGTCACGTGTCTGATTACACAGGTAGGATAAACTGAAGAGGGGCAAATCACAGTCCAGGGGAAAGTGGGGCCAAAGCAGAATTTGATTCAATTCAACACAGCCAAGCATTTAGCAACATTCACTGTATTCCTACTGTGTGCCAGGCAGTGTCTTTCTCCAGTATGGGACGCTGTTTGGAATAGTGGTTAGGAGCATAGCCGATTTAGAAAAGCACATTTGAGTCCCAGATCTGCTAGCACTAGGTATTTGCACTTTATAAGGCACATCATGACACACATAGTATATGTTCAGTAAATTATGTAAGAGTATTTCAGGTCTCACAAAAAGCTGTGAGGTAAGGACCACCATCATCCCTATTTTACAAAAGAATAAATCAAAGCTCAAAGAGGGGAAGGGCTTTTCCTAATGTCACAGGACTGATTAAGTGGCAGGGGATTGCTGTGACAGACTTTTAGGAAATAGAAAGATGAATAAGATGCAGTCCTTTTCTTCAAGAAGCTTAGGGTCTCATAGGGAGGTAAAGACAGGTAAAAGTCTAATTCCAAGCAAAGAGACGATAAGAGAAGTACTAATAAAGAGCATTCAGGTGGGGCAGGGCAGGGCGGAGGTCAATTCCAGGTGGGGGCAATCAGGAAGGCTTCATGGAGAAAATGGTAACTGAGTTGGTGTTCTTTGAAGATGAGTAAGCTTAAAAGTAGACAGCCGGACTCTTCCTTCAGAGTGAGGTCCTGAGATGTATAACTACGGGGTTGGGCCACAGGATGTGTGCCTTTGGGAGCAGGAACAGATGGTCTGGCTGAGAACATTAATAAATTGGGGCAAGACTACTTGTTTGATGGAAATGGACAGAGGTATGTTCAAAATAGTTAAAAACTGGAAGCGCATGGCATCAACTGATCAGAATGGATACTGAGTTGTAAACAACCCCCATGGCCACACTGTTGGGGACAAACTGAATACCATGCTAAATATCCTGGAAAGGATGTCCGCATTTACCTACCCAGCCTCCTTTATACTTTTTGGAAACTGCACACTCCTATTATGCTTTAGAGATTCACTTATCCTACTCTGATTCTATATCGTTCTGGTAGGCCCAACCCCACCTTTATATCTCCAGACGTGGACACACGATGAAGTCTGGTCTAGCCAATTAGAGTGCAACAGTGACTGGTACAAAGATGGACATATAACCCAAGCTGGGTCAGTGAGAATCCTCCCCAGCACATTTGTTGGAACTCTTGGGAAAAAAGAAGCTGTGTTTCACTAGGGAGGCTAGGAGAAGGGAAAGGAAAGAGGGAGCCACACAGACACGGAGGTAGAGTTAGAGAGAGAGAGAAATTCTTTTTTTTTTTTTTTTTTTTTTTTTTTTTGCGGTACGCGAGCCTCTTACTGTCATGGAGCACAGGCTCCAGACGCGCAGGCTCAGCGGCCATGGCTCACGGGCCCAGCTGCTCCACGGCATGTGGGATCTTCCCGGACCGGGGCACGAACCCGTGTCCCCTGCATTGGCAGGCAGACTCTCAACCACTGCGCCACCAGGGAAGCCCTATGACTACGATTTTAAGCGTGCCAAGACAAACTAGAAGGCTTCGGTATGTTGCAGAACTTAAAATGTCATTCAGCCATTAAAATCATATTATGAACGAATGTGTATGATCATAGAAGATATATTCAGTGTTTCATTAAGTGATAAATCAAGTTAAAAAACAGTATGTATAGTACAATATGATCTCATTTTTTTGTTTTGTTTAAAATATTTTCATAAGTTTGTAAGAAATAGACCTGAAAGACATTGTAACAGAATATTGTTACTTACCCCAGATCTCTTTCTTCTTTGTTCATTGAACTCCAAGTTTGTCCAGGTATTCACCTCCGAGGGAATGTGTCCCCATCCAGAACTGAGCTGAAGATTTAACTCTAAGCCAGTCAAGACAATGCTAGTAATAGGTTTAGGGGCAACCATGCATCTGATCTTGTTCTGGCCAATAAGACAGGAAGGAGAGTCTGCTGGAGGGCTTCTGGGAACGGTTTCTTACCATTAAAAAAAGAAAGAAAGAAAGGAAGGAAGGAAGAGAAAGAAAGGAAGAAAAGAAAGGAGGAAGGAAGGAAGAAGGAAGGAAGGAAGGAAAGAAAGAAAGAAAGAAAGAAAGAAAGAAAGAAAGAAAGAAAGAAAGAAAGAAAGAAAGAAAGAAAGGAGGGAGGGAGGAAGGAAAGAAAGAAAGATAGAAAGAAAGAAAGAAAGAAAAGAGGAGAATGTGGAAAAATTGGAACCCTCATATACAGCTGCTAGGAATGTAAAATGATGCTGCCACTTTGGAAAAGAGTCAGGCAATTCCTCAAAAGGTAAAACACAGAGTTACCATATGACCCAGCAATTCTACTTTTTGGTATATACCCAAGAGAGATGAAAACATCTGTTTACACAAAAAGTTATACACAAATGTTCACAGCAGCATTATGTATAATAGCCAAAACAACCCAAATGTCCATCAACTGATGAAAGGATAAAGAAAATGCATATAATGGAAGATGATTCAGCAATATAAAGGAATAAAGTACTGATAAATTTTACATGAATGAACCTTGAAAACATTACACTAAGTGAAAGAAGTCAGTCACAAAAGACCACATTTTTTATGATTCCATTTACATGAAACATCCAGAACAGGCAAATCTATAGGGACAGAAAGTAGATTTGTTGTTGCCTAGGGTGGGGACTGGGGAGTATATGGGGGGGTGGGGAATAGTGAGTGATGGCTAATAGGTGCTAAATTTCCTTTTGGGGTGATAAAATATTCTAAAATTGATTGTGGTGATGGTTGCAAAAATCTGTGAATATATTAAAAACCATTGACTTGTTTGTTTTAAATGGGTGAATTTAAAATAAAGCTCTCAATAAAGCTGCTGCTATTTTAAAAAGAGAGAAAGAGATACTTAAAGGAATTCTTTCTTTGTTCCACTACAATCTTTTGGAGCTAGACATTATGTCTGGATGCAGTGCTTGGAACTGTGGAGTTAAAAACAGAAATTGATCTAAATGTTGAGAGTGGTGGAATTATTTATTAAGTTCTTACAATGTAGCAGGTACTGTACTTAACATTTTATATGCATAATATCATTTGTTTCTCACAAAAATATCTGTAAGATGAGTAAAAACTGAGGGCAGAGAGGAAGAGTAACCTACTCTAAGACAGAGCTGATAAAAGGTGGAGGCGTGATTTGGATATAGGGCCCAGGATTTTTTTTTTTTTTTAGTATTTATTTAGGTTGTGCCAGGTCTTAGTTGCGGCATGTGGGATCTTTAGTTGTGGCATGCAGGCTCATAGTTGCAGGCATGCGGACTTCTTAGTTGTGGCATGCATGCAGGATCTAGTTCCCTGACCAGGGATTGAACCCGGGCCCCCTGCATTGGGAGCTTGGAGTCTTAGCCAAGAGGACCACCGGGGAATTCCCTCACATGCGGTTTTAAGATACAGTACAAAGAGATCCTGTGTACCCTTTACCTGGTTTCTCCCAATAGTAACATTTTGCAAAACTATAGGAACACTATCACAACATTGATACAGTCAAGACACAGAACATTCCATCACCACAAGGATTCCTCACATTGCCTTTTTATAGCCACACACAGTTCCCTCCTGCCTCCATCCCCTCCTTAACCCCTGGCATTAGTAATCTGATCTCCATTTCTATAATTTTGTCATTTCAAGAGTGTTATACAAATGAATTGTGCCAAGTGTAACCTTTTTATTGGCCGCGTGGCATGCGGGATCTTAGTTCCCCAATCAGGGATCAAACCCATGGCCCCTGCATTGGGAGCGTGGAGTCTTAAACACTGGACTGCCAGGGAAGTCCCAGATATAACTTTTTGAGTTCGGCTTTTTCTGCTTAGCATAATTCTCTGGAAGTCCGTCCAGGTCATTGTGTGTATCAATATTTTATTTCCTTTCACTGTTGAGTAGTACTCCAAGCTGAGTGGTATTCCATAGATACACCATGGTTTAACTATTCACCTACTTAAGGACATCTGGGTTGTTTCCAGTTTTTAGCTACTACCAATAGAGCGGCTCTAAACATTCATGTACAGGTTTCTGTCTTAGAAGTTTTCATTTCTCTGGGATAAATGCACAGGTTTGCAATTGCTGGGTTGTATAGTGGTTGTGAACTTAGTTTTTAACAAACTGCCAAACTCTTTTCCAGAGTTCAGAGGCCAGGATTTTAATTCCAATATTCTATTGCCTGCAAATGAGCTTTAGTAATAGTACCTTTTTTAAAAACCCCACAAGTTATTTTTAATTAAAAAACAATATTCACTGGGCCTTTACACATGGGAACACATGCAACAAAGACTGCTGAGCTGCTGGCCTGGGAGGGGCTGAAATGCTTAGTCTTTTCTCCAGCACGTGGTCTCTGGGGGCCCCCAGGTGCCAGGGTCAGTAAAACATGCTCTGGGCTCACCAAGTCCACTGGAAGGCCCTGCTCTGCCCTGGTGTGGTTGAAATTTGCCCTTTTCTGAATCAGGGCCCTTTTGAGTATAAGTAACAGAAATCTGCTAAGCTTTAGGCTAAAAAGGGGAGTCAATTATGAAGATACAGGAAGTGCAGCTGAGCAGTGCAAAGAACTGCTAGGAAATAGTAAGTTCCTTAGATCCAATCAACTAGTCTACGGGCCAGTCCCATGGTGCAAGCGTGACTGCAGGCAAACAAAATCATTAAGATCTCCGGCTCAGGAGTCCATTGACTTGGGATGAAATCCTGATTCTACCACTTAGAAGCTGTGTGATTTGGGGCAAGTTATGTAACCTCTCAGTACCTCAGTCTTCTTATCTTAAATTGGGGTAATAATAGTGTCTAAATTGTTGGGTTGCTATGGGGATTAAAGGAGCTAATCTCTGTAAAATGCTCTAAAATAGTGCCTGGCCTGTAGCCAGTTCTAAGGTTAGTTATTATATTATTATTATTCCAGTATTAAATGAGAAGGCTCTTAAACTATAGCACAGTGTCTGGCAAGAGTTCAATAAATGTTAGCTCTTAGTATTATTTTGGAACAATTTTACTGAGATACAATTCACATACCATACGAGCGTACAATTCAATGGTTTTCAGTACGTTCACAGAGTTGTGCAATCGTCACCACAATACATTTTAGAACATTTTCACTACTCCCCCCACAAAAAACCCTGCATCATCTCTGAGCCATCACCCCCCAAGCCTCACATCCTCCCAATCCTAAACAACCACTGATATAATTTCTGTCCCTCTAGATGTGCCTATTCCGATTATTTCATATAAATGGAACCATACAATATGTAGTCCTTTGTGATCAGCTTCTTTCACTTAGCATAATGTTTTCAAGGTTCATCCATGTTGTAGCACGTGTCAATACTTTGTTTCTTTTTATTGTCAAATAGTATTCCATTGTGTGGGTATGTACCACAAGTATTCATTTTTATAATTAGTAAGACAACCACAGCCTTGGAGTAGGTTCCTATTGCAATTGTAACAAATGACCACAAATTTAGTGACTTAAAAAAACCAGAAATGTACTCTTTTACAGTTCTGGGAGCCAGAAGTCAGAAATGATGAGTCTTATGGGGCTAAAATCAAGGTTTGGCAGAGCTGATTTCTTTTGGAGGCTCCAGGGAAAAATCCATTCCTTGCCTCTTCCATCTTCTGGGGGCAGCTTGCATTCTTTGACCTGCTGTCACATCACTCCAATCTCTGCTTTTGTCATCACGTTGCCTACTCCTCTTTTTTTTTTTTTTTTTTTTTTTTTTACACGAACCCGTGTCCCCTGTATTGGCAGGTGGACTCTCCAACCACTGCGCCACCAGGGAAGCCCGCCTACTCCTCTTTTGCAATCAAATATTCCTCTATCTCCCTCTCATAAGGATACTTGTGATTACATTTGAGGCATACCTGGATAATCTCTCCATCTCAGTATCCTTAACTTAATCACATCTACAAAGTCTCTTTGGCTATATATGGTAACATTCACAGGTTCCAGAGATTAGGATCTGCATGTCTTTGGGGACCAATTTTTGACCTACCACACCCCTTGGTTAAAAGTGTCTCTTTCTCTTCTAATAGTAGGAAATAAATCCAGGAATCAATAGAATAGAAATGATACAACTGCCCTTGGGCATGTATCTGTGAGAGTGATACCGATTGCTTTTTCACCACTTCTGGCTGAGTGGAAAAGTGACACTATAGTGTAAACCCTTAGCTCCGGAGGGGCAATTTCAGTTTGAAGTGGAGAAAGAGGCAGATTTGAGGGTAGGATCTTAATAACAACTTATGGAGTGTTTTCCATGTTTCAGGAAATTTATACCTTTTATCTTGAAAAGACAATTTTGTGAGGTGGGCATTACATAGAATAAGGACATTGAAACCTAGCGAGGGCAAGACATCCGTCCAAGGTCACAAGGACAATAGGCAACAGGGTCAGAATCTGAACTCAGGTCTGTACAATGTGGACACCAAAAGCTCAGACCCTGGCCAAAATGTCAAGCTGCCTCTTGAAAAATAGAGGCTCCCCAGCCTCTAACACATTCCCCTCTTCATGACATTGGCCCTGGGTGGTTGTTAGACCAGAATAACAACCAGGAGATGTTGTCTACAACTCAGGCACCCCAGTTCAGTCATCTGTGACGCCTCAGGGATCAGAGTTCACAGTCTGTGCTTGACACCATCATCAGGGCTTTGACAAGCAACATGTTTGTCAGACATGATGTCCTTTCAAGGCTCAACCAAACAGCCCCAGCCTGTCTGCACTGACCAGCAGAACAGGCCCCGGGCTGAGTCACTGCCCAGGTTGTTTCACAACCTGTTTATGCACCGAGGCCTCAGAGGCAGGGAAGGTCACCATGGGTGGCTAGTGTCTTCTTGAGCTCCTGAACAGAAGGATGGCTCCCACTGACAGGGGCAAGAAGAGCTTGGCTCACCCTGTGCAGCCCCAGTCCTCACCCAGAGATTTCTTCAGTGTCTTCTAGGCTCACTCTCTGACCTTAGGTACAATCCTGAACCAAGGGAAGTTTCGACAAGCCTCGATTCCTCATCTGTAAAATGGGAAACGTACACATGTTTAAATTATTGTACACTCGACATGCACCATATAATTTAATATTTATAGCAAACCAGTGAGATGCTATTATTTCATTTTACAAATGCAGGTACTGAGCATCAGAGATGTTACAACCCACAGCTAGTTAGTGTAGGGTCAAGAATAGACCCCAGGGACTTCCCTGGTGGTCCGAGTTGATGAGATTTGCCTTCCAATGCAGGGGGTGCGGGTTCCATCCCTGGTCGAGGAGCTAAGATCCCACATGCCTCGAAACCAAAAAAACATAAAACAGAAGCAATACTGTAAAAATTCAATAAAGACTTTAAAAAAGACATACATACATAAAAATATATATATATTCAAAATAAAAATAAAGAATCGACCCTAAAATCTGTATGACTAGAGAGCTTGGGTTCAGAAGGAAATAGCAAGAGTAAAGTCTGGCCCCTGTTCACGGATTGACATTCTATGCTGACTCGTTTAGGCAAGTCCCTTCTGCTCGCTGGGCCTTGGTTTCCCCATCCATTCTGTGGGGTCGGGGAGAGGGAGCTGATCCCTTTTTCTGTTTTGGCTGCACCACTCGGCTTGCAGGATCTTATTTCCCTGACCAGGGATCGAACCTGGGCCCTGGCAGTGAAAGCACTGGGTCCTAACCACTGGGAATTCCTGGAGTTGATCACTTTTAAGTCTATGATCCTATGCTTTCATGTCAGCAGGGCTTTCCCTAAATCACCCCTTGGGCATGGTCTCTTTCCTGAATAGCCCATTCTGGGGGAAGAGCAGACAACAGTGGTGAAGGAGTCTTCCAACTTGGAGACTTCTCAGAAAGTCTCAGCTCTTGCTTACAATTTTTTCATGGCTTCCACTGAGCCATGTCCACATCCGTAAAATTGGGATGACCATAGTACCAGCAATCCAGTCACAGTACATACCACTGTGCTAGGTGTGTCATATACATGTCTCTTTATCTTGGTGTGTCATATACATGTCTCTTTATCTTCATAGTGGCCATAGGAGAGGATGTCACTGCTTGAGTTCATCGGCTTATAGGAGTTGGAGTTGGCATCTCAGCCTAGGTGGGGTATGTCTGCCTCTTTCTCCTTTGCCGCACTGCCCCTCCTCTTACCTCTGACGCCTGATGGTGGGAGACTGGACTGAAATGAATGAAAAATACTTGGTGAACTTTACATTGCTGTGCACATGTCAACTATTAGGAGTCATTACTAGTTTTCTTTTTCCCACTGTAGTGGGGACTGGGACCTGAGTCTTCCACCATTTTTGCATCCACAAAGAATGCCAAGATGGGACTTTCTATGGGTTCTTGGTGCGTAATTGCTGACTAATACAAGTCCCATCCACGAAGGACAAATGGGGGAATCAATCAACGATACTGGCCAAGCAGGAAGGACAACAATGTCCTTGGGAATTAGCTCCCTGGTTGACTTGGTCATTATCAAGGACCCTGTGCCCACTTCCTCCTTCATTTATTCTCAGCTTTTCTCTGCCATCATGATTTTTGTCATTGCCACAGTCTCACTCTTTCCCCCAAGGGAATGGGAAGACAGAACCCTAAGAGTAAGTAGAAAAGCCAGTGACACACAATTCCTTATCAGTTCACCTATTCCGACCTCCATTCTCCCTTCCTTCCCACCTGTGGGAGTGTGTCATTAGGGGTCACACACCTGTCTTGTCACCCCTGATGGCCTCATCCTCCAGCAGGGCTTCTCCTGGATTTCTGTTGTTCTTACTGGGTGCAACGTTCTATTCACTCTTCTTTGCTTCCTCATGGGGTTAATTCTCTCTCCTACTCTGTTTTTTGATTTACCAATATTCACTGTGTACAAACCCTGTGGTTAGAGTTGCTTTGACTTTCCAACTTCTCAAAATGGAGAAAGTAACTTTTTCCTAAATATTTGAACTTTTTTCTAAAATATTAGAACTTCTCACAATAAGCAGGAAATGCTCTTGTAACCAGAAAAAAAATGAAATTTTGTTCATTACTTTAATCAATTTTATTGTGATAGATATACGTACAATTCGAATGCACCCATTTAAATGTACAGCCTGATGCGTTTTGACAAATATACACACCTCAGTAACCGCCACCACAGTTAAAATATAGAATATTTCTATATTCCAAAAAAGTTCCCTTGTAACTCTTTGCAATCAATCCTTCCCGTTCCTTAATCCAGGCAAGTAGGGATCTCATTTATTTCACTATAGATTAGTTTTGTCTGTTTCAGAATATCTTATAAATGGAATCACAAATTATATATTCTTTTGTGTCTGGTTTCTTTCACTCAGAATGTTTTTAGATTTGTCTATCAGTACTTTGTTCTTTTTTTTTTTTTTTTTGCGGTACGCGGGCCTCTCACTGTTGTGGCCTCTCTCGTTGTGGAGCACAGGTTCTGGACTCGCAGGCTCAGCAGCCATGGCTCATGGGCCAAGCCGCTCCGCGGCATGTGGAATCTTCCCGGACCTGGGCACAAACCTGTGTCCCCTGCATCGGCAGGCGGACTCTCAACCACTGCGCCACCAGGGAAGCCCTGTTCTTTTTTTTTTAATTGCTGAATACTATTGTGTTTTATGAATATATCCCAATTTGTTTATCCATTTACCTATTGATGGACGTTTGGTTTGTTTAAAGCTTTTTTTTCTTTTTAAGTAACACACGCTCATCAAAAATTGGGAAAACAGGGACAAATGGAGGGAAAAATAATCTCTGGTCTCATTAACCAAAACCAATTATTCTTAGCATTAGAGTGTTTGGGTTTTTTTCCTCTGTGCATGGATGCTTTGGAGACTATATAGTTAAAAACATATCACACGTAGGATTTTGTAGCTGCCTTTTTTTAGTTGACAACATAAGTATTTTTCACATTATTTCTTTTGTAACCATTTTTCACGGTGTGTAATGTTTTATCACTAAAATGTAGGCTCTGTCGGGGTATGGATTTAGCTTGTCTTGCACATACTCATATTCTAAGAGCCCAGTACAATGCCCACCCGGCTCGCGCTACACCCGTAATAAGTATTGACTAAACTGTATGCCACAGCTTGCCTTGCTATGTCCATAGAGACATGCCAATTCTCCTTAAAATTTTCATTTGTCCCATTTTTAATGTTTATGCCCTGCCTCCTCAACCAAACTATTTGAAGGCACTGTCTGAAAATATTTATTACACGCTCAGCACATTGTATGTGCCATCCGTACTCTTCACAGCAATCCTGTCAAGTGGATCATCTCCCTGTTTTACAGATTAAGAAACAAACTCAGAGAAATTAAGTGACTGGCTCAAGGCCACACACCAGTATGCAGCTGAGTCCAGATGTGACCCATATTTATTTGTTTTTAACCCATGTTTAATAGAGTCCGAATCCCACAATCATAATTGGAATAGTTAAAATTATTATTGATACTTGCTATTTGCCAAGTGTATCAGTCCATTCTCATGACAACCTTAAAGGGAAGTACTAGTTTCTCCCCATTGGAGAAATGAGAACATGAGCCTCACGGAGGCAAAGTACGTTGCCCAAGCTTACGTGGCTAGACAGTGATAGGATTTTAACCCGAGTAGCCTGATGCCAAGGCCCATCTTAAATGCTAAGCACTAGTGCGTTAACCCAGGCCCTTTTGCTTCTCCATGGAACTCCCTTGAGCTTCTTTATCTCCTCCGGGCTGTACACAGAGTGTTCCCCCAGGAAAGGTTTGAGTTGATAGTGTATATGATGGCATATGATCCTCTGACCTAAAGAAGGGGTTAATGATGATGAATCTTAGGGAACCAGAAACAAAACCTTTTACTTCCAAAGATATCACGTGGCAGACTCACAATTCTCGCAGCTATGAGACTGGAAGGACACCACCTTCTTTAGAAGGCAGGTGTGAGGAGTAAATGAGTGATCCAGATCCACAGAAAGTGCTTACCCCAGAGCCGGGTACGGTACCCAGTAAGCCCACACTAAAGGTGAGCTCTTCAAGGGCCTCTGTCTAGGAAATTCGAGACCCAGTGGGTTAATTATCCTCAGATAGAAAACAACACTGACTTCCCCAGACAGACCTGAGAGGGGAGAAACCCAAACAGACAGTTACAGTTCAGCTAAAATAGAGCTAATCTTTAATCTTTTATGGATATGTGTAATACATTAACTATTATAACCTATCCCCTTGAGGCACCTCGACACCTGGTCAACCAGAGGCTGGGGTTGGGTTGGCTGGGCTAAGTGGAAAGGAGCAAGTAAATAGGACAATTACCCTTTCGCAACAGACTTTCTTAGGTCTCCGCCTTGAGATTAAGAGGATGAAATGGCTGATGCTGCCTGTCGTATGAGGGTGGGGTAGGAAGGTGAACCCTTGAGTCAGCAGCCAGTGAAGAATACTAGGCACAGAATAACCTGGGGTGTTTTACATGTCTCTCTGCAAACCAAACTCCGTAAGAGCCAGGATTGTATTATTTATTATTTGTCATTGGGTGTTTGCTCATGATGGTTACTATTAATAATGGTGTTGGGGTTTTCATAATAGGAAAAGAATCCAAAGGTGAAGAATTACTAAGGCTAGGTGTCTCTATGAACTATGAAATTGTAAGTTTCAACTACCATATTTTTTGAACTCTAAGATGTACTTTGTGTCCATGTTTATCAGGCTTTGTCTTATAATACATATGTACATGTATATGGAAGTGTTTCTCAACTGCCTGGAACTCTGTTTTTAAGTAAATGCTGTGGCTTAAGAGTGGCTAGTGTTCAAGAATCGAGGCGATATAACAGTTCAATCTCCCACTCCAGGCAAGAATTCTTTCTACCATAATCTCTGCTTCAATATTTCCACTGGAAAGGAGTTTACTTCTCATCCAAGCAGTTCTTCTCATTACTAGACATCATCACAATGACCAATTGTTCCTTACATGGAGCCGAAATCTGTCTCCCTATGACTTCTACCCAGCAGTTCTAGTCCTGTCCTCTGGAACTACACAAAATGAGTTAAATTTTTCTTAGGATGCAGAGTGGCTTAGGACTGTAAGCAAAATCTCTGGAGGCAGACAATCTGGGTTTTAATCCTGACTCTACCAGTTATTAGCAAGTAACTTAGTTTCTGTTCCCTCAAACACCATTGTTGTGAGGTTTAAATGAGATAAATATGTACAAAGTATCTGGCACCTGATTCTCAATAAATGTAAACTATTCCTCTTCCCTCCTCTTCCCCTGGCTTTGTTATAATTTTATATACTTTAAGATAGATGTTATGTTCCACACTTCCAAGTCTTTTCCAAATTAAATATTTCCCAGTTCCTAAACCATTCTCCTCATGATAACTCTGATTCATTGCTTACCAACAACATACAGTATGTGCCAGGCACTGCCGAAGGCCTAAGAGTTTAAATAACTTGCCTAGGGCCTCATAAGCAGTAGCCAGGATTCAAACCTAGATCTGTCTGGCTCTAAAGCCATACCTTCAAATCTAGATCCCATAGCAGTGCTGTTCAATAGAATGTAAATTGAGCCACATATGCAATTTTACATATACTAGCCCCATTTTAAAAAATAATGAGAAACAGGTGAAATTAAATTTAATAATAACTTAATAATATTTTATTAAACCCTAGCTATCAAAATATCATTTCAACCTCTAATCAATATATAAAATTATCAAGCTATTTCACATTTTTTTCATAGTAAGTCTTCAAAATCCAGTGTGTATCTTACACTGATAGCTTATCTCAGTTTGAACAAGCCACATTTCAAGTTCTCGTGGCTGTAAACTGGTAAGCAGGCAGTGTGTCACCTAGTCAAATGTGTTGTGAAGAAAAATACAGCAGGGTATGGGGGAAGACAGGGCAGATAGTGGATTACAATTTGAAATATGTGATCACGGAAGGCCCCCCTAGTAAAGATTTGAGCAGAGACCAAAAGGAAACAAGGGAGTGAATCCTGCAGTTCAGTGGAAAGGAGAGCTCCAGGCAGACTGCACAACAATTAAGATGGGAGCATCCTTGACATGTTCTAGTAAGAGCAGAGTAGATGGGACGGGGGCAGGCACAGATGGAGATGGTCAGAGAGCTAACAGGTGATGAGGGTGGATCGTGTAGCCATAATGAGGGCTTTGGCTTTTACTCTGACTGGAGGAATAGCATGAACTTATGAGGATGCTGGAGACCATTAGGTTGAAAAGAAAGAGTTATACGTTTTCCAAAGGGCTATGCATATAGGAAGCAGCCATTCCTGGGGAAACACTAGTTTGTAACACTAAGGTTGATATCCTAGCATTGCAGATAACACAGGGGTAGATCTATTTAATTTCTATCAGGCCATTCTAGAAAGCTGAGTGTGTGCTACAAACCATGTTGATGGTCTGCAGTTCTGATGAAGACTGGCCAAGAGCTAGTCTTAATCCTTTGAGCCCAGCCTAGCGATGGGTTAGGAAACAATGTATGGACTTCTCTCCTCCTTTGTTGCCACTAATTGTAATAATTGGGGAACTTAACTGTGGAGAAAGAGCCCATGAATTCAGAAGGTAGCATGGTAAAGAGGTAGGTTTCTGAATGAAAGAACTGAATTTGAATCTGCGTTCTGCCATTTGCTGGCGATTTGGCTTTGGGCAAGTCTCTTCACCTCTCTGAACCTCTTTTTCCTCCTCTGTAAAGTGGAGATGGTAATATCTACCTTTTAGCAGTATTTGACATATTTACACACATATAAAGTTGGGTATATTAACTGTTCAATAATTGGTAGTTATTGTGATGTGTTCAACAAAATTTCTGAACACCCACTACATGTAAAACACATTGTTATAGAATGTTTTTGTCCCCCTGCCAAATCCTTACGTTGAAACCCTACTCCCCAGTGTGACAGTATTAGGAGGTAGGGCCTTTGGGAGTGGTTAGGGTTAGATGAGGTCAAGAGGGAAGTGCCCTCGTAAATGGGATTAGCGCTCTTTTAAGAGTCCCGAGGGAGTTTGCTTTGCTCTGGTTTTCACCATGTGAGGATACAAGAAGTTGGCAACCTGCAACCCAAAAAAGGGCTCTCACCAGAACCCAACCATGTTGGCACCCCAATCTCAGACTTCCAGCCGCCAGAACTGTGAAAAATAAATTTCTGTTGTTTATAAGCCACCTTGTTTATGATATTTTGTTATAGCAGCCTAAGCTAAGATACACATATATATAAAGAAAATACATGATTCCTCCCTTCAAGATGTTTATAATCTATCTAGGGAGATGAGACATGCACAAAATATATTCAATAAGATAGAATGTGCTTGCTCAAATGAGAAATATAAAGTGGAATAATAATAGCTACCATTTATTGATTGCCTACAATAAGCCGGGAACTATGCTAAGTGTTTCATAAATATCTCATTTTATTTTTGCAACCTCCCTCTTAGAAAGTACTATTTTTAACTCTATTTTATAAAAAAGGAAGCTGAGGCTCAGAGAGGGGAAGTGCATTGCCCAAGGTTGCACAGCTGGGTACTGGCAAAAGACGGAAGTGAGTTCCATCCTAAGCTCCAGGCCTCACATCCTTATCACAGAAACCCATCCCTATAACTCCTAAGCCTTGTCCAAGTTTTACCATATTGTTTGCCCATTTCTTACCCATTATTATTTTTTAAATTTAATTTAATGCTACTTTTCAAATGCCAGCTATAATTTGGGCAAATGTTATAGGAATGTTTTCAAAAATGTGAATGAGTGGGAGATAGTGTGGGTTACAGCAAGGGAACTGGAGTGAGAAGGGGCTGTATAGTGTAGAAATTAAGAGCATGGGTTCTGAAGTCAGCGGCTTAAATTTGTATCCCAGCCTCTCAACTCCCTCTGGTGTTATTTTACATTTTGTTGCCTAAGTTTCGCCATCTATAAAATTACCGTAATTATACTCGGGTCATAGGGCTGCTATGAATATCAACTTTAAATTTCTGACACTTTGTTCATAAAGGATTTTCTTTGCATTAAATTTGTAAAATATTGCATTAAAATTTTTTTATTTGTTACTGAGTTTTTTGGTGCCCCCTTAAATTTTTTCGCTCCAGGAGAGTGCCTCAATCACCTCACTCTAGCTCACTCTTTGTATGCATTTTATATGCTTGAACATAAGCAGGGTTCAATAAATATTCATTGAATTTACTTACCTCCCAATATTTTTAAATTGAGGTAAAATAAACACAGAACAGTGAACAAATACTAAATGTATTACTGAGCTCCCCAATTGTTCAGAACAGTTTGCTAAGCAGTAAAAGGTGTCTTTCCTTTTTATCTTCACGTACCCAACCAAAAGTTTTGTTTTACAACAATCTCTTCTCTTTTTCTGCAGCTCTCATCCCCAAGCTCTCTTCTCCCCCTGTCAGTTCAAGAGATTTCCTGGACATCTCCAGGTCGTCACACCAGAAAAAAATAAATATTTTCCTGGAGGACGGCCTATGACGTCAAGGTTCCCTGTAACTCCCAGACGAACGTTCGAAAGCAAGCCGGCAGCTTTTCCGAAGCATCGCAGTTTGCGCATGCGCTTCTGCTTGCCGGACAGCAGAGGGGATTTTTGTGCCCTCTCGGCGCCCTTACGTCGCGGAGTGGTGGTGTTAGAGGTTTGAGCGACGAAACCTTTTTTGCCGGAAGTGGGAAGAGGAGGGGGAAGTTTCGCCCTCTCCCAGGGTCTTCAAGTTTAGGGCTGTGGGCTAGTTGTCACTAAAAAGCTCAGAGGTGCTCTGGTGGATACAATTCCTCGCTTTGCGAGAAGAGGCTAGAACGCGCGCTGAGGTGTGTGTGCTTTTTTGTTTTTTAATTTAATTTATTTATTTTTGGCTGCGCTGGGTCCTCATTGCTGCGCATGGGCTTCTCTCCGTTGCAGTGAGCAGGCTTCTAACTGCGGTGGCCCCTCCTTGCAGAGCACGGGCTCCAAGCGCTCGGGCCCCAGCAGTTGTGGCACACGGGCTCAGCAGCCGTGGCTTGTGGGCTCCAGAGCGCAGGCTTAGCAGCCGCGGCAAACGGGCCCAGTTGCTCCGCGGCATGCGGGACCCCCCCCCCGGACCAGGGGTCGAACCCGCGTTCCCTGCATTGGCAGGCGGACCCCCAACCACTGCGCCACCAGGGAAGCCCTGAGGTGTGTTTTTGGTGTAAGTGGGCACGCGTTGATGCTGGCTTAAGAGGACCTAAACCATCAATTAAAAGAACTTCCGCTTGGCTAGCTTTAAAAGGCGTTTGATTCAGAGAGGTGGAACGCATAGATTTTAGTCTGGTCTAGGTTCTGCCACCGACCTACTGTGTGTCCTTGGGCTCCTCCCCAAGTCTCAATATCCTCATCTATAAATTGAGGGGTAGACAAGATTCTTTAAGTCACCTTTCAATCCGTCTATTATTGCAGGTCCATTTTGTCGTCTGAGCAACAAAGCCTTGGGGGTTAAATATCGTTGGCCCCGTTTTAGAAGGAAGACATTGAGTTCCAGAGTGAGAGACTTAGTTATTGCACAGAAAACGGTTAGAGATTTTAGACCTTGAGACTAAAAGGTTATGCTGTAACTCCATGATCAGGCCTCCTTTGTGTATTTCTGTATCATCAGTTCCTGAAACTGGCCTATAGCAGTTACTCAAAAAGTTTTGAATGGATGGATGAATGAATCTTTTCATGTTAAGGCCAATGACCCAAGCAGATCTGGTGTCTCTCCACCTCTCTGATGTATTAACAAGTATAACTCTTCTCCAGGTGTATCCTGTGTTTACTTGACGGGGGACTCCGAGTCCAGTTCTGTCGTTTTCAACTTAAACAGGTAACATGGAGGCACCTCCAGTCACCATGATGCCTGTCACCGGGGGCACCATTAACATGATGGAGTACCTGCTGCAGGGTGAGTGAACCAGGGAGCTTGTTTTCCTCTTTTCTGTTCGGCTTCCGCGGAGATGAGAAGCTGTTCTACAAAGGCAGCCTGCATAATTTCTGGCACCTTTTTTTTTTCAATTAACCCTTAATTATGGTCACAAATACATAACATTAAATTTACCATATTAAACATTTTTAAGCATACAGTTCAGTAGTGTTAAGTATTTCACATTGTTGTATAGCCGATCTCTAGAACTTTTTCATCTTGCAGAATTGAAATTCTATTCCCGTTAAACACTAATTCCTCCTTTCCCCTCCCTGCAGCCCTTGGCAACAGCCTTTCTACTTTCTGTTTCTAATTTTGACTACTTTAGATAACCTCATATGAGTGGAATCATTACAGTATTTGTCGTTTTATCACTGGCTGATTTCACTTAGTGTAATGTCCTCCATGTTAACCCATATTGTAGCATGTGACAGGATCTCCTTTTTAAAGCTGAATAATGTTCCATTGTATATATGTACCACATTTTCTTTATCCATTCATCTGTCAGACATTTGGGTTGCTTCCACCTCTTGGTTATCGTGGATAATGCTCAGTGAACATGGGTGTGCAAATATCTCTTCAAGATCCTGCTTCGAATTCTCTCAGATAAATACCCAGAAGTGAGATTAATGGATCATATGGTAATTCTATGATACTGTTAAACTAGCTCCATTTTATAGATCAGGAAATAGAAGTGAAGTAACTTTCCCAGATGAAAAAACTCAAGACCCAGAGGGGATAATGATTTTCAGGACGTCATACAATGTTTAGTGCAAGAGTTTAGACTTTAATTCAGATCATCCATTTAGTAACTTACTGTGAACAAAATAGGGTTGTTAATTTTCACTCCTCAGGCTGCACCTCCTTCAGGCTTTCCCATCTCAGTAAGTGCCACTGTCATTCACCAGTTGCGTGAGCCATGCATTCAGGAGTCAATGTCCATCTTTTACTTTACCCCCACGTGTAGTCCATTTCTAATCCTATTCATTTTACTTCCAAAATATGTATTAAATAAGTCTTTTCTCAACCTGCAGTACCACACCCTGGTTTATCATCCTTTGCCTGAACTATTTTAGTAACCCTATACTTATTACATTGCTTCCACTTTTTTTTTCATTGCTTCCACTTTTGATCGTCTTTCTCTTCTCACACAACAGCTAGTAGTCTTTTTTAAAAAATTGTTTTAGTATTAAAAATATTCAAACATAAAGAAAGTGGGGGCTTCCCTGGTGGCGCAGTGGTTGAGAGTCTGCCTGACGATGCAGGGGACACGGGTTCGTGCCCCAGTCCGGGAAGATCCCACGTGCCACGGAGTGGCTGGGCCTGTGAGCCATGGCCTCTGAGCCTGCGCGACCGGAGCCTGTGCACCGCAATGGGAGGGGCCATACAGTGGGAGGCCCGCATACCGAGGAGACTAATATAATGAACACTCCTTTTCTGTCATCCAGATTTCAGTTTCTGTCATTTTGCCATATTTGCTTTCTCTTTTTTCTTTTGCTGTTTTTAAAGACAGTTTCAGGGACTTCCCTGGTGGTCCAGTGGTTAAAACTCCGCGCTTCTACTTCAGGGGGTGCGGGTTTGACCCCTGGTTGGGGAACTAAGCTCCCACATGCCTTGCAGCCAAAAAATTTTTTTGAAAAAACAACAGTTTCAGATATAACATTTTACCCCAAAACATTTTCAGAATGCATCTCTAAAAAATAAAAAACAAGGATATTTTCCTTCATAACCCCAATACCATCATTATTATCTAAAAAATTAATAATGTATTTTTAATATCATCTAATATCTAGTCCATATTCAAAAGTTTCCCCCTATCTTGCCCTCAAAATGTGTTTTGTATCCAGGATATAATCATGTTTCATGCATTACATTTGATAACTGTGTCTCTTAAGCCTCTTTTAACTTGGACCAGTCTCCCCTCATTCCCACTTTTTTTCCCATGACCACGTCTTGTTGAAGAGTCTATACCAGTTTTCCTGGAATGATCTTTTTAAAATGTAAATCCAGTCATCTCTTTCCCTGTTGTATGGAGAATAAAATGTGGAGCTAATAGCTTCCCAATGGCCTTAGAATAGAATACAGCCTTTAGCATGAGCTGTACATAAGACCTGTGTGCTTTGGCCCATCCCAAATCCTCAGTTCATTATCATCTTCCATCTTGCTTACCGCACTTCAGCCACACTGATATCCCTTCATTTCTTTGAATTCCCCAGGCCCTTTCCTGGGCCTTTGCATTGTTTCCTCTGCCCTTATACTTTGTTCCAGCCCTTCAAATAGCCATTTTATCTTTATCCCTTAGTCCTCAGCTCAGTTGTTCTTCCCTTTGAGAGACCTTCTCTGACTACTCCAAGCCCTCAGAGAGGTCTCCTCTTCTCCACCCCCATCAGTTCCTCTTTCCCATCTCCCTTTTATTTCCCTGTATTTCTGTTTAATTGTTTACTTATTTATTTTTTGTTTCCCCCACTAAACTGTAATCTCTGTGAGGGCTGGACTCCCTACTTCCTAGCGTGATGCCTGGCACAGTATTCAGTAAGTATGTGTTGAAGGAACCAGCACTTACAAAGCTCCTTAAATGTTTGAAGTATGAAAAAACACATGTCTGACACTGTCCTGAATGTAGGACACAACGTATCCAATGTAGGACCCATTACTTGCTCCCATCGTCATCTGTCCTATGATCACAGGGACCTGATCTGTTGCTTTCCCTCCAACACTACCCATTTCCAAAAACGTAGTCATTTGAGTCCCACTGTCAATATTTACCATAGTTACAGTAGTATATTTTTATTTACTTTAACAGATTTAGTCAATTAATGAATATGTTCCTAGCATTGGAGTAAGTATGAGCAGTAGAGGAAGAAAGGTGTTAAAAAGTCAATACATAATTGATATATTGAAATATGACTAAAAAATTGAGGTACTAATGCTAAAAAGTAAAGCAGGGAAGTGGAAAGAGGTTGGAAGGAGATAATGCTATTTTATTTAGAGCAATGAGAAAAGAGATCTCTGATAAAGTGACATTTGAGCAAAGATCTGAACAAAGTGATGGGGTGAGATATGCAGGTGTCTGAGAGAAGAACGTTCTAAACGTAGGGACTAAGGGAAGGGTCTCTGAAGAGAAATACATTGTCAAACACTTGGCATTTTTAGGAAACAGCAGGAAAATCACTGTGGTTGGAGAGAGTGATCTGGGAGATAGTAGAAGGAAATAATCAACATCAGGTAGCAGAGACCACAATTTATAGGGCCTTGTAGACCGTGGTAAAGAATTTGGGATTTATTCTGAGTGACATGGGAAGCCATTGGAGGGTTCTGAGCAGAGAAGTGTCATTATCTGCCTTATGTCCTAAAAACCAGCTGGCTGTTGTATGGAGGAGAGAAGAAAAAAGCAAGGATAGAAGCGGGGTACTGCAAAGACCAAGCAAGAAATGATGGAGACTTGGACTAGGTGGAAATGATTGAGTAAACTGGATTCTGCATATATTTTAAAAATGCAGAGCGGATGTAGGATGTGAGAGAAAGAAAGGAGTCGAAGCTGATTATGTGGTTTTTGGTTGGGCAGCTGGAAGCAGAGAGTTGCCATTTACTATGATGGGGAAAACTGCAGGAGGAGTAAGATTGTAGAGGAAAAATCAACAGGTTGATACTGAACATGTTAAGATGAAGATGTCTTAGGCATCCGAGTGGAGAAGTTAGGTAGACAGTTGGATGTATGAGTCTGTAGTTCATGAGATATAAATTTGGTAGTCCTCAGAGCATAAATGATACTTAAAACCATAGGGCTGGGCTTTCCTGGTGGCGCAGTGGTTGAGAGTCCGCCTGCCGATGCAGGGGACACGGGTTCGTGCCCCAGTCCGGGAAGATCTCACATGCTGCGGAGCAGCTGCGCCCGTGAGCCATGGCCGCTGAGCCTGCGCGTCCGGAGCCTGTGCTCCGCAACGGGAGAGGCCACAACAGTGAGAGGCCCGCGTATCGCAAAAAAACCCAAAAAAAATGAACAAAAAAACCCCATAGGGCTGATTTAGGTCACTGAGGGAGGAAGAGATTTTTGATAGAGACAAAGACCAGGATTGAGTCCTAGGATCCTCCAGTATTTTGGGAAGATGAAGACCCAGCAGAGATGACTTAAAAGGAATGGTCAGTGAATTAGGTGAAGAACCAAGAGAGATTTGTGTCCCAGAGGCCAAGGGAAGAATAGATTTCAAAATGGGTATAATATAACAACCATGTGAAATGCTGCCAGGAGGAAGAATAAGATGAGAACAAAGGACAGTGTATTTCTCTGAAGCAGTTCATTCTCTTTTACTTAAATATATTACATAAAAAGGAAATGTTATATTTTTTCTATCAATGGAAAACTTTTGTTTTCTGAGACTAGAAGATAATTTTTAAAATAAATGACAAAACAGTATTATTTTTCTAGGTAGATACTGTTGCCTGTTAAGGCCCAAAGCCCGCTGGAGGTTAGCATTGTTAGAGAAGGCCTAACTATTCTAGTACCAAATAAGACAGTGCAAAAAATTAAAAAGGGATTAACTTGTTATATAATATCTTGGCAGTATAACCCCGCTAAAATCTCATATATTGGGCCTGTGCTTTACAAAACACTGCACTAAACTGTTCTGATTTTTCATTTAAGTTTTTTCAATCTTTTGCTATTTCCATTACCCAGAATGAAAGATGGGACTCAATGGTACTTTTTTCCTTCTTCAGGAAGTGTTTTAGATCACAGCTTGGAAAGCCTCATCCACCGCCTTCGTGGTTTGTGTGACAACATGGAACCTGAGACTTTCCTTGACCATGAGATGGTATTCCTCCTTAAGGGCCAGCAGGCCAGTCCGTTTGTTCTAAGGGCTCGACGCTCTATGGATAGGGCAGGGGCACCCTGGCACCTGCGCTACCTGGGACAGCCAGAAATGGGAGACAAGAACCGCCATGCCCTGGTGCGTAACTGCGTGGACATTGCAACATCTGAGAACCTTACTGACTTCCTGATGGAAATGGGCTTCCGCATGGACCATGAGTTTGTTGCCAGGGGACACCTGTTCCGTAAGGGCATCATGAAGATCGTGGTGTACAAGATCTTCCGCATCTTGACACCAGGGAACACAGACAATACTGAGGCCTTGTCACTCTCCTACCTTGTGGAACTAAGTGTTGTTGCACCAGCTGGGCAGGACGTGGTGTCTGATGACATGAGGAACTTTGCAGAGCAGCTGAAACCTCTGGTTCACCTAGAGAAAATAGACCCCAAAAGGCTCATGTGACAAGGCAGTCTGTCCACCACTGGGGCTTGTCCTCAGCTGTTACAAAAAAAGAAGATGTTATAATTGCCCTATTTCACCACTGCTAGCCAGGCATTCTTCCCTCAGGAAGGAGGACAATGAGAACTTAGTTGGTTCTTTGCACTGTTTTCCTCATATGGCCAGTTCACTTTTGTGACAGCCTTTCTAAATTAAAGGCTAAGGATGACATGGAGAATCTAGATAAATCCCTCTGCATAAAGAGGGGAAACTGGAATAAAATAGCTTTGGGGAATAAAAATCTTTTAATTGTTTTGCCATTTGTGTGTAAGGTTTGTAAAACAGAGACTGAGTTTGTATTGTGCAGTAATAAAGGCTATAAAGAGAAATGTCTATCATTCTGATTCTTTACCCCATTACCCTGCTAATTTGGGATAGACTCATCAACTGGAGCAAAAATATGACAGTTTTTTGTTTTAATTTTGATAGAGGTGATAGTTTACCTTTCATAAAAGTAGCACATGGGCTTCCCTGGTGGCGCAGTGGTTGAGAGTCCGCCTGCCGATGCAGGCGTGCCCCGGTCCGGGAAGATCCCACATACCATGGAGCGGCTGGGCCCGTGAGCCATGGCCGCTGAGCCTGTGCGTCCGGAGCCTGTGCTCCGCAACGGGAAAGGCCCGCGTACCGCAAAAGAAAAAAAAAAAAAAAGTAGCACATATTTGTTATTGAAAAAAATTTTAATTCTGACAAAAATAAGAAAAATAACCTGTAATCCTGTTATTCAAAGAGGTATACTATTTTGTTTTATATCCTTCTAGTCTTTATTTTTGGAAATTTATGTATATGAGATATATTTATTTTAGAAAAATATTGTATATATACTGGTTTGTAATCTCCTTTTTTTGTTTAATTTATCATTAACATCTTTCCGGGACATTAGGCATCTGGGACAATGTTTTTCTGGGGTTTTTAAAAATTAATTAATTAATTATTTGGTTGCTCCTGGTCTTAATTTCAGCAGGCGTGTTACTTAGTCGCAGTTCCAGGGCTCCTTAGTTGAGGCACGTGGGCTCCTTAGTTGCAGCAGGCGGGCTCCTTAGTTGTGGCATGTGAACTCTTAGTTGCGGCATGCATGTGGGATCTAGTTCCCTGACCAGGGATTGAACCTGGGCCCCTTGCATTGGGAACATGGAGTTTTATCTGCTGTGCCACCGGGGAAGTCCCTCTTCTGTTAAAAAAACTTTTTTTTCTTATTATTATGTGTCAGCGCTATCCTAAGTGCTTTAGGTATGTTTACTAATTTAATCCTCGCAACAGACCCATTTTTTACAGGGAAACTGAGGTACAGAGAGAGTAATTAGCTTTCCCTGAGCTATACAGCTACAAATTAGCAGAGCTTGTATTTAAATACTGATAATTGTAACTGCTATTTGTATCCTATCATTTGGATTTTCCGTAACTTAATTGATTCCCCTACTTTGGGAATTTTAGTTTGATCCCAATTTTTTGCTTTTATAAACTGTCCTGTGATGCTAGTGTTTTTAATTAAATTTCTGTTGTCATCCATGATGATTCTTCAGGATAAATTCTAGGGAACTGCTGAGTCAAAGAGTGTGCCTTGTTTTAAGTCTTCCACTATGCATTGCCAGATGCCTTCCAGAAATGTCCCAGTTTTCACTCCTACCAGTTTTCCAACACAGTTGCCAAAGGTGGGTGTGACGGTGAAAACTTATTTTTCCCATTTGATGATAAATGGTGACTGGTTTTAATTTTCTTTTAAAAATACTCATCAATTAGGTTTAAAATTTTATATGTTTATTGGACATTTTTTTCTTATGTGCATTCCCTTTTCTTCATTGTTTGTCTTTATTAATTTGTAAACAGCTTTTATATAATTTCCCGTTTATCATTTGACTTCTAATGGATTTTTTAAAATAACAGTTCTGAGTGGGATAAATGTTGATCATTTTAATACTTATAGAGTTTTGTTTTTTTTTTAATTTTTGGCTGCGTTGGGTCTTCGTTGCTGCATGCAGGCTTTCTCTAGTTGCGGCGAGTGGGGGCTACTCTTCGTTGCGGTGCATGGGCTCTAGGCACACGGGCTTCAGTAGTTGTGGCACGCAGGCTCAGTAGTTGTGGCCCACGGGCTTAGTTGCTCTGCAGCAACTGGGATCTTCCCGGACCAGGGCTTGAACCCGTGTCCCCTGCATTGGCAGGTGGATTCTAAACCACTGTGCCACCAGGGAAGCCCACTTATAGGGTTTGGCCTTTTAAAAATTGTTGGTCACTCAAAATTTTCATTTTCTTCTGGAACCTCCACTGAGATAATACCCCAGTTGAGGTATTACATTGGATAGATCATAATTCTCTTTGGACCTCGGTTTGCCACTCAAAAGATCATATGAATACTCTGTTAAGAGGTTTTGGGCAAGTAACAGAAAACCTATCCAAAGCTGCCTTAAACGGTAAGGATGGTGTTATCTCATTTAAGGGTAAGTTCAAAGATAGGGTAGCTTCCAAGTTGGTTAGCTGGTTATTTCTCTGGCTCTGGGATCCTTTTCTTGGCTTTCCCTTGCATATTTTCAAGATAGCTTTTACCCCCTTCAGTTGCAGATTTCATGAGTAAGTCTTGTTCCTCCTTTCATAGCATATTAGCAGGATGATTCAAGTAAGGCCCCTTTCTTATTTTGTAGTCTTCCACTTTATTCCTAAACTCTACTCTCATTCTATCCTATAGGCACCCATTCTGATCTGTTCAATGTATGTCTGTCATGCTTGTCTTGTAAAATATGTAGAGTTATGTAAGTATGTTCAATCCACATAAATGATACTATGCCATAAATGTTCCATTTTGGGACTTCCCTGCTGGCTCAGCAGTTCATCTGCCTGCCAATGCACGGGACACTTGTTCAAGCCCTGCTCGGGGAAGATCCCACATGCTGTGGAGCAACTAAGCCCGCAAGCCACAACTACTGAGCCTGTGTGCCACAACTACCGAAGCCCGCGCACCTAGAGCTGATGCTCCACAACAAGAGAAGCCACGGCAATGAGAAGCCCATGCACCACAACAAAGAGTAGCCCTTGCTCGCCGCAACTAGAGAAAGCCCGCGCACAGCAACAAAGACCCAACGCAGCCAAAAATAAATAAATAAATGTTTTTCTTACTTTTTAAAATTATTATTGCTTTTGTGATATTCTCTTATTGCTATACGTAAACCTAACTTACAACTTTGAACTTGCATATGCTTTCATGTTAACAGTAATATTAGTACTTAAATAGTGCTTAACTCTGTTTCAGATGGTTTAAATGTTTTAACTCATACTTCTCCCAACAACCCTATGAGGTAGATATTACTACTCCCATTTTGTAGATAAGAATGAAGCCTTGGGGCTTCCCTGGTGGCGCAGTGGTTGAGAGTCCGCCTGCCGATGCAGAGGACACGGGTTCGTGCCCCGGTCTGGGAGGATCCCACATGCCGCGGAGCGGCTGGGCCCGTGAGCCATGGCCGCTGAGCCTGCGCGTCCGGAGCCTGTGCTCCGCAACGGGAGAGGCCACAACAGTGAGAGGCCCGCGTATCTCAAAAAAAGAAAAAAAGGAATGCGCAGATTACTCAAATTTTTACTTCTATTGTAAGTGGTGGAGCCTGAACTTCAACTCCAGCGGCCTAGCTCCAGGTACATAACCACTGTTCATCCACCATGTTTTACTCATTCACTCTTTTGATGATAGAACTCTAGATTGCCTTCAACTCTCGATTACTATTAAAAATTCAAAAATAGGGACTTCCCTGGCGGTCCAGTGTTTAAGACTCCACGCTTCCACTGCAGGGGGCATGGGTTCGATCCCTGGTCCGAGAACTAAGGATCCCGCATGCCGTGCTGCACAGCGGCAAAAAAAAAAAGCAAAAATAAGCAAGTTTGTATACTGACGTGAATATTCCTCTGAACTATGCAATTGGGCATGCTCAATTTGCCAAAAATGGCCAGGTTACTTTTCAGAATGGCTGTGCTAATTCCTATCACCAATACACAGGAACTCATAACCACCAATCTTCAGTGTTAGCATCTTTCTCATTTTTTCCAGTTTTCTTTTTCTTTTTTTATGTTTTTATATATGGCAAATTATTTAAGTCAATAATTTTTAAGGAATTTCACATGTTCTGATTCCTTCCACTGCCGATCACCTTAGTTCCTCCAGTGTCTGAGTCATACTCTTCAAGATAGCCGTTTCAAAAAGAATTTTTCCTCAGTCCACAGTTGTCATGTCAGTCAGTCAGTCTCCCATTCTTTTAGTTGGGCTTCTTTGATCTCCAATGGAATATGGACATACTTCAAAATTCCCCATCTGTGATCTTTGGGATCCAATTTCCTCAAGCAATTTACTTTTGGACCATGTTTAGGGTCAGAGGAAATGGATCTGCTTGCTTCTGAATTTTAGACACCCTCTAAACATGCATTAAGTTCAAATCGTATTCACTCCTAAGCTATCATAGCTTAGAACAGTACAGATCGTTGGGATATGCCAATACCTTTTTAAAGTCCAGACACTGTGTTCTCAAGATAAAAACCTAAAAAAGGAAGTCATCTTTGTTTCATGTCAACATTAGAGTACTAAATCAGCGTAGCTGATAATTTCCCACATATCTTAAGCTTTTAAATTATCAATTCTATAGTCCTGGAAGCAACCTTTGTGTTTATCAATACCCCCACCGCTTGAATCTGTTTCAGGTACCATGTTCCTTCTTATCTCTATCAAAATTCATACTGAACAATGAGTTCTATGTTGCAAAAGAGGATTTATTTTTGCACCCATCTATAAGTCTTTGTCTACAGATTAACAAAAACAAACATAAGTACTATTAATTTTTGCCAGTCTGGTGGAAGTAAAGTGGCAGCTCTTGGCTGTCTTGATTTGCATTTCTCTGATTATAATTAAATTTGAGCCTTTTTTTCTTTTTTGTTTTTTTTGTATGCTTAGTATGTGAAACTAAGGTATTTATATATCCTTTGCTTATTTTCCTATTTGATTTCCTGTCTTGTTGATTTGTAGGAATTCTTTGTATATTCTAGACCTTCTTTTATTTGTTTTAAACACTGCAAATACTTTCTCCCAGTGCCTATTTACATCCTTTGCCTACTTTTTTAAAATTTGATTTCCTGTCTTCTTAGTTTGTAGGAATTGTGTGTATATTCTAGACATATTCCGTGTTTGTTTTAAACATTGCAAATACCTTCTCCCAGTCTGCAACCTTCGTGTTAACTCTGTGATGTCATTAATTAAGCAGATATCCTAAATTTTGACCTTAGAATTTGGAGTCTTGTTTAGGAAGTCTTTATTTACACCTGGGTAACAGATTTTCCTGCATTTTCTAATATTAGCTTTATAGTTTTAACTTTCACATTTATGTCTTTAATCCATCTGGAGTCCACTTTTAACATAGTTTCAAGTAAAAATTCAGCTTTTTTCTCTATAGAGTGAATTTGTTTTTCTATAACTGTCAGAAAAACAATCTTTCCAGTGTTTTGTGATGCCACCTTTATCACATATTAAGTTCCCATGTATATACTTTATTTATAAGCTCTCCATTCTATTCCATTGATCCTTTTATTTGTTTCAGTGCCAGCAACACAATATTTTTATTACTGTGGCTTCGTGGTAGAGCCAGTTCTACCAGTAGGGCAGGTCTCCCTACTTTTATTTCCCTCTGAAAATAGACTTAGCTTTCATAGAACTTTATTCTTTCATATTCATTTTAGAGTGGGTTTTAGTTTCTCAACATTACTACTGGAATTTTTATTGGAATTTCATTGAACACATATAGATTAATTTGGGGGAGAACTGACATCTTTGCATGGAACACTCCCTCACCAGAATTCAATGGGGCAGGCTTCCTTCACCTCTTACAGGTCTTTGCTGAAACATCAGGAAAGCCTTCCCTGACCATCCTAAATTAAGTAGCACCCTCACTCCTCATCACTCTTTCTTTCTCTTATTTAATCTTTTTCATAGCATTTATTACTGTCCAACTTAAGATTATTTAATCACTGCTTCTCTGCTAAAGATGTAAGATTCGTGAGGATAGGTGCCCTGTTTTGTTCTCTGCTGCACCCCTAGCACCCAGAACAATGCCTGGCGTATGGTGGCCACTCTGAATATTTGTTAAACAAATGAATAAAATCTTTACACTCCTGAAGTTATCTGAATTATGACATTTATTCAGGCCTTCTAATGTCCCTGAATGGAGTTTAGTTTTTTTTCCTTGATAAACTTCTTAGGCATTGCTCTGTGGTAAGGGAAGTTTGCCTGCCATTCCAGTAAACAATAAATGTTGCCTGCCATCAAGGCATCAGGCACTACAGCCACCTCCCCACACCCACAACAGTGCACCCTGAGGAGAATTCAGCATAGAGGAAAATAGGAAATATTCTGTGCTCTGGATACTGGCCCTAGAGAGTTAAGCTGCATATCTAAGGAAAAATTTCAGTGAGCCCAGAATCTCGCATCTTCCCATATGTAGAAAAGCTCTAAAATCACTAACTTGAGATGTTTGTCTTTTGTGATTAGCAGTAATCTTTTGATGTTCATCTACATGGTTTTTCAGCAAAAACTCTCCTATATATCCTGGCTCCTCCCTTACCTCTTCGGAGTAGTTCCTCAGAGCTATCTGAGAGGCTGTCTCCCAGGCTCTAGTCCTCAGGTCCCGAATAAAACTTAACTTGCAACTTTTAGGTCGTGAGTTTTTCTTCAGTCCACAGTTTTTAGGCCAATTACTATAGACCAGGAGTTGGCAAACTACACCTGGGCATGTCAGCCTGTGCTCTGGTTTTGTAAATAAAATTTTATTGGATCATCCACATTCATTCATTTAATACTGTCTATGGCTGCTTTCGTTCAACAGTGACAGAGTTGAATGGCTGCGACAGAGACCACGTGACCTGCCAAACAGACACTATTTACTGTTTGCTCTTTACAGAAAGAGTTTGCAGATATTTGCTATAGACTTTAGTTGCTACTGTAGATTGTGTTATATTTTTTATTACATTTTTAAGGTGGTTATTCCTAATAGAGAAGAACACTATTGAATTTTGTAAGATGATTTCTATTCTTGCAAACTTGACAGTAACTCTTTTATAGTTCTGATAGTTTGCCTGTTGATTATATTGTGTTTTCCATATAGACTGTCATATCATTGGCAAGAATGGCAAGCAAAAGAGTACATACATCTTTCACTTTCTCTCATCTAAAAGAATTGGCCAGACTCTCCGAGACTCTAGATAACACTAATAATAAGCATCCACGACTGAGTCCTGACCTTAATGCTACTGCATCAAGTTTCTCTACGTATGAAAAAAATCATAATTTTTACCCTTTGGTCCATCAATGTGGTGAATTATATTGAGAGATTTTCTGCTGTTGGGCCACCCTAGTACTCCTGGGATAACTCCTATGCATCATGATTTTATCCTTTAAATGCCCTGTTGGATTTGAGTACCTATTATTTTGTTTAGGGTTTTTGCTCTGTGGACTACCTTGATTGCCATCCAGAGATCTATGCAATGTGACTACTCCCTATTTTTCCAACCTCTCTGCTGGAACTACAAGCTAAGCATTATGCTAGACACTGGGTTACAGCACAGGCTAAGATACAGTCCCTGTCTTTAATAACTCCCATTATAATGGCAGAAACAGACATTTATACAGTTTGTGTAGTCACCAAAGGTATGCAAACAAAGGGCTCCTTCCCAAAACAAATGAATCTTTAGCACTGAACAAGAAGGTCTGCTTCCTTTTTCTTGGATGTAACTCAATACTCTTGCTTATGTATTATCTTCCTTAATACCCTTTCACTTTTGCCTTTTCCACTCATCTCTGGCTGTGTGACACCTACACAACCAAAAAGCAAGATCAAATAATGGAAAGCATGTAACACAGTGCTTAAGGGCTCAGATTTGAGAGACAAATAGGTTCCAGTTCTAGCTATGCCATTTACTAGCTATGTGACCTTGGACATACGCAGCACCTTCCAGAGAATCCATTTCCTCGTCTGTCAAATTTAGAATAATAATAATACATTCACAAAGAGGATAATGAACAGACCTTTGTGAAGGCTTTCAACACAGGGCCTGACAAACCGCCAGGATTTTCCCTTTCTATCCTTCTGTGATCATTCCTGGAACACAAGAAGGTCACGAAGTCTCTTTCCTGTGACTTCTGAAATTTGATGGTAGCTAAGTAGCATCACTTGTTTTACATTTCATCATGTTCCCTATACAGTAATTCTTTGTATATCTTGGCTTCTAGTGCTACTATTTAAGAGCTATTTGTATATTGGGCAAGTTATTTAAACTCTCAGAATATCTATTTTCTCATCTATAAAACAAGCATAATTACAAGAGTATTTCATAGAGCTGTCATATGAATTAAATGATCAATATGCATAAAGGCCTAGCACAGTGCTTGGCACATAAGTGCTTAACACTTGATAGCTGTTTTCAATTTTAGTATTATTAATAAGGCTATATGCTTCTTAAGGGGAGAAATTGTGTTTTGTAATATAGCATAATGGCTAAGAGCACAGACTCTGGAGTCTTCAGTTCAAATCTGAACACTACAGGTATGTTGCTCAAGCTGCGTAAATCTCTCTAGGCCTCAGTCTTCTTATCTGCAAAATGGGGATGATTAAAAAAAAACACACAACAGTTCCTGGAGGTTGTTGTAGAGATTAAAGGAGATAATACACTTACTTGGCATTTAGCAGAGTGCCTGACATAAATACTGATTTATTGAGCAATTATTGTGTGCCAGGTTATGTGCTAAATGTTTTATTTAGCCTTGTTCTAAATATTTTTTTCTGTGAACCCCGTAACCCCTGCTTAGTACTACTCATGTACTAACCTTTCAAATATTTATTGAATGAATGAGTGAGTGAATTAGTGAATGCTGACTTGTAGACCATAAGAATCTTGCCTGCATTAGCCGGTTTGTCCCAGGTTAACACTCCTCATTCCTCTGCGATGAGTTAGTGTATAAGCCATGAGGTTCAGCATCTGTAAAAAGCAGCAGAGCATGGAAAGGGGGTAGATTTTAGACTGACTCTTTTACTCTAGAGAAATCACTCATCCTTTTGTGCTTGGATTTATTTCTCAGAACTGGTAAAATGAATTATAAAATGTTGCTGTAGGCAAAAGTGATAAAATTTACATTTAAGGTCATGGAGAACATAGAGAAAGGAACACCTCTTTGGAGGAAATAAAAATCAATGCAACTGTTCTTGAGGGCAGTTAGCCTAAGGAA
This sequence comes from Neophocaena asiaeorientalis asiaeorientalis, assembly GCF_003031525.2. Taxonomy (NCBI): domain Eukaryota; kingdom Metazoa; phylum Chordata; class Mammalia; order Artiodactyla; family Phocoenidae; genus Neophocaena; species Neophocaena asiaeorientalis. The sequence goes on from NW_020175402.1 coordinate 5,974,117, forward strand.
ATAATTAAGGATTCTGCACAAAGGTATAGTATAAGGCATCTTATACTACATCACCATCTTAGTGATGTGTATAAATCAAAACATGGAAATAATCTAGATGTCTCATATAGGGAAGTGGAATAATTAAATGATACTTCATCCACAAAATGGCTGCATGGATATCGTGCAGCCATTTAAAAAAAAAGAAAATGTGTGGAAAATGAATTTAGCAACATGGAAAAATGTGCCAGTTCGTTAACTTATTGACTTTGTGACCTTAGGCAAATTACTTCTCTGCTTCAGTCTCATCATTAAATGGGAGGACTAATATTGCCTTCCTTATAGAATTATCATGAGGACTAAATGAATTATGACATGTAAAACTACTTGGGGGCTTCCCTCGTGGCGCAGTGGTTGAGAGTCTGCCTGCCGATGCAGGGGACGCAGGTTCGTGCCCCGGTCTGGGAGGATCCCACATGCCGCGGAACGGCTGGGCCCGTGAGCCATGGCCGCTAAGCCTGTGCGCCCGGAGCCTATGCTCCGCAACGGGAGAGGCCACAACAGTGAAAGGCCTGCGTACTGCAAAAAAAAAACTACTTGGAATTGTACCTGACCCTGACCCATAGTAAACATTATGTAGATATGAGCTATAATTATTATGTGGGGGAAAAAAAAGTTTAAAAACAACATGTATGGTGTTCTATAAGGGCGGGAACGCGGCGGCTCCATGTCGCCGGAGCCCGAGCGCGCAGGCCCGTCCTGGCTGTCAGGGGGCGGGCAGCCGGGGCAATGGCACCACGTGGTTCATGTATGTGCTGAGCTGGCTGTCGCTCTTCATCCAGGTGGCCTTCATCACGCTGGCCATAGCAGCCGGACTCTATTACCTGGCAGAATTACTAGAATACGCGGTGGCCACCAGCAGGATCATAGAATATAGGGTCTGGTTCTCCACAGCTGTGCTGACTGGCCTCTACGTTTTTGAGCCCTTGCCCACCTACATGATTGGCGTGGGCCTCTTCCTGGTCTACCTGTTCTACTTTGGCCTCCTCCAGACCTTCCCCTTCATCATGCTCACCTCGCCTAACTTCATCCTGTCCTGTGGGCTAGTGGTGGTGAATCATTACCCAGCGTTTCAGTTTTTTGCAGAGGAATGTTATCCTTTCTCAGAGGTCCTGGCCTATTTCACTTTCTATCTGTGGATAATCCCGTTTGCGTTCTTTGTGTCACCGTCGGCTGGGGAGAACGTCCTGCCTGCCACCATGCAGCCTGGAGATGATGTGGTCTCCAATCACTTCACCAAAGGCAAGCGGGGCAAACGCTCAGAGATCCTGGTTGTCTTCTCCTTCATCAAAGGGGCCATTCTACCCAGTCGGCAGAAGATATACTGACCTTCTGCAGAGGGGATGCTGGGGCAAGATCAGGACAGTCAGGCCTCTGGGCCTCTGCACTGGGTGGGGGCCAGGAGCTGGAAGGCACCTTTCCCCAGCCCTGACCCTCCTTCCCTCAACTCCCCCAGAAGCCCCCATCCCTACCGTCCTCAGGAGGCTCAGCTTGGCTCAGATCTGATGCTGCCAGAGGCTGAGACCTCAGAGGGCGCCAGGGAAGATGTGGTGCCTGCTTAGCCAGGAGGCCATGGTCCACCTGGGTGTGCAGAAGCTGAGCTCCTGTGGCCCTCCCGCACCCTCTTGTGATGGGTCAGGAGTTCTGGCTCAGCCAGGGCAGGCAGGGCAGGGGCTGTGAAGCTGGAGAGCAGACAGGGATAATTGCTATGGGCAGATGGCAATGGGGAGGGGCCGTGGCTTAGCCCTTGCAAGAGAAAGTTTTTGCTGTTGAACTGTGATTTCTGTCCAAGTGCTGATTCCCCTTTGAATAGATTCTAGGTGGCCCTGTTTGCCTTAATACCCTGAAAAAGAAAAAGAAAAGAAAGAAACTGTGTCCCCTGCAGTGGAAGCATGGAGTCCTAACCACTGGACCACCAGGGAATTCCCTGGTGGTCCAGTGGTTAGGACTCCATGCTTCCACTGCAGGGGACACAGTTTCTTTCTTTTCTTTTTTTTTTTTTAATGATGAATGTATATTTCTTATGTAACTGAAAAGTAATAATAGTTAAAAAAAACAGTAAGAGATGATTGCTTTCATAGGGGAGTAATGGGTATCTGGAATTTTCTACCCTGTCTGTGCTCTGCTTTTTTTTTTTTTATTTGTGGCTGCACTGGGTCTTTGTTGCTGCGTGGGCTTTTCTCTGGTTGCGGCCAGCAGGGGGTCTACTCTTCCTTGCAGTGCGTGGGCTTCTCATTGCAGTGGCTTCCCTTGTGGAAAAAAAAAGAAAAGAAAGAAACTGTGTCCCCTGCAGTGGAAGCATGGAGTCCTAACCACTGGACCACCAGGGAATTCCCTGGTGTGCTATTTTTTATAAAACATGTTCTGTAGAGAAAATGGTGTGAGGGTAAATACTTCAAAATGTTAATGGTCTTTGTTTGGTGTTGGAAATAAGCTGTAGTTTTTATTGTTTCTGCCTGTCGTTTTTTTTTTTTAATGATGAATGTATATTTCTTATGTAACTGAAAAGTAATAATAGTTAAAAAAAACAGTAAGAGATGATTGCTTCCGTAGGGGAGTAATGGGTATCTGGAATTTTCCACCCTGTCTGTGCTCTGCTTTTTTTTTTTTTATTTGTGGCTGAATTGGGTCTTTGTTGCTGCGTGGGCTTTTCTCTGGTTGCGGCCAGCAGGGGGTCTACTCTTCCTTGCAGTGCGTGGGCTTCTCATTGCAGTGGCTTCCCTTGTGGAGCACTAGCTCTAAGCATGCGGGCTCAGTAGTTGTGGCACTCAGGCTCAGTAGTTGTGGCTCGCAAGCTCAGTAGTTGTGGTGCACGGGCTTAATTGCTCCACAGTATGTGGGATCTTCCGGGACCAGGGCTTGAACCCATGTCCCCTGCATTGGCAGATGGATTCTTAACCACTGCACCACCAGGGAAGCCCCAAACCACTTGACTTTAAAATTGGTTCATATGAAATATTTTTCTAGCTCCTAAGTTATTAAAATTGTGATACCAAGTTCTTGTTTTAGATGCAGTGAAATGGGTATTCTACTGTTTCCTTGGCATTATAAATTAGTGAAAACCTACCGGAAAACAATTTGGAAGTAACTATCAAGAACCATCAAATCCTCATACCCTTTGATCCAACATTCCCACTTCTGGTAATCCAGGCTGAGGAAATAAGCAAAAATTTGAGGAAAAGTACATATATTTCATAATAAAACACTTAAAACAACCTAAATGTTCAGCAAAAGAGAAGTGGTTAAGTAAATTCTGCCATATCCATTTGATGAAATATTATGCAGCCATTAAAAATATTATTATGAGGACTCTACAGCAACATGAAAATATGCTTATGACATAATTTAAATTAGGTTAGCATGTTACAAATGATATGTACACTATTACTACTATTTTTAAAAATGTATATTAAGGAAAGATAAGGAAAATGCACCAAAATGATAGCAGTTGTATTGTAAGCTATGGGTAATTTTCTTTTTTGTTTTAGTAGTCTGATTGGACTTTTAAAAAAATAATTTATTTAATTAATTAATTTATTTTATTTTTGGCTGCGTTGGGTCTTCGTTGCGGTGTGCGGGCTCCTCATTGTGGTGTCTTCTCTTGTTGCGGAGCACAGGCTCTAGGCGTGCGGGCTTCAGTAGTTGCGACTCATGGGCTCAGTGGTTGTGGCTCATGGGCTCTAGAGCATAGGCTCAGTAGTTGTGGTGCACAGGCTTAGTTGCTCCGTGGCATGTGGGATCTTCCCGGACCGGGGCTCGAACCCGTGTCCCCTGCATTGGCAGGCAGATTCTTAACCACTGTGCCACCGGGGAAGCCCTAATTGGACTTTATTGCTTTTATCTTTTAAAAATTAGTTTATTTTAAATGGATAAAATCCTTGGGAATTCCCTGGCAGTCCAGTGGTTAGGACTCCACACTTTCACTGCTGAGGGCACGGGTTCAGTCCCTGGTGGGGGAGCTAAGATCCCACAAGCCGCACTGCCAAAAATAAAATAAAAGGATAAAATCCATGTAAAAGCTATATAAGAAAGTTAGTCTTACTTCATCTTCCCCTGTACCCTATTTATTCATCAACTCCTGATTATTTCAAACATTGAATTTATCTTTACAGAAGATGAAGATTTCCTACTGATGAGGATATTCAGAAGAATGTGTCATAGACCCTGAAGAAATTTCTAAATTGAGTACCCCAAAAATGTTCTGGAGAGTGGACGCATCCTTGGAATAAGTGCACTGCCTCCAAGGTAATGACAACTTGAAGTAAACAACATTCATTTGTACGTATAAGGTGTGTCCTGTTTTTAAAGAACCAGGCATAATACTGTTGTGGGCCCCAGACTGACCTTAAACTGGGACCACTCCTGAAATTCAGTCCTTATTAGATGTACCTGATAAGATAGGTGGCCTACAGGTAATAATCAATGTTAACCATTTATTAAGCACTTACTGTGTTCTGGGCACTGTGCTAAAAAAACGCAAAAACTGTCTCATCTTAAACTCTTTCAACAATCTTTTGAGACAGACATTATTATCTTCATTTTACTGGTAAGGAAACTGAGACTCATGGAGAAACATGGCCAAGGTCACAGCTGTGAGAGGTAGAACTAGATTTTAACCTAGGTTGTCTGACTCAAGGCTCACTTGCTATGCAGTCCTGCTCTTATTACTTGCATTAGTTTATTGGGGTGGGGATGGAGGGCTATAGTGATGAGGAAGAAGAGAAAAGCTTGCATAGAGAAGACAGCCTGATGTCTGTGTATGACATTAGTCCCAACGTGAGCCTTGAGGACATGTCTGTATCAAATTCATGTAGAGAAAGGGGTTGTAGGTTAAAGCTTTTTCCTGTTCCATTCCAGTTCTCATGCAGAGCTACTCTGGGGTCCAGGGGACAAATATGTGACAAAGTAGAGCAGGGTCTCTTCTACTCTTTTTTTTCAGTATAGTTGATTTACAATATTGTGTTAGTTTCAGGTGTACAGCAAAGTGATTCAGTCATTTTATATATATGTATGTATGTATGTATTCTTTTTCAGATTCTTTTCCCTGTATATAGCAAAGAGATTCAGTCATATATACATATATATTCTTTTTCAGATTCTTTTCCGTTATAGGTTATTACAAAATATTGAGTATATTTCTCTGTGCTGTACAGTAGGTCCTCATTGGTTACCTATTTTATATATAGTAGTATGTATATATTAATCCCAGTCTCCTAATTTATTCCCCCCCCTTTCCCCTTTAGTAACTATAAATTTGTTTTCTATGTCTCTGGGTCTATTTCTGTTTTGTATATAAGCTCATTTGTATCATTTTTTTGTTGTTAGACTCCACATATAAGTGATATCATATGATATTTGTCTTCCTCTGTCTGGCTTACTTCACTTAGTATGATAATCTCTAGGTCCATCCATGTTGCTGCAAATGGCATTATTTCATTCTTTTTATGGCTGAGTAATATTCATATATATATATATATATCACATCATCTTCTACTCTTTGAAATACACTCCACTTTGTTACAACTTAGATTTTGAGGGATTGTTCTCTTACTTTGAGGCAGACACAAAAGAGGATACAAGAGCAGCAGAGTTCTTGAATGCAACAGTCTTCAGTGTGTCTCTGTCTGGAGCACAGTTATCATCCTAGAATGTTCCTTACAGCCACTTGGGAATTCTCTTTGCTTCTCTCCTGTGTTGACTCTCCTGTTTCCTGAATCCCATAACTTTCTTTCTCTTTTCTAAAAAAAATAACGTAGATTTAACTGACATATAACATTGTATTAATTCAGGTGTATAACCGAATGATTCAATATATGTATACATTCAAAATGATCACAGTAAGTCTAGTTAACATCCATCACTGCACAATTTTTTTCCCTTGTGATGAGAACTTTTATCATCTACTCCATAACTTTATCTTTTTTTGCCCTCTAGTTTTGGTGGCCATGTCTTATGAAAGAATGCACTAGAAGTAAGGTCTTCTCTTGTTGCAGAGCACGGGCTCTAGGCATGTGGGCTTCAGTAGTTGTGGCACGCAGCCTCAGTAGTTGTGGCACACGGGCTTAGTTGCTCTGCGGCATGTGGGATCTTCCCGGACCAGGGCTCGAACCCATGTCCCCTGCATTGGCAGGCAGATTCTCAACCCCTATGCCACCAGAGAAGTCCGAAGTAAGGTTTTTTAACACTTTGTATATCTTTTTTTTTTTTTTTTTTTTGGCCAGGCCGTGCAGCTTGCAGGATCTTAGTTCCCCGACCAGGGATTGAACCAAGGCCCACAGCAGTGAAAGCGCCAAGTCCTAACCATTGAACCACTAGGGAATTCCCAACACCTTGTATATCTGATTTTGTCTTATCCATATGTTTTAATGATGGTATTGATAGTTTAACAGGGTATAGGATCCTAGGTTGAAAATCATCATCTTTCAGAAATTTTGAAGGTATTCTTCCCTTCTCTTCTACTTCTAGGTCTGAAGGTCTGAAGCCACTCTGATCCCTGAGCCTCTATCTGGGACCAGTTTCTTATCTTCTTAGAAGATTATAGAATCTTGTCTTTGTCAACAGTGTTCTGATATTTCACAGAGTGTGGGTCTTAATGTGGGTCTATTCTCATTTATTGTCCTGGGTACTCCTTATTTTATGATTTCCTCAACTCTTTTTTATATATTCTCTTTTTATGAAACTTTTATTCAACTGTTACACTTCCTTGACTGGTTCTCTAATTTTCATATCTTTTTTCCTCCTAGTTTCCATATCTGTGTCTTTTTGCTATACTTCTAGGGGATTTCCTCAACTTTATTTTCCATTGTTTCTATTGGGCTCTTGCTTCTGCTTTCATGTTTTTTTCATTTCAAAGAACTTTTTTTCCCTTCTGAATATTCTTTATTATTGCTATTTTTTTCATATATTCAGATATCTTTTCTTCTAGTTGAGGCTATGCATGATAGTTTTAAAATTTTTATTTTCTCGGGCTTCCCTGTTGGCGCAGTGGTTGGGAGTCCGCCTGCCGATGCAGGGGACGCGGGTTCGTGCCCCGCTCCGGGAGGATCCCGCATGCCGCGGAGTGGCTGAGCCCGTGGGCCGTGGCCGCTGAGCCTGCGCGTCTGGAGCCTGTGCTCCTCAGCGGGAGAGGCCCCAACAGTGAGAGGCCCGTGTACCGCAAAAAAAAAAAAAAAATTAACTTTCTCTGCATTGTCTCAGTTTCTTCCAAGTTTCTTTTTTCTCTTTGTTTTCATCTCTTTCCTGTTAGAGGAAATCCTCGTGTCCCATAATCCTTGGCTTTCTGCTCATGAATAAAAGTGGGGGACTAAAAGCTGATTGGAAACTCTGTGCATGAAGGAGAGAATCATTGACCATGAGGTCATTTGTCCATGAACCAATGACCATGAGGGACCATTAGCTGGAAGACCTCAGTGTCATTATCTTTACATCTTTCATATTGGGCTTCATTTTCCCCAAAGAATAAGATACATCTTCCCAGGAGGTAAAGGTTGGCTACCAGAATTCCGGGAGCAGAGTGTGGAAAAAGTCTACTGATTGCCTCTTTTTCGGTATGATGCTCTTAACTGTTCCTGGTGACCTGTATTACTCCAGAGATTGTTTTACTCTCTCAAGAGAATACCCTCCATACTTCTGCTGAGGTGGAGGAGGGGCAGTCACCTGGAGGGTACGGTGAGGGAAGCCGACTGACCTTCAACTAGTCCCTCTTAGTTTAGCTGTTCTTCACCCCCACCTCCAGGGATACCGCTGGTTAATTCTTGAACATATCCAGGCTGCTTCTCAGCTTTCTCCAGTTTCTGGTCCAGGATGCCACATTCTTGGGTCTGCGGGCCTTTTAACACTCATTCATTTGCTTTCTCACCTGCAAAATTCTGTTGTATTTATTACCCCCTCTCCCTTTCCTTATTCTTTAAAATAATCCTTTACTGAAGTTTTAGTGCGATGGGACTGGGAGGGGAGGAAGTGGAAAGGAAAATTACATGCATGAGAAATTATATTCACTGTCTTTATCCAGAACTCTTTAATTTTTTTGTTTTGTTTTTGTTTTTATGGAATTATACCACATTCTACTATTTACACACAGGCAATCTACTTGGATTCCTCTGTGCTTCTTCAGCAAAATGGGAGAAATGATGGCATCTACTTTATACACTCTTGTGAAGATTAAGCAAAATACCGTACTTAATTGTTTTTAAGAAACAAATTCTTTCCAGATTTTTATATCTCTGAAGTCAGAATGTTAACACAGGTCCAAGTGTCTTGTAAACATTCAGTAAACAATTATCTTAGGTTCAGTGAAATATGGTAATACATGTAACACACTTCACAGAGGGCCTGAAACAAGGTGTGCGATAAATGTGGAAGACAGGACGATTATTATGCCCACTAAACCACACTTAATATTCCAAAACCTGCTTGTCCTACTTAATACAATCTTGTGTCCATTCTTCTGCCTTAGTAGAAAGAGATCTACCTTACTCTCTTTGAAGTTGTATGGTATTCCATAGACTCGATGTTCCATTTAATCACTCTTCCATGGATGGACATTTTTTTTCAAATTTTTTCCTGAAATACCAATAGTAAGCACTCTAGTAATATATCCTTATAGACATGTGTTAGTATTTCTGTATGATAAAGACCTAGAAGTGGAATCACTCTATCACACTCATATGGAAGGTGTCTAATAGGAATTTCCAGAGTAAAAGAGGCATGTGAGTGATTAATCAGGATCCTGATTTAGGTAGGCATCTGTAATTGTGGAAAGCACACGAGACTTAAAGACAAAAGACCTAAATCCCAATGGTAGCTCTACCGCTTATCTGGGGAAATATTGTTTGTTCTTTCATTTATTCAAAACTATGTACTGAATTCTGCCTGCTCTGTGCCAGACGCAGTGTTAGAGACTAGGAATACAGGGATGAGTAAGACACAGTCCTTGCCCTCAAGAAATTTACAGTAATCGGTGGGAAGATGGACAAAGAAACAGATGCCACTTGCTCTCTGTGTGACCTTGGGAAGTTGCTTAACCTCCTGAATGTCTGTTTCTTTTTCTGTAAAATGGGTGATAGTCCTTATACCATAGGGTTTTTGTGAAGATTACATGAAATAATGTATGAGTGCCCTGTACGGTTCCTGGCACAGAGTGCGCACTCAATAAATGGAAGCTATCATTATTGTTTTAGTAATATGATAATTGTAATAAATAATTTGTTATAGTTGCTGTGATAGAAGCTGCTATGTGTTCTACCTCTTTGAACTCACTTCTACAGTATTAAATGAATTGTTAAGAGACAGTAACATAGCATATTCAAAGTGGCACTAAGTAGAGACTTCCCTGGCGATCCAGTGGTTAAGACTCCATGCTTCCAATGCAGGGGGCTTGAGTTCTATCCTTGGCCAGGGAACTAAGATCCCACATGCCGCGGGGCGCAGCCAAAAAACCAAACAAACAAAAGTGGCACTAGGTAAATATTAGTTTCATTTTTTGCCTTTTATGTTGGGACAAAGGGTAAATAAGCAGATGGAAACGCAAACATCCATATGTTTGAACACAGCAACGATCTTCCCAGTCCATGTGTCACAGAGCCAATTCTGGGCACTTCCTTAGCTACATAGATTTCACTTCTGGCTATATCTGAACGTCTGGAATGAGGCTGCATACCTCCCTGCCCACAGCCACAAATAATCACGGAGACAGGATGTTCATATGTCCCACAGCTGATGGCTGCCTGCTGCAAGGGATTCTTTTCTCCCAGTTTACAAAGCACAGCACAGCTTGTACCCCCATACTTAATGGGGGTCACTTATTTGCTTGACACTGACTTTTATGAAATTGTTTCTTTTCTTTCGCACACAGATGTAAAACAAGAATTAAAGGAGGGACTTCGCTGGTGGCGCAGGGTCTAGTGGGTCAGTTACTTCATCTCTCTTAGAACCTCAGTTTTCTCATCTGTGAAAAGGGGATAATCATAGCGCCTGTTTCATCAGGTTATGGTGAGACTAGTGCCTTCCATGTGCTGTTCTCTTTCCTGGAACAGTGTTCCCCTGAGTTTCACTCCTGCCTTTTCGGCTTGACTGTCACTTTTTCCAGAAAGCCTTCTCTGCCACCCATGATAGGTTGGACTCACTGTTGTACTCTCACTCCAGTGTCTGCCAATTACCCTTTGTAATTACTTCTTCAGCTACTCATTCCTTTCCGCGTTGTGAGCTTCCACAGGATAGGGATGGTGTCTGTCTCATTCATTCCTGTGTCTCCAGTGCCTAACAGTCCCTTGATACATAATAGTTTGGGTGGACTATATTTGTTAACTGAATGAAATAATGAGATAATAATACACGTACACACAGAGCCTGACATTTAGCAAGCTCTCAATAAATGGCCTATATAATTATCAACAACACAGTATTGGTGCTGAGTTTATTCACCTTGAGAAAACTAATATAGTGAGACAAGCAGCAAATTAGAGATAGGTGTTGTGAATCTAGTTCTGTATCTCGTTTGACATATGTCCTTGGCCAAATCTTAATTCTTCTCATTTTTCCACTATTAAAATAAACATAAGAAATTCACCCTGGCGGGCTTCCCTGGTGGCGCAGTGGTTGAGAGTCCGCCTGCTGATGCAGGGGACACGGGTTTGTGCCCCAGTCCGGGGAGATCCCACATGCTGCGTAGCGGCTGGGCCCGTGAGCCATGGTCGCTGAGCCTGCGCGTCCGGGGCCTGTGCTCCGCAACGGGAGAGGCCACAGCAGTGAGAGGCCTGCGTACGGCAACAGAAAAAAAAAAAAAAAAAAAAAGGAAATTCACCCTGGCGTCCTGCTTAGCTTGGTCTTTGTAAAGTCTGCCCTTTGCCAGACCACACCTGACAGGCTATCCTATGTATGCCCAGAGTTTCTAGATAGGGATCCTATAATGCCCTAGTACTCCTCTGCTTTCTCAACTGCTCACTGTTGACCCGTGACCCTAATCCATCTGACCCTGTCTAGCCCCTCAGTTTGTTGGCTACCAGCTACCTGTTGGCTACCTCCCAGCTTCCAGCCTTGAACTACATTCATCCTCACGATAAAGTCCAAAATCCTTAAGGTGCTAACTGGAGCTTCATCTTCTTCCCACCTTTCCCTTCACTGTCCTCCAGCCACCAGACTTTCCTGAAGTGCCCTGGAGGCACTAATCTCCCTGAATCAGGCTTTCAGACCTGCCAGTTCCTCTGCTGGGAGCATCGTCCCCACTCTATTAGGCTAACCCCTACTCAACCTTCATGTTTCAGCTTCAATATCACTTCTTCAGGGAGCATTAAGTGGCTCCCTTGAAAGAAATTAGATTTCCCTGTTATATGCCATCTTCCTTGTAGATCTGGTGTGATATATAGTCAGAGCTTCACATTATAAAAACAGAAGTTAAGAATCGACTTACATGTGAAATTTCTGTTTTTAATGCTGGCAAGTAATTTAAAAATTGTAACACACTGAGGGCCAGCCAAAATATCTGTAGGTTAGTGACCGCCTGTGGCCTGCCTGTTTGCAACGTGACCTGTTCAACCTTTGGCTATACTTGGTAACTATTCCTGTGTTAATCATCACTCTATTTATTAACTGTCCACTCCATGCCAGGCACTGTGGTTGGTGCTTTACATAGATGAGTTCATGTAATATCCAAAACCACCTGTGAGGCCAATAGAGTTCAGAGAGGTTAAGACACTTGCCCAAGGTCACAGTTTGTAAGTGGTGCAGCCAGGTATTAAAGGTCTTTTCTTGACACACAGTAGTTTCTTGCACTACCGTGTGTCGAGAAACAATTTGTCAGGGACTTCCCTGGTGGTGCAGTGGTTAAGAATCTGCCTGCCATTGCAGAGGACACGGGTTCGAGCCCTGGTCCGGGAAGATCCCACATGCCTGGGAGCAACTAAGCCCATGCGCCACAACTACTGAGCCTGCGCTCTAGAGCCCGTGTGCCACAACTACTGAGCCCGCGTGCCACAACTACTGAAGCATGTGTGCCTAAAGCCCGTGCTCCGCAACAAGAGAAGCCACCGCAATGAGAAGCCCGTGCACCGCAATGAAGAATAACCCCTGCTCGCTGCAACTAGAGAAAGCCCGTGTGCAGCAACGAAGACCCAATGCAGCCAAAAATAAACAAGTAAATAAATTTATTTTTAAAAAGTAATTATTTAAAAAAAACCCAATTTGTGAGCTTAGAATGGGAGAGGCTTCTGCAGGTTTGCCTAACAACAACTCTTAATATTGGTTGTGTGCTCACTAAGTGCCAGGCAGTGTGATTTAGAATGGGAGAGGCTTCTGCAGGTTTGCCTAACAACTCTTAATATTGGTTGTGTGCTCACTAAGTGCCAGGCAGTGTGCTACACACTTTATAAATTTATTTTATAGTAGCGGGGACTACTCTTCGTTGCGGTGCACAGGCTTCTCATTGTGGTGGCTCCTCTTGTTGTGGAGCACGGGTTTTAGGCACGCGGGCTTCAGTAGTTGTGGCACACAGGCTTTAGAGCACAGGCTCAGTAGTTGTGGCACACAGGCTTAGTTACTCCACAGCATGTGGGATCTTCCCGGACCAGGGCTCGAACCCGTGTCCCCTGAATTGGCAGGCGGATTCTTAACCACTGCGCCACCAGGGAAGCCCCAGCTACACACTTTAAATGATCCGATTCAATCCTCACATCTATTCAAAGGAGCTACTATTATCTCCACTTCATAGATGAGGAACCTGAGGTATAGACTGGTCTCTGATTTACCCAAGAGTCAGAATTCAAACCCAGACAATCTGAGACCACAGTCCCCACACTTAGGAACTCCTATCACCAGTTTGTGTTTGTAGCAGAGTAGTGGTCTGACGGGCAAAAAGAAAAATGTGTAAGTCCCTGTTTCTCCAATCCAGAGTCCCACAGAGGACTCATTTGAGAGAGGGATCCGCGTGGGTTATTTCCATGAACCTGCTGTTGACAGATGTGGCCTGCAGGTGGCAGCAACATCCACAGCCTCAATTCTGCAATGTTCAAAGAAAGGTTAAGGAAGCTTTATATAGTCAGACTCACTCATTTGCATTTTACTGAGTGATTGGCCCAGTTAATTCTTTGCCAGTTAATTGGACTTGGTTCTCAGCCCAGTAAGGACTGCCAGGATTTGGGAGCCCTTCACAGTTTGTGAAAGAAAAGATCTCAGGATTTGAAACTATGGTGAAGTCATTCAGTCCAGCAACCATCGTGGTGATTTTAAACTGTGTTAGGTGGGACTGGGTTTCAGTAGTCCCCAACACATATTGAGATCTTAGCTTTTTTTTTTCTTAATATTTATTTATCTATTTATTTAGCTGCATCAGGTCTTAGTTGAGGCACTCAGGATCTTTCATTAGGCATGTGGGATCTAGTTCCCTAACCAGGGATTGAACCCAGGCCCCCTGCATTGGGAGTGCAGAGTCTTAGCCACTGCACCACCAGGGAAGTCCTGAGATCTTAGCCTTTTAAAAAAAGTCCCTATTTTGTTTTTGTTTTTAAGGTACAGTAATGTGTACATTTAAGGAAAAATTCAATAGCGCAAAAGGGTATACAGTTTAGAGTCAGTTTCTCTATCACGTTCAAATCACATGATTTTCCCACCCCAGAGAAAAGCTTGTGTATTCTTCCAGGTATAGAATATGGATATAAGAGAATACGCATCTATCCTTTGAAAAAAATAAATGATAACCTAAAACTATAAAGTTCCAGAAGAAAACTTAGGGGGAACATTTTGTGATCTCAGGTTAGGCAAAGATTTCTCAGATATGACATGATTCACAAGGTGGGGGGGAAAGGACAAATTAGACTTTATCAAAATTTTAAAATTCTGCTCTGTGAAAGATATTGTTAAGAGAATGAAAAGACAAACCACAGACTGGGAGAAAACATTTGCAAATTGCATATCTGATAAAGGTCTTGTACCTAGAATGTATGAAGAACTCTCACAACTCAATAATAAGAAAATAACCCAGTAAAAGAATGGGCACGGGACTTCCCTGGTGGTCCAGTGGTTAAGAATCCACCTTCCAATGCAGGCGACGTGGGTTTGAGCCCTGGTCAGGGAACTAAGATTCCCACGTGCCTCAGGGCAACTAAGCCCGTGTGCTCTAGAGCCATTGTGCCGCAACCAGAGAGAAGTCTGCGCACTGCAACAAAGATCCCACATGCCGCAACTAAGACCTAGTGCAGCCAAATAAATAAATTTTAATAAAAAAGGCACAAGACTAATAAAAATACTTCACTAAAGAAGATGTACAGATAGGGACTTCCCTGGTGATCCTGCCTGGCATGCTGCAAGGCCAAAAAAAAAAAAAAAGAGGCTGAATATTGTTATACATTAGGGAAATGCATATTTTGCTGAGATACCACTACACACATGTTGGAATGGCTGAAAACAAATACTAATTATTTTCAAAAAAACTGACAATTCCAAATGCTGATAAGCATGCAGAGCAAGAGGCGCTCTCAATTCTTGCTGGTGGAAATGCAAAATGGTGTGAACATTTTGTTAAAGAGTTTGGTTGTTTTTTTAATAATGTTGGACATACATTTACCATACAACTCAGCAATCCCATGCCTAGTTCTTTACCTGAAAGAAATAAAAACCTATGTTTACACAAAAATCTGTATACAGATGTTTATAGGAGCTTTATTCACAGTCAACAAAAACTGAAAACCATCCCAATGCCCTAAAACTGGTAAATGGAAAAACAAACCATGGTACATCACTGCAATGGAATACTGTTCAGCAGTAGAAAGGAACAAAATACTGAGACATGAGACAACATGGATGAATCGCACATGCGTTATTCTAAGTGAAAGTACCCAGACTCAGAAAGTTATTTGTTTTTCATTCCATTTATATGACTTTCTGGAAAAACCCAAATTATAGGAACAGAAAACAGATCAGTAGGTGCCATGGGTTGGGTGAGGAGGAGAGGCTGACTACAAAAGATAGCACAAGGGGATATTCCGGGATGATGGAACAGTTCTTACCTAAATGATTATGGTGGTGGTTACACAGGTATATGCATTTCTCTCATAGAGCTGAACACCAAAAAGAATGAAATTTACAGGGTCCAATCCCTGGTTGGGGTACTAAGATCCCATAAGCCGCATGGCGCCCCCCAAAAACCCCGCAAACAAAACCCAATACTTCACTTCCCCACCAAAGCCATTGATTTCAGGTTGGCATAATAGCAGTTGTTGATATAGTTTTTCCTTACAAAAAAAAAAAGAGTATTTTGCGCACTGCTCTGCTCCATGCTTGCTTTTTTTTTAAATAGAGAACTATTTCAAGAAGCAGATAAAAAGAGGTTTATGTAACATCCAAGTACCTTTCATCAACTTTGTCAAATCTTAACCTTTTACCTTATTTCCTTAGTTTTTTTTAAGAAAAAAAATAAGAGAGATGTGTTAAGCCCCAATGTATCCTCTCTTTCACCCAATCTTTTCCTTCCTCCTCAAGAAGTAATCACCTACCTGAATATTTTATTTCCACACGTGATTTTATATTTTTACAATGTATATATGAACCTTTAAACAGTACATATTGTTGCTTGGCACGTTGTAAAATTTTATATACATGGTATCAAGCTGTATCTATCTACAGCTTTCTTCTCCCCTCAACATTTTGTTTTATCCATGTTGATAACCAGTAGCTTGAGTTTATTCATTTTAACTGTTTTGAATTATTCTGTATTATGAATGTATCACAATTAATTTGCCCATTATCCAGTAGATGGATATTTAGATTGTCTCCATTTTTTTTTCCATTTCAAACAGTGCTACAATGAACATTCCTGCACCTGCAGCCTGTGTCAATGTTCATTGTTGAAAATTTGGAAGCTTAAAAAAAATAGAAAGATGAAAACTAATATTGCCTACCATAACAGTTATTATTAATATTTTTTGAGCATTAAACCAGGTACAATGCTGGGTACTTTATGGGTTACTTTAATTCTCACACCAACCTATATATTAGGTACTATTATGTTTCCTATGGTACAACGAGAAAACTGAATTTTTTTTTTTTTTTTTTAGTAAAAGGTGAAAAATTTATTCGATCTGAAGAGAAACAGGAGTGTGGAGGCTGAATCTTAACAAGTGTAAGTAACTTAGCCAATTGCACACAGAAAGGGACAGAACAACTCTCTATTGCCAAAGCCTGTGCTGTTAAATTAACATTATGTTCCAGTAGTGCCCCAAAGCCCCAGATCCAGAAATATTAGTAGTTAGAAATAGTCTTTATGGTTAATTGGTCTCTCAGAAGACAAGAGAGGCCACCTTCCAGCTAAAAATTATATCAGGAGTATCATACATATGCAGAAAATTATACATACCCCACTGATTAATTTTTACAAACTGAATATATTCATGTAACCAGCACCCAGATCAAAAACCAGAGTATTACCAGCATTTTTAAAATGTCCTTTCACCCTCTTCCAGACACTGTTCTTCCACTTGGAAGGGTAGCTGCTGTCCCAACTTTCAACAGACTATTTTTGCCTGCTTTGTGTTTTATTTATGTGAAATCATACAGTATACACTACTTGGTCTGGCTTCTTTCACTTAATATTATTTGTGAGAATCATCCATATGGTTGAGTATAGTGTTTATAGGGCACAAAAGGCATATGGCACAATGTACATTTTGCAAAGAATTATGAGCACCACTGAGATTGTAGCCAGCCATTACTGAAGACTAGGTGATAGACTGGATCGAATGTAGAGCATGGGCAAATCTGAGTCTTGCAAGGGATGGTGTGGGACCTCTTTTGCCTTCTGTCATCTCAGCCTTACCTTAGATTCTAGATGAAGCTGCAGAAAACAGTACAGTGGGAGCCTACCCGGAAGTGGGAGGGGAGTTGATGCCCCTGGGCCATCCTAAACAATGGGGGATGGGAGTCAATGGATAAATGCTTCTTCATGGCAGTCCTTAGGTGGACCATGCTGAGAAGCATTCTAGGAAATCCTCAGATGGCTTTGGTAGGATCTAGCCCCCAGGTACCCACAGCAGCGAACACCTTGGTAATGCATCTTTTGTGTTGGCCTTTCTTCCTTCCCTATTTTACCCTGTACTTTCACATTAAATCCCTGGGATCACATTCCAAGTAAATTACCTGCAACTAGTAGTTGTCTTGGTTCTGTTTTCTGGCGGGAGTCCTAATTAAGACATATGTAAAATACCTGGTTCATGGCAGATGTTCAAGAAAAAGTAGCAGTTGTTTGTTTTTTGTTTGTTTGTTTGGGGTTTTTTGGGATGCATTGGGTCTTAACTGCGGCACGTGGGATCTTTCATTGCAGCATGTGGGCTTCTCACTAGTTGTGGCAGGCAGTCTCCAGAGTGCAAGGGCTCAGTAGTTGCACAGCACGGGCTTAGTTGCCCCATGGTATGTGAGATCTTAGTTCCCAGACCAGAGCTCGAACCCGCTTCCCCTGCATTGGAAGGCGGACTCTTAACCACTGGACCACCGGGGAAGTCCCAGCAGTTTTATTATTACTACTTTACTGCTACTACTACTGTTACCACCATTATTAGTTACCTGGAATTTCACAATTGCCATCCCTATTAGTCCCCTTCCTCATGGATGATACTGAAGCTTCACAGTTAGAGCTTCTATGCAGTGAGTTTTGCTTTTTTCCTAGGGTACTAGGAAGCCATTGAAGAATTTTCTTTCTTTTTTTAAAACAAATTTTTAAAAATATTTATTTTGGCTGCACCAGGTCTTAGTTTCAGCACACTGGATCTTTGTCGCAGCATGCGGGATCTTTTAGCTGCAGCAGGCGAACTCTTAGTTGTGGCATGCAGGATCTAGTTCCCTGACCAGGGATGGAACCCAGGCCCCTTGCATTGGGAGCTCGGAGTCTTAATCACTAGACAATTTTTTGACTATATTATTTTTCAGGTTTAGTGGAGTATAAATGGCAAACAATAAACAGCATATATTTAAAGTGTGTAGTTTGATGAGTTTTGATTTTTTTTTGTTTTTGCCGTGCTGTGGCAAAAACCATAAGCACAAACCTTGAAACCATAAGCACAATCAAGATAATTAACACAATTAATTACTGTGTTATTGTGTGAATTAAAAATATTACTTGCCATATCAGTAAACAAAGGATGTTGCAGCCATCAAACCATCACATTACAGCCTCCTGGATGGTGAGCCCCAAGGGAACTCAGGATAGAAACAGGATGCCCACCATCTAGCATGCTGAGGAAACTCAGGATGAGAAAGCACAGGGTGCTGGCCCCAGATACCTGAGGTGCATACCAAAGGAATGATTTCAGTGAGCCCAGACTCTTTCATCTCCCCATATATAGAAAAATGCTAAATTCCTTAACTTGAGACATCTGGTTTTCTTTAATTAACCATAATCTTTTGATGTTCCTACTACCTGGTCTTTGTTGCAAAAACTCCTATATATCCTGGGTCTCCCCTTACCTCTTCAGAGCAGCCTCTCAGAGTTATCTGAGATGTTGTGTCCCGGGCTTAAGTCCTCAGTTTTGTACACCAAATAAAACATAACTCTCAACTTTTAGGTTGTGTATTTCTTTTTTCAGTTGACATCTGTCACCCCAAAAGTTTCCTCATCCCTTTTATTTATTATTATTATTTTTACTTTGGGGGATCTTAGTTCCCCAGCTGGGAATGGAACCCACACCCCCTGTAGTGGAAGCGCAGAGTCTTAACCACTGGACCGCCAGGGAAGTTCCTCCTCATCCCCTTTATTATCCCTCCCTGTCATGCTTCTGCCTCGTTGGTCCCCAGGCAACCACTCGATCTGCTTTTGTCATGATAATTCCTAGAATTTATGTAAGTGCAATCATAGAGAATATACTCTTTTATGTCTGACTTCTTTCTTTCTTTTTTTTTTAATATCTATTTATTTATTTATTTTTGGCTGCATTGGGTCTACGTTGCTGCGCACGGGTTTTCTCTAGTTGCAGCGAGCAGGGGCTACTCTTTGTCCTGGTGCTCGGGCTTCTCACTGTGGTGGTGTACGGGCTTTAGTAGTTGTGGCACGCGGGCTCTAGAGCGCAGGCTCAGTAGTTGTGGCACATGGGCTTAGTTGCTCCACGGCATGTTGGATCTTCCCGGACCAGGGCTCGAACCCATGTCCCCTGCATCGGCAAGCTCATTCTTAACCCCTGTGCCACCAGGGAGGTCCCTGTCTGACTTCTTTCACTCGGTATAATTATTTTAAGATTCATCATGATGTTACATGTATTAGTAGCTCATTCCTTTTTATTACCGAAGAGTATTCCATTGTGGAAATATCCATTTGCATTGTGAAGAGCATTTGAGTTGTTTCCAGTCTTTGGCTAGTAACAAAGCTGCTATGAACATTCATGTTCAAGTCTTTGTGCAGATGTATGCTTTCATTTGTCTTGGGTAAATACCTATAGTCAGTAAATGGTTGGGCCATATGGTAGGTATATATTTAATTTTTAAAGAAACTGACAAACTTTCCCAGAGTGGTTGTAGCGTCTTAACAATCCAGCCAGCAGTGAGTAAGAATTCCCATTGCTCTACATTCTCACTAACACTTGATACTGCCAGTCTATTTTATGTTAGCCAATCCAGTGGGTGTGTAATGTTATCTTGCTGTGGTTTTAATTTGTATTTCCTTAACATCTTTTTTTTTTAATAAATTCATTTATTTTATTTTTGGCTGCGTTGGGTCTTCGTTGCTGCACGCGGGCTTTCTCTAGTTGGGGCGAACGGGGGCTACTCTTCGTTGCAGTGCGTGGGCTTCTCATTGCGGTGGCTTCTCTTGTCGTGGAGCACAGGCTCTAGGTGCACAGGCTTCAGTAGTTGTGGCTCGTGGGCTCTAGAGCGCAGGCTCAGTAGTTGTGGTGCATGGGCCTAGCTGCTCTGTGGCACGTGGGATCTTCCAGGGCCAGGGCTCGAACCCATGTCCCCTGCATTGGCAGGCGGATTCTTAACCACTGCGCCACCAGGGAAGCCCTCCTTAACATCTTTTATGTGTTTATTTGCCGTACATTTATCGTCTTTGGTAAAGTGTCTCTGTTCATTTTTTTTTTTTTAACTAGGTTGTTTGTCTTGAGTTGAAAGAGTTCTTTGTGTGTTCTAGATGCTAGTCCTTTGTTGGCTATAGGTTTTGCTGCTCTTTCATCCAGGTCTGCAGCTTGTCTTTTCATTTTCATAACCGTGTTTTAAAGAGCAAAAGTGTTAATTTTGATGATGTGCAGCTTATCAGTTTTTCTCCTTTATGGATTGTGTGTTTGAAAGTCACATGGATTTCCTCCTGTGTTTTCCTCTAAAAGTTTTGTAGCTTTAGGTTTTACACTTAGGTCTAACTTGGGTTGTGACACAATGTGTTTGGCATTTGGAAAGATCCTCTGGCAGCGGGAAGGAAGGTGTTTGGAGGGTGACTGCCTGGAGGCCTGAAACTAGAGAAACTTGGAAAGGTGACGGTACCTCCCCTTGGAAAGGTGGTAGTGGAAAAACTGGTAAGGAACTGGGATGTAAAATGACTGGACTTAATAGGCTGAAGGAGATAAAAATGATTCCTGGGTTTCTTCCTTATGTACAAAATTGAGGGTAACTTGCTTCTAAGTTTACTGCACTTCAGTAACTGGCCCTCAATAGCTTTTTCCTTTGCGGAGATTATAACTGAACTTTAGCCAGACAGGGACTGGGCACAGATTTCTATAACACCACACCTTCATCAGCTCCCTCCTTAGGCACTCCCTGAAACCCAGCATTGAACTCTGTCCTCCCAAGTCCAAAGACCTTTGACCTTCTGCATAGCAGGAAAGATGCCCAAGCTCTTTTACAAGAAGGGGCGGCGCATGCCCAGAGAGGCCGTGTGGGGCCGACCGCCCAGAACTAAGGGCGAGAGGTTCCCGCCATTTTGTCCGGCCCGCGGCACAGCTGGCTCCTCCTGGAACTACAAGTCCCATGAGGCCCCGCGGCGGCACTTCCTACCCCTCACTGTCCTGCTGGCTCCC
>NW_020175402.1:5995193-6114741 GCF_003031525.2 Neophocaena asiaeorientalis asiaeorientalis
GTAGGAATTCCAGGGGAAACCACTGTGGAGGCTGAGGAGGCGGCGGCGACGCCCCGGGTGAGTTCGGCAAGCAAGTGAAAGTGAGCGGAAAGTGCACGGAGTCGGGCTGCGGGCGCCTGGTAGGCTCGGGCCACGCTTTCAGCTCCGCGAGAGGGTGGCGGTGCGGGCCGGGGTAACGGCCGGGCCGGGGTAACGGCCGGGCCGTGGTCGCTTCGAGCCAGGGCGGGGCGGGCGGTGGCCGCCGCCTCCTCCTCGGCCCTCCCACAACCGTCCGCCTAGGCTTCTCCGCCTGCGGCGCGCCTCGCTCGGGCTCGCCCTCTCCGCCCACCGCGACTTGGCTGGGCCCTTTTGTCTCTGCTGCTTTGCGCCCCTTTGTGCCCGGGCGTGAAGTCGCCTCCTCGGGGGAGCCCGCCGGGCCAGTCCCTGACAGGAGCCGGTCCCTGACAGGGGATCCGGTTACGATAACTAGATCGGGTCAAAGTCCACTTTTCAAACCTGTCTTCCCTCATACCTCTGCATCCCAGCTGGGCAGATCGGAGGTTTCGGAGCCAAGGCGAGGCGGACGGGATTTCTATCGAAACCTCGAGGTTATTGTCCAACTCTTAAACGTCAGTCCCGGTTGGCTTCAGGGCACTAATCTCCAGGCATTTTTCTGGAGGGGGGATGGGCCTATGGGAAAGAAGTGAGCCCCCCTCCCCAGGAAACCGGGAAGGGATCGAATTTGCTTCGAAGTCTGTATGGGTCGCTGCTGTGATCGAGGAATCAGAACCGGTGCGGATGGTCAGAATGGTAATTCACACACCGCTAGAATCTCGGAGGAGAGAAAGTGATTTATAGGGCAGCGAGCAGCCTCTTCATCCATTGCACGCAGAAAAAGACCACAGTACTTCATCCAGCCGCCCAGTTCCACGCCCTGTATTCCCCTCAAATCCATTTTCACTTCTGCTGAAAACGCAGAGTTGAAACCAAATGTCCATTAATAGAAGGATCTGCTTTATAAAGAAACCAGAAACCTAGTGGCTTCTAGAAAGCTACAGAAGTAATCGAAATCAAGCCAGTTTGAGGGAGGAGAGGTAGTAGATCCTTACTGCAACTGGTGAATTTTGTGGGTTTGATCACATTTTGTTAGTGGTATCTTTTTGTATGTCCCGTTGGAAGACTAGGTTCAGCTTAAGGTAAAGCTTTTAAAATAAAAGCCATTGCAGATACTCCTCTTGAAAAATACGTTAGTCTTTCAAGTCTCTGAAATGAGGACAACCAGGATCCCTTTACATGAATCAGGGAAGGTTATTGAAGTTATATAGGTAAAATTCCCACCCTAGTCACGTAGGCAAATAAAACCCTTTGTACTTTATTACTTTGTTTGATATCTCTTAATGCAAGTGATTTACTCTGAGAATCTCTGATTGTGTTAGTAATATTGTGTAGGGATGATAGTGCTATCGGTGCTTTTTGTGGTCTCCCTCCCCAGCTTGAGGGATCTTAGTTCCCCGATCAGGAATTGAACCCGTGCCCCCTGCAGTGGAAGTATGGGGTCCTAACCACTGGACCACCAGGGAATTCCCACAGTGCTATTTTTGAAAACTGTTCATATATGTTATATAATTGAATTTTCACTGCAGTTCTGTGAGGTGGTGGTTCTCTCATTTTACAGCTGTAAAATGTTAAATTGACAGCCTCTGAAATGTTAACTGACTTGCCGGGGGTCACACAGTTAACCTGGATAGGAAATAGTAGAGTAAACCGTATTCCAAATCCAGGGCTCTATCCGTTACCTCACGCCTATTGCAGTTATTTATCATAACACTATCAACAGCTTGTGATTCACTGAAATTTAAATATTGGAGAAAAATATGGAAATATTTTCAGTCAGAGCTCCTGATTTATAAGGAACTGGACTTTCTAGGACCACAGACAATTGCCATACTGAACATTGGTTCCGTCACCTTGTCTTATGGTATGCTGTGTTACCTTGTGCCCAGGCAGAATGGCAACTTTATGGAGCCCTGGAGGTGGGGAAGGGTGGTGAGTTATTGGGCTGTGGTTTTGACTAATGGTTATTGAAAGTTTTATTTACTAAAAGGGTTTAATCTTTGCTTAAAGGTATAATAAGAAATATATTGGAGAACGTATATACAGCAGCGTCAGCTGCTGAAAATAACAGAAGGAACTGATATTCAGACATTTTTCTAGCCAGGGAGTCAAAACTCAAGAAAATGCTTTCTTAGTTTTTGCTTTTAATAAAAACTTTTGATCAGTTTCAAACTTGCAGTTTAAGCCTGGGTTTATGTCAGTACATGCCATGAATGTGACATCAGAAATAAAAACCTACTTCACCTCCCTTACTTAAATTCTTCTTAGGTAAAATGCATTACATGCCAGTGGAATTGAGTCAATACAGTTAGTATAGCCTTTCTAACTAGTAGAAGCCTGTTTTAAATCTTTTATTATGCCATCATAATGGGAAGGAGCTTTTTTCCTTTGTGTTTTTTGCTGTTGGTCTGCTGTATTTTCAAATCAATTCAGTCAAATATTTATTGAAAGCCAGTTGTGTTTTTTTTTTTTTAAGAAGGGAAGTTATTTATTTGTCTATGGCTGCGTCGGGGCTTTCTCTAGTTGTGTTGAGCGGGGGCTACTCTTCCTTGTCATGCACAAGCTATACTCGTTGCAGTGGCTTCTCTTGTTGCAGAGCACAGGCTCTAGGCACGCAGGCTTCAGTAGCTGTAGCTCGCGGGCCCTAGACCGCAGGCTCAGTAGTGGCGCGCACAGGCTTAGTTGCTCCGCGGCATGTGGGATCTTGCCGGACCAGGGCTCGGACCTGTGTCCCCTGCATTGGCAGGCGGATTCTTAACCACTGAGCCACCAGGCAAACCCCACCTGTTGTGTTTTAAGCACCTTTGTAGACCCTGAGGACAAAGCAGTGAGAACAAGTCTTTTTTCTCTGGGGCTTACAAACTGATTGGGTTTGAAAGGGAGGAGTAAGACTGTAAATAAGTACTAAATAAATCCCCTCTTATTTACTGTGCAATTTTGATCAGTAAGCTCTTTGAACTTGAGTTTTCTCATCTTTAACATGGGTGTAATGATTCCTGCTCTACCTAGCTTGTGGAATTGTTTCCAGAATCGAGTAGGATAAAAATTTGGTTGCACTGTACCCTTCACATTCCTGTGGTAAGTTATTGTTACTGCTATTAGAAAAGGAAAAGGAACATTGGGGAAAGGTTGTTTATAAAGAAAGATAAGGCTTCCCTGGTGGCGCAGTGGTTAAGAATCCGCCTGCCAATGCAGGGGACACGGGTTTGAGCCCTGGCCCTGGAAGATCCCACATGCTGTGGAGCAACTAGGCCCGTGCACAACAACTACTGAGCCTGCGCTCTAGAACCCGCGAGCCACAACTACTGAGCCTGCGTGCCACAGTTACTGAAGCCCGCAGGCCTAGAGCCCGTGCTCTGCAACAAGAGAAGCCACAACAATGAAGGGTCTGCGCACTGCAGCGAAGAGTGGCCCCTGCTCGCCACTACTAGAGAAAGCCCGTGCACAGCAACGAAGACCTAACACAGCCAAAAATAAAAAAACAAACAAATAATTAATTAAAAAAAAAAGAAAGACAGAGTAGTTGCATTCTCTGTTCTGAGAGAGTCTGATGTCCCATTGTTAAACCTTCTGTGAGTGTTAGTCACATCTTCACATGGGCTATCATAGCCCTTCACGTAGACCTTTTTAAATAGCACTTATCAAATGAGACCATTATTATTCTATATTGTCACAGTTAACTACCTTAATGTCAGGGACCATGCCCTAGTCTACATCCTTACTGCTTGGCACACAGTTCCAGGTATTTCATTGGAACTTTATAAATGTTTGGTGAATGAGTGAATGAGTAACAGAAGTGGGCAGGAGCAGTTGAGTGCCAAAATTGTTCAGCAGATTTTTTTGTTTTGCCCATCATGTGCTAGGACCTGGGTTATGTTCTGGCGGTACAAAGATGTGAAGGTATATAGCTCCCGCCTTAAAGCTTACAACATTACAACATCTAGTAGTCTGGTGAGTATTAAATAGGGATGTGTTATACTATAGGTAAGGGACTGAATGATTCTGTTTTGGTAGACAGTGAAGGAAGGCATTACAGAGGAAGTGATTTTGGAGCTTGTTCTTGAGGGATTAATAAGAACAGTTACTATTAAGGTTATTCCAGCCAGAGGGGGCAATTTGAGCATAGGAATGGAGATGCTGAAGTATAAGGTGTGTGTCTGGTGTGGCTAGAGGATATTGCAGTGGGTTTTTACATTTTTTGGTTCAGGTACCCCCTCTAGAAAATTTGAGAATAGCAATAGATTTTCACCCCAGAAAACTGCGTATAAGGAGACATATGCTGGGACTTCCCTGGTGGTCCAGTGGTTAAGACTCCGCACTCCCAATGCATGGGGCCTGGGTTCAATCCCTGGTCAGGGAACTAGATCCTGCATGCCGCAACTAAAAGCCTACATGCCGCAACTAAAAGCCTACATGGCACAACTAAAGATCCCACATGCCGCAACTAAAAGATCTCACAACTAAGACCGGTGCAGCCAAATAAATAAATACATAATTAAATATTTTTTAAGAAAGGAAACATATACATATCATTCTAGAAAGTTATGGAATACTTAGGGATCTCTGGACCAGTGGGGCTGAGAAGTTGAAAAGTGCAATGGCCGGTGAAAGGAAAGATCGATGGCTGGGTGCTGAGAAGGATTCAGAATGCTTGTTAAAGACTTCAGGCTATGGGAATTCCCTGGCAGTCCAGTGGTTAGCAGTCAGCACTTTCACTGCTGTGGCCTGGGTTCAGTCCCTTGTCGGGGAACTAAGATCCCGCAAGCTGTGTGGTGGCACAGCCAAAAGAAGACTTCAGGCTTTATGATTAAGGAATTGCTAAACCATCAAAAGTTTTTAAGCAGGAAATTGACATAAGCTGATCTGTTTTGAGGTAATTGCTTGCTATCTTAGAGGGTTTAGGAGCATATTTAGAGTAAGTGCTAAAAAGGAGGCAGGATTGAGGGCCTTTTTCTGATTTTGTTTTGATTTTAAAAAATGGGAGAGATTTGACATGTTTTTTTTTTTTATTTATTATTATTATTTTTTAACATCTTTATTGGGGTATAATTGCTTTACAATGGTGTGTTAGTTTCTGATTTATAACAAAGTGAATCAGCTATACATATACATGTGCTCCACTACTTTCTGGAGGGTTTTTATCATAAATGGGTGTTGAATTTTGTCAAAAGCTTTCTCTGCATCTATTGATTGACATGTTTGAAGGTAAAGGAAAAGGAGCCAGCGGAGAGCTAGATATTGAAGATGTGCGCAAAAGAAAAGGAAGATAATAGAGAAACATTGGGAGGAAATAAAATCAAAGCTCATAGAGAGGTGAGCCTTGAAAATGAAACATGAAGAAAGGATGGGAGAAGATATATTTGAAGTGACGGAGGTGGACATTGAAATTGGAGTAAGTTACCAACAGCCTATTTTGTACCCAGACACTGACCTAGGTACTTTTCTATGTGCTGTTTCATTTAATTTTACAAAAATTCTGTAGATTGGGTGGGCATTCCCATTTCACAGCTGAAGGAGGTATGGCTCAGAGAGATTAAATTTCCCAAAGGCACCTTTAAGTAATTGAAGAGATCTGGAACCCAGATATATTTTGACTTCAAAGTTTAGAATAATAATTTCTGCCTTGTAGGGTCTGTTAATGCCTGATGACTTCTTTGTTTAAAATCTTTCTTTCTGAATGAATGAGTTAAGTTATCTGCAGAATGATCAAAGAATAGAGTGGGCTAGAGGACTTCAGAGAGTGTTAAAAGTTTGGAATAGCAGTCATGGAAAATATAAGGGAGCCCACCAGAGATGAGCAAAAGGGCTGCTGAACCTCAGTTAGGGCCCCACCAAGGTCAGACAAATTAGCCAGTCGGCCATCCATTCTGTCTCCTCCATTCTCAGACATTTCTTGAATACAGTACTGTTGATGTGGGCCTTAGAAAAAGACAAACTATGTTGTAATGGGAGGCTCAGAGCAAGTCACAAGTCTTATGCTTCAGTTTTCTCATCTCCAAAAGGGTCTGGTTTAGTTGATTTCTCAAATTCTAGGATTTTTATGGTATTCCGAGGAGTTTAGGAGAGGAAGTGTGTTTAGTGACTGATTTTTAGGGAAGAGATGATTGAAACCATACAGCTTTCAGATTCAAGCTTGGTTTTCAGTTGAACTTCTCTATTGTGTTAAAAGCACCAGGTGTTTGTTTTGACAATCTGAAAGTTCTGACATAGTTACTCAATACAATGTATTTACTACCTTTGGAGTCTGAAAACCTGCGTTCTAGTTCCAGCTCCGTCACTTCTTAGCTGTGACTATCCAAGTCAGCTGACCTTCTTGAACTTTGTTTCCTCATTTATAAAACAGAGTTAGTAACTATTTCTTCAAAAGTGTCAGATGGGATAATGTATATGAGAGTCTTTGTAAACCGTATAGTGTTTAGTAAATATGAGAAAAGATATGATTATACCTGGCAAAGAAAAAGGGATTAGTACTGTGATCAGTGCTGTACAAGGGAGTGAGAACTGGTTTAAAGTGCATCCTTCACTTCCAGGGTACTGAGTGGTAAGGGAAACCTCTCAGGGTATGTACTATCAGTGCACTGAATTTAGAAATTTGTATGTAGTATATGATGTTGCTGGATGTTTTTTCAGGTATACATTAAAATCAAATCTTGAATCATATCTGTGACTTAAAATAAAAACCCTCCATTGTTAAAGATTCTCTGCATTTATTCTCTCAAATGTGAACTTGTTAGCCAAATTTCCAGGAATATTTTTTAAATAGTTGTTGACTGTATTTTATTTAAGGGTAGATAACAATTTTATGATTATCTCACAGAACTTAAGTACATTGCTTCATTTGTTTGTTTCCTTTGTGCATGGCTAATTCTGATGGAACTCAACAAAATCTCTTATAGAGAACTGTCTTAGCCTGCCTTGACCCTGCAGATATCTAGCAGATAACCAACGTACTTGATTCTATCTACCCAGCTACCTGTTCTCTTCTTTGCACTTAGGTTGGAAATACAGTGTCAAAAACTGGCTTAAAAGGTTAATGATTCATCCTTACCTTGAGTGATCCCAGAGCACTTTGTCCATGTCTTTGCAGGGCACTTTTCCCTCTGTAGCTTATTTACCTCTTTATTCTCCCCACTAATCAGTGCCTGTTTATGAAAATAAACTGAACTAAGGGAAATTCCCTGGCGGTCCAGTTGTCAGGACTTGGTGCTTTCACTGCAGTAGGCCCAGGTTCAGTTCCTGGTCCAGGAACTAAGATCTGGCAAGCCACACAGCGCAGCCAAATTAAAAAAAAAAAAAAATTAAAGAACAACTGAACAAAGGATTCCTATATTGTTGGCTTCAATTTATTTAACTATTGTGAATAATACTTCCACATAGGTCTCTGTACATGTAACTTTTTTTTGTAATGAAATTACTGCCATATTCAATATCCTGTGATAAGCCATAATGGAAAAGGATGTGAAAAAGAATGTATATATATGTATAACTGAGTCACTTTTCTGTACAGCAGTAATTAACACAACGCTGTAATTCAATTACACATCAATAAAAAATAAATTTAAAAAATGAAATTACTGGATCACCAGGTATGAACATTTACATAGTACTTGATTTTTAAAATATTTTATTTATTTTTTTCATTTCATTTCATTTATTTATTTTGGCCACGCCGCACAGCTTGTGGCACAGCTTGTGGGAGTTCCCCGACCAGGGGTTGAACCTGGGCCACGGTAGTGAAAGCCCGGAATCCTAACCACTAGGCCAGCAGGGAACGCCTTTATTTTACTTCTTTAAAAAATCTTTTTTTTATTAAAATAGAGTTGATTTAAAATATCTCATGTCAGATGTACAGCATATATATCCTTTTTCAGATTCTTTTACCTTATAAGTTATTACATAATATTGAGTATAGTTCCCTGTGCTATACAGTAGGTCCTTGTTGACTGTTTTTTTTTTAATTAATTAATTTATTTATTTTTGGCTGCGTTGGGTCTTCATTGCTGCACACAGGCTTGCTCTAGTTTGTGGCGAGCGGGAGCTACTCTTCGTTGCGGTGCGCAGGCTTCTTATTGTGGTGGCTTCTCTTGTTGCGATGCACAGGCTCTAGGCACACGGGCTTCAGTAGCTGTGGCACTTGGGCTCAGTAGTTGTGGCTCACGGGCTCTAGAGCGCAGGCTCAGTAGTTGTGGCACATGGGCTTAGTTGCTCCTTGGCATGTGGGATCTTCCCAGACCACGGCTCAAACCCATGTCCCCTGCATTGGCAAGCGGATTCTCAACCACTGTGCCACCAGGGAAGTCCATGAGATATTCATTTTTATTTTTGTTTTGTTTTGTACAGAAATCTAAATATTTCATGCCATAGCTCTTCACTGGTTCCTTTGTAATTTCTTCCATCATTAGAAAATTGTTTCTCCATAGGTGGAGCAAATATTAATTTCTCAACTTCTGTTTCTCCCATTCTTTTTTCTTTTTTTTGAAAAATTAATTTTGAGGTGTGGGAAAAACGTTTGTTTTTTTTTAATTTTTTAATTTAATTTTATTTATTTTTTTATACAGCAGGTTCTTATTAGTCATCCATTTTATACACATCAGTGTATACATGTCAATCCCAATCTCCCAATTCATCACACCAACACCACCACCACCCCGCTGCTTTCCCCGCTTGGTGTCCATACATTTGTTCTCTGCATCTGTGTCTCAATTTCTGCCCTGCAAACTGGTTCATCTGTACCATTTTTCTAGGTTCCACATATATGCATTAATATACGATATTTGTTTTTCTCTTTCTGACTTACTTCACTCTGTATGACAGTCTCTAGATCCATCCACATCTCACCAAATGACCCAGTATCGTTCCTTTTTATGGCTGAGTAATATTCCTTTGTATATAATGTACTACGTCTTCTTTATCCATTTGCTGTTGATGGGCATTTAGAGACAGGCGGATTCTTAACCACTGCACCACCAGGGAAGTCCAGAACATGAGGTTTTATCTGTTTTGTTTTTTCTTCCAGTTTTATTGAGATATAATTGACATATAGCACTGTATTAAGTGTTAGGCATACTGTATAATGATTTGACTTAAATACATCATGAAATGATTACCTCCGTAAGTTTAGTGAACATCCATCATCACATGTGGATACAAAAGTAAAGAAAAGGAAAAAAATCTTTTTCCTTGTGATAAGAACTCTTAGGGTGTACTCTTAACAACTTTCATATATAACATAGAGCAGTGTTAACAATATTTATCACGTTTTATGTCACATCCCTAGTACTTATTTATCTTACAACTAGAAGTTTGTACCTTTTGACTGACTACAACCAGACACCCCCCCCCACCCACTACCCCAGCCTCTGGTAACCACAAATCTGATCTCTTTTTCTGTGAGTTTGTTTGTTTATTTTTTGAAGTATAATTGACCTATAACAGTATGTTTCTGTTACACAACATAGTGATTTGATATTTCTATACATTTCAAAATGATCACAATAAGTCTAGTTACTGTCTGTCACCATATGAAGATATTACATAATTATATTGACTGTATTCCCCAATGGTACATTTCATACCCATAACTCATTTGTTTTATAGCTGGAAATTTTTACCTCTTAATCTTCCTTACCTATTTCTCTCCTCCCCACACCTCCCTCCCTTCTGGCAACCACCTGTTTGTTCTCTGTATCTATGATTCTGTCTGTTTTGTTCTGTTTGTTCCTTTATTTTGCTTTTTAGATTCCTCATATAAGTGAACTCATATATTATTTATCTTTCTCTGTTTGACTTATTTCACTTCTCATTAAAGTCTCTTGTCCCAACCACGTTGTCACAAATGGCAAGATTTTATTTTTATTTATTTTTTTTGCGGTACGCGGGCCTCTCACTGTTGTAGCCTCTCCCATTGTGGAGCACAGGCTCCAGACGCGCAGACTCAGTGGACATGGCTCACAGGCCCAGCCGCTCCATGGCATGTGGAATCTTCCCGGACCGGGGCATGAACCCGTGTCCCCTGCACCAGCAGGCGGACTCTCAACCACTGTGCCACCAGGGAAGCCCTCATTATTTTTTATAGGTGATTAATATTCCAGTGTGTGAGTGTGTGTGTGTCTGTGTGTGTGTGTACCACATCTTCTTTATCCATTCATCTATTGATGGGCACTTAGGTTGCTTCCATATCTTGGCTGTTGTAAATAATGCTGCAACGAACATAGGGGTGTATATATCTTTTCTAATTAGTGTTTTTGTTTTCTTTGGATAAATAACCAAGAGTAGGAATTGCTGGATCACATGGTAGCTCTGTTTTTAATTTTTTGAGGAATCTCCATACTGTTTTCCATAGTGGCTGCACCAACTTACATTCCCACCAGTAGTGCATGAGGGTTCCCTTTTCTCCATATCCTTGCCAACACTTGTTATTTGTTGTCTTTTTGTTAATAGACATCCTGACAGGTGTGAAGTGCTGTCTCATTGTGATTTTGATTTGCATTTCCCTGATGATTAGTGATGTTGAACATCTTTTCATGTACTTGTTGGCCATCTATATGTCTTCTTTGGAGAAATATCTATTGAGATCCTCTGCCCATTTTTTTTTTTCTCTGCCCATTTTTTAATCGAGTTTTTTTTTGATGTTGAGTTGTATGAGTTCTTTGTATATTTTGGATATTAATCTCTTACAGAATATTTTGTTTGCAAATATCTTCTCTCAGTAGGCAGCATTTTCGTTTTGTTGATAGTTTCCTTTGCTGTGCAACAGCTTTTTAGTTTGATAAAAAACATATTACTGGGCTTCCCTTGTGGCACAGTGGTTGAGAGTCCGCCTGCCGATGCAGGGGACACGGGTTCGTGCCCTGGTCCGGGAAGATCCCACATGCCACGGAGCGGCTGGGCCCGTGAGCCATGGCCGCTGAGCCTGCGCGTCCGGAGCCTGTGCTCCGCAACGGGAGAGGCCACAACAGTGGCTTTGTTCTTCTTTCTCAAGACAATTTTGGCTATTCGGGGTCTTTTGTTTCCATACAAATTTTAGAATTATTTGTTCCAGTTCTGTGAAAAATGCCATGGGTATTTTGGTAGGGATTGCACTGAATCTGTAGATTGCCTTGAGTAGTATGGTCATTTTAACAGTATTAATTCTTCTAATCCATGAGCATGGTGTATCTTTCCATGTGTTTTTGTTGTCTTCAGTTTTTCATCAGGGTCTTATAGTATTTCAAGTATAGGTCTTTTACCTCCTTAGTTAGATTTATTCCTAGGACTTTACTCTTTTTGTCACTACTGTAAATGGGATTGCTTTCTTAATTTCTCTTTCTGATATTTCATTGCTAGTGTAAAGAAATGCAACAGATTTCTGTATATTTTGTATCCTGCAACTTTACTGAATTTGCTGGTGAGTTCTGGTAGTTTTTTGTTGGTGTCTTTAGGACTTTCTATGTATAATATGATGTCATCTGCAAACAGGGACAGTTTTACTTCTTCCTTTCCAATTTGGATTCCTTTTATTTCTATTTCTTGTCTGATTGCTGTGGCTTGGACTTCCAGTCTATGTTGAATAAAAGCGGTGAGAGTGAGCATCCTTGTCTTGTTCCTGATCTTAGAGGAAATGCTTTCAGCTTTTCACTGTTAAGTATGATGTTAGCTGTGGGCTTGTCAAAACTGGCCTTTATTATGTTGAGGTACGTTCCTTCTACATCCACTTTGTGGAGAGTTTTTATCATAAGCAGATGTTGAATTTTGTCAAAAACTTTTTCTGCTTCTATTGAGATGATTTTTATTCTTCAGTTTGTTAATGTGATGCATCACATTGATTGATTTGCAGACACTGAACCATCCTGCATTCTGGGATAAATTCCACTTGATCATGGTATATGATCCTTTTAATGTATTGTTGAATTTGGTTTGCTAATATTTTTGAGAATTTTTGCATCTATGTTCAGTGATATTGGCCTGTAATTTTCTTTTTTTGTGATATCTTTGTCTGGTTTTGGTATCAGGATGTTGCTGTCCTCATAGAATGAATTTGGAAGCATTTCTTCCTCAGCAATTGTTTGGAATAGTTTGAGAAGGGTAGGTATTAACTCTTCTCTAAACATTTGGTAGAGTTTACCTGTGAAGCCTTCTGGTCCTGGACTTTTTGTTTGTTGGGAATTTTTTAAAATCACTGACTCAGTTGCATTACTAGTAACTGGTCTGTTTATATTTTCTATTTCTTTCTGATAATCTGTCTTGAGAGCTTGTACATTTCTAGGGATTTGTCCATTTCTTCTATGTTGTCCATTTGTGGTACATAATTGTTTGTGATAATATCTTATTGCCCCAGTTATCGAAGGCAGGTGAGGAACCGGAATCGGGAATCAAAGAGTTTGGTTTTTAAAGTATAACATGTTTGAGAGACTTACTAGATTTCTAAGTAAAAGTATTGTGTAGACTGTGAATATACCAGTCTGAAGTTCAAGGAAGAGATTCAATCTGGAAATAGGAATTTGGGAGTCATCAATATATATATATTATTTAAAGCTATAGAAGTGGATAAAATGACTAGTCAGGGTTCATATTTGGGGTGTTACTACATCTCTAGGAGGATTTAGATATTTAGGGGGATGGTTTTGGGTGTCATAGTAACTGAGGAGGCAATGGGCACTTAATGTGCTGGGGTAAAGAATACTAAGTGACGATTGCTAAATGTCCTGCAATGTATGGGACATTACTCAATAAAGAATTGTCTCAGCCAAAATGCCAGTGATGTTCTAGGGAAGGAGAGAGTGAAAATAGTAAAGAGATGAGATTCAGGGGCCAAATCTGGAGCTCTGCAATGTTTAGAGGTCAGGAAGAAGAGGAGGTTCCTGCAAGAGACTACCTCAGTTGAAGTAGGAAGAAAACAAGGACTCTAAGAGTTGCATAGACCCCAGTTTAGGGAACACTTTAACAATTAATTACTGGAGCTGTGGTACCTAGATTAAAGAGGAATAAGTCCAGAGGCAGTGAGACTATTTTGGATTCTATTGTGTCTTCAGGCAGTGGAGATGAAGAGATGGATATGAAATATGTTTTGGAAATATCTCATATGATGTGGAGGATGAGATTTCTGGTTTGGGCAACTAGGTGGGTGGTGGTAAGGTAGGAAATTGCAGGGAGGGGAAGGAGTAAGGATGAGTGGGAGGTAGATAATGAATTGTTTTGTGCATGTTGAATGGAGGTTTATGGATATCTAAGTGGAGATGTTTAGTGAGGTATGTGTGTGTGTGTGTGTGTGTGTGTGTGTGTGTGTGTGTGTGTGTATATATATATATATTTATTTGGAGCTCATTCATTCAAAATATATTTGTTATTGAGCACTTACTATTTTCCAGGTACTATTCTAGGTGTTATAGAGATATAGCAGTGAACAAAAATAGGCAAAATACTTTTCCTGAAAGAGCTTGTATTTTAGTGAGAGGAGATGATAAACACAATTTAAAAAGTAAATTTATACAATATGTAGAAGATAAGTGCTCTCTGAAATATAAAGCTGGGAAAAGAGATAAAGCAGGGGTAGAATGGGGTGATACTGGTGATTGCGATTTAAAGTAGGATGATAGGGACTTCCCTGGTGGTCCAGTGGTTAAGAATCCGCCTTCCAGTGCAGGGGACGCGGGTTCGATCCCTGGTCAGGGAACTAAGATCCCACATGCCGCAGGGCAACTAAGCCCATGTGCCCCAACTACTGAGGCCGCGTGCCCCAACTAGAGAACCTGCGCACTGCAACTACCGAGCCGCGCGCTCTGGAGCCCACACACCACAACTAGAGAGAAGCCCACGCACCACAACGAAAGATCCCACATGCTGCAAGGAAGATCCTGCATGCCGCAACTAAGACCTGAAGCAGCCAAATAAATAAATAAAAAAATTTTTTTTAAAGTAGGATGTTAAAGGAAGGCTTCACTAAGAAGGCAACACTTGAGCAAAGAACTAAAGGAATTGAGGAATGAATATCTGGGGAATGAGCATTCCAGAGTGAATAGCAAGTGTAAAGGCCTTGAGCATGCCTGGCAGATTCAAGGAACAGCAAGGAGGCTCACCTGCCTGACGTTTTAGCAAGGGAGGGAGAGCGTAGTTGAGCATGATGGGGGTATGTGAGCATGGTCATCTGTTGAAAGTACTTTGGGACTTCCCTGGTGGTCCAGTGGTTAAGAATCCACCTTCCAATGCAGGGGACGTGGGTTCGATCCCTCGTCGGGGAACTAAGATCCCGCATGCCGCAGGGCAACTAAACCTGCGTGCCGCAACTAGAGAGAAGCCATGAACCGCAACTACTGAGCCCGCATGCTCTAGAGCCTGCACACTACAACTACTGAGCCTGTGTGCCACAACTAAAGAAAAGCCTGCAACGAAGAGCCTGCACATTGCAACGAAGACCCAGTGTGGTCAAAAAAGAAAAAATAAATTTAAAAATTAAAAAAAAAGAAAGTACTTTGGATTTTATCCTGAGCTTTTGAGAGGGATCTGGACTGAGCATATATATAGGTTTGGGCATCTTCTGCACGTAGACGGTTAGAGAAGCCATGGGAATATTTCTGTCTTGCACATGCATTCATTTAGATGGAGACACAAAGTAGTCTCATTTTCTGCAAAGACTACACAGGATTCTTCAGCAAGATACCCTTCTGTTTGTGATCCTCTGAGGACAGGGGTGTGTTTGTTTGTTTTATTTTATCTTTGCCAGGTCTTAGTTGCGGCATGCGGACTCCTTAGTTGTGGCATGCATGCAGGATCTAGTTCCCCAACCAGGGATCGAACCTGGGCCCCCTGCATTGGGAGCATGGAGTCTTACCCACTGGGCCACCAGGGAAGTCCCAGGGGTGTTTTTTGTTTGTTTGTTTTTTATTTATGTTCTTGGCTGTGTTGGGTCTTAGTTGCAGCATGTGGGATATCTTTTGTTGTGGCATGCGGGCTTCTCTCTAGTTGTGGTGCACGTGTTTCTCTCTAGTTGTGGCGTACGGGTTTTCTCACTCTAGTTGTGGCATCAGGCTCCATGGCATGTGGGCTCTGTAGGTGTGGCGTGCAGGCTCCAGAGCGCATGGGCTCTGTAGTTTGCGGCACATGGACTCTCTCGTTGAGGTACGTGAGCTCAGTGGTTGTGGCACACGTGGGCTTAGTTGCCCTGCGGCATGTGGAATCTTTGTTCCCCCACCAGGGATCAAACCAGTGTTCCCTGCATTGGAAGGCGCATTCTTTACCACTAGACCACCAGGGACGACCCCCCAGGGGTGTTTTAATTGAAACTTTACATCAGCTAACCCAGGATCATCATCCCTATTATCTAGTGATAATGTGATTAACAGTTGGGGTACTACTGATTCTCCCTTCTCAATCTGCCTGTAAATCCTGTTACTTTCATTAACCATTTCAGATTTTCAATTTTTTCAATTTTTTCACTTGTTTACCAGATATTTATCCAGTGCCAAGTACATATGAAAAAAACGTGCTAACCTCAGATCTGTTGGCATGAGAGGTTGGATGGAGCTTTGTTTACACAAATGAACACACTGTATTGAGGTTTCT
This sequence comes from Neophocaena asiaeorientalis asiaeorientalis, assembly GCF_003031525.2. Taxonomy (NCBI): domain Eukaryota; kingdom Metazoa; phylum Chordata; class Mammalia; order Artiodactyla; family Phocoenidae; genus Neophocaena; species Neophocaena asiaeorientalis. Next base: position 6,010,824 of record NW_020175402.1, read on the forward strand.
AATGACTGTTGCCCATATTAGTGACAATTTTCTAATTTCTTTTGTACTTGTTCTTAGAAGGTTAACACTCTACTAATTTGACTTCCCAGCTAGTTTTAGTGGTTGCTCTGGGGATTACAATTCACATTTTACCTTAAAACAATCTAGTTTAGATTAATACCAACTTAATTTCAGTAGTGTACAAAAAAATTTCTCCAGTGTAGCTTGACTCCTTTTCCCCTTCTTGGTGCTTTATTCTCATATAAATTATATATTTATATATTAAAAGCCCATTAACATGGTTTTATAGTTATTGCTTTATGCATTGTTTTTTAAATTAGATAGGAGAAGAAATAAAAAATACATTTATACTGTCTTCTTCTTTTGGGAGGGGTGTGCCAGCTGTCATGTGGGATCTTAGTTCCCTGACCAGGGATTGAACCTCTGCCCCCTAAAGTGGAAGCACAGAGTTTTAACTGCTGGACCACCAGGGAAGTCCCTATACTGTCTTCTTTATTTTTATATTTATCTATGTAGTTACCTTACTGGTACTCTGTTTCTTCCTGTGGATTCTAGTTACTGTCTGGTTTCTCTTTATGTCAGCATAAAAGTCTCCCTTTAGTATTTCTTGTAGGCATGTCTGCTAGTAATGAATGCTTTATGTTTTTGTTTATCTGGGAATGTCATAATTTCTCCTTTGTTTTAGAAGCATAGTTTTGCTGGATATAGAATTCTTAGTTGACAGTCTTTCTCTTTCAGCACTTGAACATAAGTATGGATCACTTTGTGTTTATCCTACATAGACTTTATTTAGCTTCTTGGATGTGTTTCTCATCATATTTGGGCACTTATTGGCCATTATTTCTTCATCCTCCCATTTGCTTGTTTGTATGCTTGGTGGTTTGTATACTTGATAATTTGTTCTCTGAGGCTCTGTTCATTTTTCTTCATGCTTTTTTCTTTCTGTTCCTCATATTGGATAATCTCAATTAACCTATCTTAAAGTTTGCTGATTCTTCTGCCTGCTCAAATCTGCTGTTGAGCCTATCTAGAAAAATCTATTTCTTTCTTTTTTAAATATAATGTCTGTCTCTGTTGAGATTCTCTATTTAATGAGGCATCATTCTCATACTTTAATTCTTTTTTAAAAAATTTATTTTAATTTATTTTTGGCTGCATTGAGTGTTGCTGCACGTGGGCTTTCTCTAGTTGCGGCGAGCAGGGGCTACTCTTTGTTGTGGTGCGCAGGCTTCTCATTGCAGTGGCTTCTCTTGTTGCAGAGCACGGGCTCTAGGCGCATGGGCTTCAGTAGTTGTGGCTCATGGGCTCTAGAGTGCAGGCTCAGTAGTTGTGGTCCATGGGCTTAGTTGCTCCACCACAGCATGTGGGATCTTCCCGGACTAGGGCTCGAACCTGTGTCCCCTGCATTGGCAGGCAGATACTTAACCACTGCGCCACCAGGGAAGTCCCTCATACTTTAATTCTTTAGGCATGGTTCCCTTTAGTTCTTTGAATTTTTGCTTGTGTGTTCTTAGTTCCCAGACCAGGGATCAAACCTGGGCCCTCTGCAGTGAAAGCGCAGAGTCCTAACCACTGGACCGCCAGGGAATTCCCTTCTTTGTAATATTTATAATACGTTATTTAAAGTCTTTGTCTAGGGCTTCCCTGGTGGTGCAGTGGTTAAGAATCCGCCTGCCAATGCAGGGGACATGGGGTCAAGCCCTGGTCTGGGAAGATCCCACGTGCTGTGGAGCAACTAAGCCCGTGTGCCACAACTACTGAGCCCGCATGCCACAACTACTGAAGCCTGCGCTCCTAGAGCCCGTGCTCCGCAACAAGAGAAGCCACCGCAATGAGAAGCCCACACACCACAACAAAGAGTAGCCCCCACTCGCCGCAACTAGAGAAAGCCCACGCACAGCAACGAAGACCCCAATGCAGCCAAAAAAAATAATAAATTAATTAATTTTTAAAAAAGTCTTTGTCTATTAAGTCCAACATCTAGGCTTCCTCAGATACAGTTTTATTGATTGCTTTCTTCCTCCTATATATGCACCATACTTTCCTGTTGATGTGTCTCATTTTTGTATTGAAAAGTGAGCATTTAAAATAATGTGGCGGGGGCTTCCTTGGTGGCGCAGTGGTTGGGAGTCCACCTGCCAATGCAGGGGACACGGGTTCGTGCCCTGGTCTGGGAAGATCCCACATGCCACGGAGCGGCTGGGCCCCTGAGCCATGGCCGCTGGGCCTGCACGTCCGGAGCCTGTTGCTCCGCAACAGGAGAGGCCACAGCAGTGAGAGGCCCGCGTACCGCAAAAAGAAAAATAATAATAATAATGTGGCAGGACTTCCCTGGTGGTCCAGTGGTGAGGAATCTGCCTTACATTGAAGGGGACGCAGGTTTGATCTCTGGTCAGGGAACTAAGATCCCACATGCTGTGGGGCAACTGAGCCTGCGCACCACGGCTACCGAGCTCACACGCCTCAACTAGAGAGCCTGTGTGCTGCAAACTACAGAACCCACACGCTCTGGAACATACACGCCACAGCTAGAGAGAAGCCTGCGCGCCACAACGAAAGATCCCATGTGCCGCAACTAAGACCCAACACAGCCAAAAATAAATAGATTAAAATAAATAAAATGATAAATAAATCTTTTTAAAAATTAAAATAAAATAAAATAATGTGGCAAGTCTGCAAATCAGATTCCCCTCCTTCCTGTGGGTTTCTCATTGCTGTTTGTTGAGTGACTTCCCTGGACTAAATCTGTAGAGCCTGTATTCTTTGTTTTGTGCAGACATTGAAGTGTCTGCTTGGTTGACTTAGTGGGTAGCTAATGATTAGACAGAAATTTCCTTAAATGCCTTGAACCAATACGTTTTCTAGCCTTTGCCGAGGGTACTCTGTGTATATTGCAGTATGCCATCAATGTTCCTGCAGGCAATTTACAACTTTGCCTTAGCCATCACTTTCTGCTTGCACAGAACCTCAAGGTCACCCAGAGGTGAGAGATTAGGGCCTTCTTAAGCCTTTCCCTCAGCCCATAAATGCATGTGTCCTTCTAGGTATCCAAGAATATGTCAGCTTTTCAAAGCCTCTTATAGACGTCTCATTCCTGAACATTCAAATTTTTTGGTCAGTGTCCTGTTAGCACTAACTGGTATCATCACTGCCTTAGGCAGTTGGGATGTTAAACAGTTGCCACTGATTATTTTTGAAAAATGTGCTAAGGATAAGGTTGTTCACACACAACAAGCTCTGAGTCAGCTCAAATAAAGTAACTCTGAGAATGGAACTTCTTGGTGCTAATCAGATCAGATAGTAACAGTTCTCTGGGGATGGGGTTTTTGGGGAGCTCCAAATTTGTTCTGCCCCCTCCAGTGGTTGCTAGGCTGCTGGTTTTAATAACTAATGTTGTGAGGCTCTTGGTTTTCAAGGCTGCCAGAAAGCTAGGGGAGGAGAGGGAGATGGGAATCAGGCAAGTTAAAATGCCATAAAACTCACTGTACTTACCAAGATTCAGGCATTTTCTTTTTTTTTTTTTAATTATAGTAAAATATACATAATATAAAGTTTACCAGTTTAACATTTTTTAAGGGTACAGTTCAGTGCCATTAAATACATTCACGTTGTTGTGCAGCTGTTACTACCATCCATTTACAGAACTTTTTCATCTTCCCAAACTGAAACTCTACCCATTAAACAACTCCTCCCCCTACCCCTGGCAACCGCCATCCAACTCTCTGCCTGTATGAATTTGGCTAGTCTGGGTACTTCATGGAAGTGCAGTCATACAATATTTATCCTTTTGTGTCTGGCTTATTTCAGTTAGCATAATCATCCATGTTGTAGTATATGTCGGAATTTCATTCCTTATTAAGGCTGAATAATACATACCACATTTTATTTACCTATTCACCCACTGATGAATATTTGGATTGTTTCCACCTTTTGGCTATTGTCAATAATGCTGCTGTGAACATAGGTGTACAAATATCTGTTCGATTTCCTGCTTTCAATTCTTTGGGGTATATACCCAGGGGTAGACTTGATGAATCATGTGGTAATTGTTTTTAATTTAAAAATTTTTTGAGGAAGTACCATTCTGTTTTCCCAGCAGCTGCATCATTTTATATTCCCACCACTAATGCACAAGTGTTCTAATTTCTCCACATCCTCCTAACACTTGTTATTTTCTGTTTTTAATTTGGATAATGTCAAGTTTATCTATTTTTTTCTCTTGGTGTCATAACTAAGAAACCATTGCCTAATCCAAGGTCATAAATTTATGCCTATGTTTTCTTTTAAGAGCTTTCTAGTTTTAGCTCCTACATTTAGGTCTTTTATCTATTTTGAGTTAGTTTTTTCAAAGTACCTTTTAAATTAAATTAAATTTTATTTACTTTATTTTTTGGCCACACCGTGCAGCATGTGGGATCTTAGTTCCCTGACCAGGGATCAAACCCATGCCCCCTGCAATGGAAGTGTGGAGTCTTAACCACTGGACCACCAGGGAAGTCCTATTTTGAGTTAACTTTTGTGTTTTCTATTTCATTAATTTCCACTCTAATCCTTATTATTTCCTTCCTTTTGATTTATTTTGTTTTTCTTCTATTATCTTACAGTAAGCTATTGTGTTGTTGATTTCAGATCTTTCTTCTTTTTTAATGTAGTATTTACAGCTGTAAATTTCCCTCTAAACACTGCTTTAGCTGCATCCCGTAAGTTTTGGTATTTTGCATCATTTTCATTCGTCTCATCTACTTCTTTATATATGTTGAGAGAGTAGCTGGAGGGCCTCTCTTCCTGGGGAATACTTAGAAGAGGAAGATTAGTACTTTGTCTCCTGCTGCTGCAACTGTTGGTCTCAGGGTTACAACTAATAATTGTTACCTCTTTCCACTCTCCATTTCAGATTCCCCTTGCCCTCAGCTACCATCTCTGCCAGTCTCAATGGCTTTACTTAGTGGTATGACCCAAACCCTCATTCCTGAGGGATCTGAACTACTGGTTACCATGCTTTTCTCAGGTTAGAGTTTCCAACTTGTCTGTTTACTGTACTGTCAGAATTGGGAAAGAGAATACCAGTAGGCACCAAAGTGGATCATCTGAATTTTAAATATATTATCATTGTGGTGTGGAATAGCAACCCTCTTTCTGATAATGAGGATTAGTTACCCCTACCAGGATGATAGTTCCTCTTCTTGCCTGATGATCCCTGGTTACAAGGACTCCACAATGCCCAGGTGACAGCTGTAGCTTATAGCCTCTTGGGACTCTTGTCTCCTGTGGAAGTGTTCCTTTTTTGGTGACCAAGATCTTTAACTCTGCAGAACCCAGAGTTGCAGAGATAGGAAACAAAAATTCCCCAGGTGGGTCTTTGGGATTGATAATAAACAGAGTATGCTATTTCTACCCACCCCACCCCCACCCCATTTCTCACATCCATGTATTTCTCCTGTTTTGAAGACCACTAGCATATAAAGGTCTTTGATTTGGTGTATATATTACACCCTGGAAGATGGTACTGTTTTGTCATAAAATACGTCATTGAGTTGGTGCTTAAGCTGTGCCTTCATCAGGCCATTCCAGTGCTCTTTTAGGTTAGCAGCTTCTAGGTGGTGTTGTATATATGCCACCAGTAGATCCCATGGTCCTAGGCCCTCTCTTGCACTTACTTTACTACAGAGTGGGTCCCTTGTCATGAAATGATGTTGTGTAGGGTGATGCTTACTGGTAGATTAAACATTTCCTTAACTCTCATGTACTGTTCACTGTAGCTCTGAGGGCAGGAAAGGCAAATGTACAGCCAGAATATGTCCCTATTTCTTTCTTTTTTTTTTTTAATTAATTAATTAATTTGGCTGCTCCAGGTCTTAGTTATAGCATGCAGTATCTTTGTTGCAGCATGAGGGATCTAGTTCCCTGACCAGGGATCAAACCCGGGCCATCTGCATTGGGAGCATGGAGCCTTAACAGCTGGACCACCAGGGAAGTCCCCCTGTTTCTTTCAGAATAAATTGTTCACCTTTTCAGGGTGGAAGGGGCCAAATACAGTCAACTTGCCATCCAAAGGCTGGTAGGTTTCCTTGAAAGATGTCATACTGGAAGCTTTGTGTTTGTCTCTGTTGCTGGCCATTCGGGCTCTTGGTGGCATCAGTAGCTAGAGCATACTTGCTAAGTAGGACTTCATACTGTTGTCTATGCATAGAGTATATCTCTGCCACATGACCACCTTCTTTCAGGTGCTCATTTTTCTAGCACTGGGGAGGCCATGACAAAAGATGGCTGATGTAAACTGGTTGAGTCATTGTCTATTTGGTTGTTTTGTGCTTTTTTCATGGTAGATGTTCTCTGATGACTGTTAACATGTGATATGAAGATCTTCAAATGTGTCTATTCTTGTATCCTCCCACGTGCCTCTACCTTAAGACCTCCTTCCCCTAATTTTCTTTTTTTTTCCCCCTAATTTTCGAATCGTTCTCCTTTTATGCCCCCTGACCAGCACATCAGGACATTTACCTGTGAGTCCACATATATTTTAACCTCAAACCAATTCTTTGTCTGCACAAAGTAGACAGTCTGCCTAAAGCTCTGCCCATTGGGCACTGTCCTTCAGTGCCACCCCTGAGTGAGGCTGTGATGCAACCACTGTCCATTTTTGACTTGGACCCAATTAACAGCCATCTGTGAAGAAGGTGAGGGTTTTTCCTTTTGTCAGCTGGCTGTGAGGGCCCCCCAGTATGGCCAAAGGTATATGCTAATGAAGGGGCACTTTGCAACAATGGTAGATGATATGAGGGTTTGGGCTATCTGCTCATGCTCGTGACTTCTGGTCCTACTTGTGCTAGATACTGGATGTATCACCTTCATCTTAATGCTGAATTATTGCTGGGTCCACCCAACCCTATGACTTGGTATGTCTCATAGAACCTAGGTCATGGTGGGTGATTCTGGATAAATGGTCACTTGGTGTCACATCATCAGGTGTTCTATATCTGCTAGGACCCAGTTAGCATGCAAAAGGCATACAATTTTCCACTGAAAATGGAATGGCCTTGCTCCAGATCCCAGGGTCCCACTGGGGCTTGCCATAATACCATAGCATTTGCCAGATTGTTTGCCTCAACATCCAGACCTGCAGAGTCCTTTACTGTTCTGGAAACTGGTAACTTTTTGTGTCACCTGAAATAAAAGCCAGAGCAGTATTCTTGGGTGTCATGCTTCCCTCTTAATGGTGGGAGGTGCAAGATGCAGTTGGTTACTTGGATGCCTTTACTTGAATGGCATGTTTTATCAAGCCCCTGACTACTGGGCCTATAAAATTTTTACTGATGAATGGGTGCCTGAATCTCTGTAGCATTTATCTTTCACCCTCTGGAGTCCATGTGTTCCGTCAAGGCCTTCAGTGTGCTATCCACCTCCTGTTCATCTGGCCCAATTAGCATGATGTTATTAGTATAGTAGGTCAGTGTGATATTCTACAAGAAGTCTATATTATCATAGGACTATATTACATGAGACAGTGGCAAAATTGACATGGTCCTGTAAAAGTATGCTATAATCCATTCCATGTGAATGTGAATTGTTTCTGATCCTACTTTCTTGAAGGGATAAGAGAAAAAGAACTTATTCCTTCGATCTTTGACAGTGTACTATGCTCCTGGGGCTGTGTTGATTGGCTCTAGCAAACATACCACATCTGGCATGGCAGCTGCAGTTGTGGCTACTATTAGATTGAGTTTGTGGTAATCTGCCTTCCTCTAGGATTTATCTGGTTTCTGCCGGGACCACACTGGTAAATCCTGCATCCTCTGGGGGTGTAGCACTAATTTCTGCCATCTCCCCTCCCTTGCCCCCAGAATACAATATTGTTTTCTTTTGTGTTTATTATCTTGGAAGGTGGGATGGGGCACCCACCTTTAGAGGCTTCCTTCCACTTGGCCTTCCCCAGTATAACTCCTATCCCATAGGCCAAGGACTCACTAACTTCCAGGTATGTCTATTTCAATTATACATTCAGGGTCCAGGGAAGTGACCACCAGGATGGTTCACACACCCAGTGGGCCCATCGTGAACTGGATCTTGGCCAGGGCTCAGTTTATTTCCTGGTCCTCATAAGTCCATGATTATACTTCCAGACTCCAGGTGTCAATGTCAACCTGTCCTTAAAATGTTAGCATTCCCGTTTACGCAGTTTACAGTTACCTGAGTGAATGACCGTAGACAGAGCTGACTACATAATTTGCATGCTGAATACACCTGGATTGAGAGTGAGCAAGAGAAATCGCCCACCAAAAGTACATGGCACTCCTAGCCCAGGCAGGGAAAGGATGGCCAGCTGGGACCAGAGGGAGTGGCCAAGAGGCCACTCCTGGGAAGATAGGAAGAGGTGGACTGTGTGTGAGCTGAGGCTTCAAGCCCCCAGCACATGCTTCATTTTTCCCCTCAGATTTCACTTATGGAGCAGAAATTCATAGATAAAATGATTAAGAATTTTAAGACAGTGACTGCAGAGCATTAAACTTCAAGTGCAGGGACCTTCTGAGTATGGAGTCCATAAGACCTATAGTACATGGGTCTCTTAGGCCATAGGTTTCTCAGGGAATTGTTATACTTGCTTTGGTGTTGCAGGTTCTTTTCTCTTGGGTACCTGGCCTCCTTCAGTCAAAGGGGTCAGGATCTGAAACTGGCTCAGGTTCAGACACTGGGCATGGATTCTGATATTTTTTTATTGAGGGGACTGACCTCAGCATCCAGATCTTCCATCCCTGATTTCTTTTGATGTTACAGATAGAGAAGTGCTCTTATTAGCTGCTTGTCTATTTTGCTTCATAAATACACCATGCTTTATTAACTATCTCTACAAATCTGTGAGTCGGATTCCTTTGACTGCCACTCTGACTTTGCTGATCTTTATAGTAAGTGTCTCCATCTGGCTTCAATCATTAAGTACCACGGCCTGGTCTCCTTTGTTTTAGGGTCCTGTCATCACCGTTGCTATCACTGGCATTAGGTTTTTTTTTTGTTTTATAAATCTTTTTCTTTTTTTGGTTGTGTTGGGTCTTCATTGCTGCGTGCGGGCTTTCTCCAGTTGCGGCGAGTGGGGGCTGCTCTTCGTTACAGTACACTGGCTTCTCATTGCAGTGGCTTCTCTCGTTGTGGAGCATGGGCTCTAGGTGTGTGGGCTTCAGTAGTTGTGGCACGCGGGCTCAGTAGTTGTGGCTCGGGGGCTACAGAGCACAGGCTCAGTAGCTGTGGCGCATGGGCTTAGTTGCTCTGTGGCATGTGGGATCTTCCCAGACCGGGGATCGAAGCCGTGTCCCCTGCATTGGCAGGCAGATTCTTAATCACTGCACCACCAGGGAAGTCCCAGTGGCATTAGTTTTATAACAAATTCTCTATGGAGAACAGCTTTTAAACTTCTTAATGATGCTGGTGCCCCTCTCACCAGCACATTCCTTATAGTATCCTCCCAGCCATTTCAAGGAACATAATACTTTTTTCTGACCACTTCAGCAAGCCAGCTTCACTAAGTGAGCCTTTTAATCCCTTCCTCCCCTGTCTGCCACTGCAGTTTTGTCATTGCTACTTATCATGGACCATGACTTTTCCAGCTTTTAGGAACCATCCTAGTGATAAGTTCATACCATATTCTGAGGTTTTTGCCAGGGTGTTAAATCCTGTATCTTCGGAGAGTGATCAATAACTTTATGTTCTGGTTCTGATGTTCAAGCACCCTCAGAATTCACATTTGCTCTCACTTAGCCCCTGCCAGTACATGCTGGCTAAGTCTTGCAGCTCCTTCGGGTTATAATTCCTTTGTGATCTTATCAGGCACAAAGTATCTGGGCTGGGTTATGCCCTGACCTACTACAAGTTAGGAGGCATGGAGGTGGCAGATCCTGAGGGGACATTGTTTACTGAGCAGGGTGGGGAGGCCTCTGCATTATCTTCAAGTGCGGGAAGAGTGCTAGCTCTTACAGAGATGGTGAGCCACTTTCGCAGTTTCAAGGGCACTATCGCATTCAAGATATTGGAGGGGCATCAACTCAGTTGTCTCCATCTAATGTATTAGGGTCTCATTCTTTCCCAGTCAGGGACCTGACGTGGCATAGCATACCTCCCTTGGCTGAGAGTTAACCTTCCTTGGTGCTCGGCTACTCTGTTGATTAACGCTTGGGCCTGGTCTCCAGCTTTTTCTCTCCTGCTGCCACAGAAAAGAGCCTCTTTAGAAATTACCAGGAGACCCTGGGGTGTTCATATTTGACTTTCTTTTTTTTACTTATTGATGCTTGCTTACTTATTTATTTAGGCTGCGCCACACAGCTTGTGGGATTTTAGTTCCCAACCAGGGATTGAACCCCGGCCCTCGCCAGTGAAAGCATGGAGTCCTAACCGCTGGACTGCCAGGGAATTCCCCATATTTGACTTTCAGTTGATTGTTAATCACTCTTAGCTTTTTGTTATCTTCTTCTAGAGCATCAGTTAAGTTTAGTAATAGCCGTTCAATTCCATTGTCATTATAGTTATTTCCCCCTTACTCTTCAAGTGCCTCATCAATTCAAACAACTAGATCATTCTGTCCATAGATAGATCATCATTATTTACCACTAGTGAAAGTTTAAGAATTGTACCAGCACCTTGTGCCAGGGATTATCGGGTTACCTACCACCACCAGTGGGGTCCTCAGTGCCATCTAGTCTGTGAGCGATTCAACTCCAAAACCCCTTCACAGTCCTAATTTTCTCAGATCACTGCCAGCCCCCACTGTTAGTAGGTTATATTCTCTGAAAAGCAGACTCTGAATTGGAGTTTAGTATTCAAATTGTTAACTAAGGAGTGCCCTTGGGATCAAAACTATGAAAGAGATAAAAAAGCAAGATTGGGCAGATTCGATCCTTGTTTTGATTAAGGGTGAGGGAGGTTGAATATATTTATTCGACTTTTTTCAAAATTTTTTTGTTTTATTTTAATACTTGAGCATTTTTAACTTACTGAACTACTTTCTACTTTCCTCAAGCAAAACCAATTCCTTCATTCTATGATATCCTCATGTGCTTTCCCAGATGTTTATGTGAATTTTGTGAGTTTTGTTTGTTTGGGGTTTTTTTTGCATAAAAATTTGGCTTTTTGCTGCTCTCTCTCCTTCCCTCCCTTCTTCCCTCGCCCCTTCCCCACCCCTCCCTTTTTCCCTTTGTCCCCCCTCCCTAAAAAATAAAAAAAATTTTTTTTAACTTGCTTTTTTCCTTACACTCCAGTAAATTCAAGATGGAGATTGGAAAGGGAACTTATATCTGTACCTCAACCCCCTTAAAATAAATCCCAGTTGGCAATGTTCTCACTTAATAAGTTGTACATTTCTATAATGTTCTAGTTTTAAACTATAATCAGTGTTACTGAATTGGGTTTATATTTTAAGAAATATAAAAGGTGATGGATTTTATGTTTTAAGTATATCATTTACTTTTTTCTCTTTTTAGAAACTATATACCACCTCCCTAAACTGGTTAATAGTGGCATGGAAGATCCATTTGGTGAGTATCACCTACATTTTTCTTAGTAAATAATATTTGTGTTTTATCCTTACCTCCATTAAAGCTTTGAGAATAAATTGATTTTTTTCATGTTTAGTATGCTAAGCTCTCTAGTTTATCAGTTCTCAAACTTTTTGGCCTTAGGATCCCTTTATACTCTGAAGTATAATTGAGGGCCCCAAAGAGCTTTGTTTGTATGATTTATATCTTTGATATTTACTATATTACAAATTAAAATAGACATTTAAAAATATTAATTCATTTCAAAATAACATTAATAAACCCATTATATGTTACATAAATAAAATTTTTTAATGAAAAATAACTCCCCAAATAAAAAAGAGCAACAAGAAGAGTGGCATTGTTTTACATTTTGCAAATCTCTTTAATGTCTGGTTTAATAGAAGACAGCTGGATTCACATATCTGCTTCTGCATTTAATCTGTTTTGTTATCACATACCCTGTAGACTCTGGAGAATTGACTGATTGGAGCTAATGAGAGTGAAAAGGAAAATAACACTTTTGTAATATAAAAAGTAATTCTGACATTGCTATGTGTCATCTCTAGTAGTTCCTAGACCACACTTTGAGACCTAATGCTCTAGAATGTTAGTTACTTCAAATACAGCAAAGAACCAGTTGGCAAGTTAGAATAATAAGTTTTAAATTCTGTAACAACATGGTTAAGGGAGTATAAATCTAGTAGATACACAAAGGTTTTTTTTTTTTTTTTACACAAAGGTTTTGTATCTACCTTTTTGACTAAAAAGTCAGTCACTGTGTATTGAACTCTGTTTTCCTATTGACTGCAATTTCAAAGAGAGATACGGTCTGAGATAGTTAGTAGGCCAGTTTGAACACTTGTGCCTTGGGGTGTTTATTGAAGCTTTTTGAAAACTATTGATGTTTCTTTAGTATCCGTAGAGTTATATCCGTGCTTTAAAAAGTTTCTCTGTAGGAGAGAAATGGTATTTCTACCATGTTTTAAAATTCTCTAAGATGAGACATCTTAGCTGCTTTCCAGGCTTTTATTTTATTTTTTATCATTGTGTTCTGAATCCACAGCATTTTATTTATTTATTTATTTTTGGCTGCGTTGGGTCTTCATTGCTGTGCACAGGCTTTCTCTAGTTGCGGCGAGTGAGGGCTAGTTGCAGTGCATAGGCTTCTCATTGTGGTGGCTTCTCTTTTTGCGGAGCACAGGCTATAGGCACGTGGGCTTCAGTAGTCATGGTGCACGGGCTTAGTTGCTCCGCGGCATGTGGGATCTTCCCAGGCCAGGGATTGAACCCATGTCCCCTGCATTGGCAGGCGGATTCCTAACCACTGCGCCACCAGGGAAGTCCCCAGACTTTTAAACTATTAAGCTACTCACCTTGCCTACATGTTATTGGAAATACTTTTTAAAATTTGTCCTGTGGTCATCTAGAAAGCCCTTTGGGGGAAAACTTCACAATTCCAGTGTCATTGCCGTACAGCTTCATTAGAATTGTTGAACCACAGCTGAAACAAGCCTTCTATTAATTTTTAGTTCCCCCCGATACCATTTAGAATTTTAAAAGTAAAGGTGGTGTGTAAAAACTTAAGGAGCCTTTCCATTATCTTAAGTTGCAGGAAACTTTGTAGTTTTTTAGGTTTAACACGTTGTATATCCTTAAATTTACATTAATCACTATGCTAATGAGTATGTAAAACATTCTTGTACATTGATGCATATTGTACCTCCCACAATTAAAAGCGTGACAGTCAAAAAAACCCAAAAAACCCACATATTATACACTTGGAAGACTAGTTAGGACGTACTTCCCACTTTATATGCATCAGCAAAAAAAAAGCAACCAGAGAAAGTTTTCCTTGTTTAACCTCATTATGCTAGAGGCAGGTTTTGTTTTTGGTTTTGTTTTTTTAAAGGATAGGTACTTTTATTTTATTTATTTATTATTATTATTTTTTTGGCTGCGTTGGGTCTTCATTGCTGTGCGCGGGCTTTCTCTAGTTGTGGTGAGCAGGGGGGCTACTCTTTGTTGCAGTGCGCTGGGCTTCTCATTGTGGTGGCTTCTCTTGTGGAGCAAGGGCTCCAGGCACGCAGGCTTCAGTAGTTGTGGTGCACCCTGTATCGGCAGGCGGACTCTCAACCACTGCGCCACCAGGGAAGCCCAAGAGGCAGGTTTTGATTCGAGCATTTTGTGCTTCTTCACCAAATGGGGAAAAGTCTGAATCTCATTTTATGGCAGTGTAACTTGAAGTAGCAGTGTAAAAAAGGTTCCAAATTTACATTCTACTCACACACAGTTACTGTAGATGACTGAAATTAGGCTCTTTGGGCACCTGGTACAAGTAAGTAATCAGGTAGCTCAGATTAATAGCTTGTTGTCTTGCTTTGAAAAGACTGTTGTTGAAAACCTTGCCAGATCAGAATTTCTCCTCTGATTTTAATGACCCTAAATGGCTTCTTTAGGAGTTGGGCTTTTTTCACCCTGTAGTGTACATTGCATCTAGCTCATCAGTGAAATCCTTATTTTGAACACTAGAGGGCAGTCAGTACTTTATTCATAAATTTGCAGTTTCTTTACAAATTAATTCTTAAGGGCGTTATTTATGAACAATTTGGTGAATCGAGTTGATATAGTTGCCTGGTGACAAATCCTAAAGAACATGTTCATATGATAAACTAGCGTAACATACGACAACTCCAAGGGCTTTTATGGGAAACATTTTTTTTCTGCTGAGTGACCTCCTTACCTCACCTAACTTAAACATAACTTAAATGGAATTTAATCTAATTAATTAAACTTATTATTAAGCTAATTAAATTCAACTTAAATTTAAATATAATTTAAATTTACTAGAGAATACCAAAGGGAAAGTTGCTATGGAAGTTATAGTTGGCTGGTAGTCAGTTGAAATATAAATTAATATGTGCTTTTGATCACTAATATGAGAAAAGGTTTGTCTTCTGTGCTAGTGAGAGGATTTTTTCCTCTTATATTTTTATTTATTTATTTATTTATTATTTTTGGCTGCATTGGGTCTTTGTTGCGGTGCGCAGGCTTCTCATTGCGGTGGCTTCTCTTGTTGCGGAGCACGGGCTCTAGGCGCGCGGGCTTCAGTAGTTGCAGCACGGTGGGCTCAGTAGTTGTGCTCTTGGGCTCTAGAGCGCAGGCTCAGTAGTTGTGGTGCACAGGCTTAGTTGCTCCGCAGCATGTGGGATCTTCCCAGACCAGGGCTCGAACCCGTGTCCTCTACACTGGCAGGCGGATTCTTAACCACTGCACCACTAGGGAAGCCCTTATACTTTATTTTTATTTTTTAAATTTAATTTGGTTATATTCCCTGTGTTGTACAATATATCCTTGTAGCTTATTTTATGCATAATAGTTTGTAGGGTTTTTTTTTAATTGTTCACAAAACATACATATGATAAGAATCTGGTTTATTGAGTTATGGTCCACTCAGTGCCATTTGAAAAGGAAAAGAATTCTGAATGTAAAATGAATTTGTTTCTAAGAAGATGGAGCCCCTGGAAGATGGTTGATAATTTTGTTACAGTTAGGTTAACTAACAGTTATGTAGATACATTGAAAAAGAATTATTTGTTGCATTCTGAAAATTAAAGTGAGAGATTTTTACCCATCACATTCTAGTGGGACAGACCTAAGGCCTCTAGGACCTTTCTTACATGGACAGATGTTTACACATTTTATTATATAATATTCTAAAATCACATTGTTAATGCCACCACTGATCTCACCAGAAAAGTCTTTAAATATTGGGAAGTTGGCAGGCTCACTCTAGTGGATATGTTTTCCAAAATTAGAATTTTCTCTTGAAAGCTTGACATATATCACTGGCAACAAGTACTGTCAGTTTTATTTGTAGAGACAGGCTCCATTCATTTTTGAGAAAATATCTGTGAAATATCTAAGCTTGAACAAAATAGTTTGTCATTCAGTCTTTCCAGTAAAAGCGGTACTTCATGAAACTGGCCAGTTCAGCTTGCAACTCAATTACACAGGTGCCTTTCCTGAAGGTAACCATTGTACTTACCATTTCATCATGCAAAATAGTAAAAAGACACATAGAGGGCTTGAGATTCATTAAAACTAATAATAGTGTTTACGGCTTTATCAGGGATATTCTTAAATTGGCATTATTTTTAACTGGAATTATGTAGTGGTGAAGATTATGCGTCCTACTACAGTTTGGTGCTACTGCCTTGATATGTGTGAAGGTGCCAGCAGTTTTGCTCACCATTGCTTTTGTACCCTTAGTATCAGTGTCAACATGGTGAAAAAGGCAACTAATTCTTTAGTATTATTAAGTATATCATTGTACCTCTTGGGTCCTGAAAGGATCTTGGGGGATACCCAGACATCAGTGGACCATACCTGCTTCAGTTTCCTAATTTTCAGAGTCTCTTCTGTGGAAGTCATGGACAGAGTCAAGACTTAGTCCTGGAAATTGTTTTGGGCAGGGCTTCAATCTTGGACACTTGGCAGAAGTATGGTCAGAGAGAGTGAGCTGCTCTGTGGTCTCTCCTAAGTTGATCACGACCTACCTGAAGCTTTTAGGAATAAGTTAAAGAACACTTCTGTGGGTGAAACGAGTGTTCTGAGCTCATTAGGCAGCTCAGTATTTTGAGAAGAAATTCACCAGCATTTAGTCAAGATGAGCTCACCTGGGCACTATCTTCTTATCTTTAAAAAGAGAGTAAATGGCAGCAGAGATCTTGGTGACAATAGCCTTCAGTTTGTCTCTTGAGTCACACTGCTCCAATATGGACAGGTGTCTTCCTGTGTGGTACACAGCTGTCATCCTGGGGTATTCTTATTCACCTGGGAACTCTGCTTCTCTCCTGTGTTGGCTCTTTTGTTTCCTAAATCCCATGTCTTCTGCTTTCTTTCTTTTATTTTTAATATTTATTTATTTATTTATGGCTCCGTCAGGTCTTATTTGTGGCGCTTGGGCTTAGTTGCCCCACAGCATGTGGGATCTTAGTTCCCTGACCAGGGACAAACCTGCGTCCCCTGCTTTGGAAGGTGGATTCCTAACCACTGGACCACCAGGGAACTCCCTCTTCTTCTTTCTTTTTTTTTTTTTTTTTTTTTTTTTTACAATAGCTGCTTGATGATGGACTCCTGAAATAGTTCTCTAATTTTCATATCTTTTTTTCTTTAGCTCTATCTCCTGAAAGATTTCTTCATCTTTATATTCTATTAAATTTTTCTTTTCAGGCTTCCCTGGTGGCGCGGTGGCTGAGAGTCTGCCTGCCCATGCAGGGGCCACGGGTTCATGCCCCGGTCTGGGAAGATCCCACATGCCGCGGAGCGGCTGGGCCTGTGAGCCATGGCCGCTGAGCCTGCGCGTCTGGAGCCTGAGCTCTGCAATGGGAGAGGCCACAACAGTGAGAGGCCTGCGTACAGCAAAAAAAAAAAAAAAATTTCTTTTCTACTATTATGTTTTTTAATTTCTAGGAGTTCTTTTTTTTTTTAGATTTTTTTTTGATGTGGACCATTTTTAAAGTCTTTATTGAATTTGTTACAATATTGCTTCTGCTTTATGTTTTGGTTTTTTAGCCTCAAGGCCACTTCTGATCTTAGCTCCCTGACGAGGAATCGAACCCACACCCCCTGCATTGGAAGGCGAAGTCTTAACCACTGGACCGCCAGGGAAGTCCCTAGGAGGTCTTTTTTATTCTCTGAATATTTCTTTCATAATATTCTTTATTGTTTCAACAGATTTACTTTGCCCTGCATAGGCTCTTTTCCCCCAAAGTTGTTTTCCTTTGTTTGTTTTGATCTCTCTTATGTAAGAGTTTTCCTCTGAAGTCTAGTAATAATTAGCTGTCTGCTTGTGATTAAGAGTGGTGAGCTTTAAATTAGAAGCTTTAAATGCATAGGCTGGTTGCCTTTGGGCCTTACTATAGTGTGAGCTTCTTGTCCCTATTGTTGAGGAACATGTCTGTTATCAGTATCAGGGTTCAAGGGGCGGAGTCTTCTCATCACTGGGGTAAAGGGTGATGAAGACTGGGAGGGTTGCTGCATTCAGTATTCATTATGTTCACTCAATTCCCCTCAGTTTTTCATGCTCTGTTCCCACCGTCAACCGCCTTTTGAGTCCCCCAGTCCAGAGACCATTTGTTTTATGCCTTCCAGAAAACAGGCCTCCAGAATTCTGCCAGGGTTGGTATGGGACAGACATTCAAGGTCATGGAGTGGGGAAGGTGGTAAAGGAATCAAACAGCTTTTATCCTGATTCTCCTTATTTTATTCCCTTTCCTTTCAAAGGGACCTGGTAGAATACAGTGAAAGTATTCATTGTTAATTTATATTGGTATAAGCTACTAGTTTTCTTTTTTAAAGTAAGGGCTACACTGTACATAAGTGCTGGGGGAAGACAGGGTCCAGAGAAAATACGTATACATTTTAAGCTACTGTGATGCTTCATACCCCGCTACTTTTAAAAATGGCTTATTCCTGCTTCTGCTTTCTTCCTCCCTTCTCAAATGTTTATGGGTTAACAGCCATTCTCTCTGTAGCACACCCAGGAAAAGGGACTGAAACCCTGGCATATGAAACTTCTTCTAAAAGGTTTTTTGGGGTAGGAGAGGATCTGTATATACTAAATTGCCTTCTCAAAATGTTTTAAATTTTCTAACAACTTCATTAAGTTTCTATATACCCTCCCTTCCACAGAAGAGAGCACAGTTTGTTGAAAAAAAAATTTTTGGTTGTGTTTGATGAAATAATTATTTAATGAGATAGATTGTTGGTGTGAAGCCTGAATTTCAAGCTAGGTGCAAAGGCTTTATTCATATGCATGGTATTCTGGGAACAGATTAAACAGATTAAACAAGGTAATAGCACCTTTAGATTAGAATTTGTATCACATAGGAAATACGAGAATCAGTTTGTTGAAGTGGAAAACAGAAACCATATCCTAAACAAATCAAGTCAATTGTTTTCTTCCTATTCTGAATCTGAATTTATAAATCATTATTATGTTTTAAAGGGGGTTTTCCTAACCTTTCAAGGACATTTGTTAAGGAACCATGCTCAAGGCTAATGCATTTCACTTAAGTTCACGGGAAAATTTTTTGTGATGTTATCATGTTATTAGTACTTGAAGCTCAAAATATGCTAATAACACAGCCCTTCCCTCCCTTCTCTTTAAGAATGAAGGCAAAATATGAACTTAATTAGTTTTGAGATTCTTAAGGTGTAGGAGATAAATTCCTCTGGAATTAAACAATGCCAAAAATGATGTTACTTCTATTTTTCTCCCTGTGGTGTTCAATAGAAATTTAATATAGCATTATTATATGTATATTAAATATCTTCTGTCATCTTATTTCCTGTTAAGAGTATAACTTATGAAGGGCAAGATCTTTTTACTGTTATATCCTACTGCTCAATAGTAGGCAATATTTGTATGTATTTCTTATAGTGGTTTTAAATTTTCTGCATAAGATAGAATTAACAATCTTAAGGGAAATAGAGTGCATAGAACACCAGTTTATAGTAGAACACTATGAACTTTAATAACACAGATGCTCTATAATTATTTTTTTCTGTCAATAGAAAAAGATGAGCCATCTTTGTAGTCATGCAAGCCTGAAAAGTAGTGATGCTGACATTCTGGAGCATCTCCCATATCGTCTCACCACTTTTCATCACTTCTGATTGCTACTTACTCCCTAGAAAATCATAGAAAGTATGATAGGTGGACTAAATGTGTAGATGATTTGCCATCTGAATTTATTTCTGCATACTGAGCCCTTCATCAATGTGTCTTGGACAGGGATTTCCCTGGTGGTCCAGTGCTTAAGACTCACGCTCCCAATGCAGGGGGCTGGGGTTCAAGCCCTGGTCAGGGAACTAGATCCTGCATGCATGCTGCAACTAAGAGTCCGCATGCCGCAACTAAGACCCAGCACAGCCAAAATAAATAAATAAATAAATATATTTTTTTAAATGTGTCTTGGACACTACATAGGCAATGATTATAAGAATGAAAATTAAAAGGGAGGGATAGTGGGAATTCCCTGGTGGTCCAGTGGTTAGGACTCTGAGCTTTTGCTACCATAGGCCTGAGTTCAATCCCTGGTCAGGGAACTAAGTAAGATACCCACTAGCTGCGCAGCACGGAAAAAAAAGAAAAAAAAAAAAAAAAAAGAAAGGAAAAAGGTTTTCACTTATCATTTTGTATCTTCCTGTGTGGTTTGCGTTTTCATCTATATACATATATTACTTTTGGTTTTTTAAATGTAAAAAAGGATTTTATCTGGATTGTAGGGTTATGGGTGTTTTAGTTCCTTCTTTGTATTCCTCAGTGTCAAAAATTAAAATATGTAAAATTATTTCTTAAAGGAGGTAAAAGAATAAAAGGGTATTGTTAAAGGGTATTAAAGACTATCATGGTCATTCTACATTCACAGCTTACCTGCTACACCTAAAATTACCACTTTACATCTCTACTTAATAATGTATCCTTTTAAATATATATATGTTTTATTCTTCCTATGAACTGTCAATAGATTCAGCCTACCCTACCAAACTCCATCATAGTTGACTTGTTCCTCATCCATTCATTTGTTCACTAAACACTAAGCAAAATCAACAAAGCAGTATATCCTAACAGTTAAGCCCTCAGGCTCTGGAGTAAGCAAACTTGGTTTCAGATCCCAGTTCTGCCACTTCGTGGCTGTGTCCTTTTGGGCAGGGCAGTTACTCTCTAATCTTAAGTTTATCCCTAAAGTACGGATATGAATTTTACCTTTCCCACAAGGTTGCTATAAAAATTAAATGGGGACTTCCCTGGTGGCACAGTGGTTAAGAATCTGCGTGCTTGGGACTTCCCTGGTGGCACAGTGGTTGAGAATCAGCCTGCAAATGCAGGGGACACGGGTTCGAGCCCTGGTCCAGGAAATCCCACATGCCGTGGAGCAACTAAGCCTATGCACCACAACTACTGAGCCTGCACTCTAGAGCCCACATGCCACAACTACTGAAGCCTGCATGCCTAGAACCTGAGCTCTGCAACAAGAGAAGCCACTGCAATGAGAAGCCCATGCACCACAACGAAGAGTAGCCCCCGCTCACCGCAACTAGAGAAAGCCCACATGCAGCAACGAAGACCCAACAACAAAGACCCAATGCAGCCATAAATAAATAAATAAATAAAATTTTAAAAAGGAAAAAAAAAAGAATGTGCCTGCCATGCAGGGGATACGGGTTTGAGCCCTGGTCTGGGAAGATCCCACGTGCTGTGGAGCACTTAAGCCTGTGTGCCACAAATACTGAGCCTGTGCTCTAGAGCCCGCGAGCCACAACTACTGAAGCCTGCACACCTAAAGCCCGTGCTCCATAACAAGAGAAGCCACCGCAATGAGAACACACCACAACGAAGAGTAGCCCCTGCTCGCCACAACTAAAGCCCGCATACAGCAATGAAGACCTGACGCAGCCAAAAATAAATAAATAAATAAATTTTTATTAAAAGAATTAAATGAATTAGTACTTATAATGTGCTTAGCATTGTAACCACATAGTGAACATACAGTAGCTGTAATATTCTTATTAATTATGATCACTAATAAGATGTAATCTCTATTCTTATGGAGCTTTTGGTCTGTGTTAAGCAGTTACAAGGTACTCCTTAGAATTCCTTTTTAAAAAAAATAAGTCATTATTAAAAAATTATAAATTTAAAAAAATATAAATTATAAAAAAATATAAATTGAGATACAATTTATATACAATAAAATTTACCCTTTTTAAGTATATAATAGTTCTTTTTTTTGACAAACACGTAAAATCATGTAACTACCACCGCAATCAAGATGAAGAGTACTTCCTTCCATACCAAAAGTTCCCTGCTTACCTTTTGTAGTCAGAATTATACAATATGTAGCCTTTCTTTTTTTTTTGCAGTACACGGGCCTCTCGCTGCTGTGGCCTCTCCCAGCCATGGCTCACGGGCCCAGCCGCTCCGTGGCACGTGGGATCTTCCTGGACCAGGGCACGAACCCATGTTCCCTGCATCAGCAGGCGGAGTCTCAACCACTGCGCCACCAGGGAAGCCCCAATATGTAGCCTTTTGTCTGGTTTTTCACTTAGCATAAAGCTGTCAAGATTCATACATGTTGTCGTATGTATCAGTAGTTCATTCCTTTCATGCCTTTTTTTTCATATTTTTTTTGGTTTTTTTAGTAGATCTTTATTGGAGTATAATTGCTTCACAATACTGTGTTAGTTTCTGTTGCACAACAAAGCGACTCAGCCATATGCACACAGATGTCCCCATATCCCCTCCCTCTTGAGTCTCCCTCCCATCCTCCCTATCCCGCCCCTCTAGGTCATCGCAAAGCACCGAGCCGATCTCCCTGTGCTGTGCTGCTGCTTTCCACCAGCCAACTATTCTACATTCAGTAGTGTATATATGTCGATGCTACTCTCACTTCGCCCCAGCTTCCCCTTCCCACCCCATGTCCTCAAGTCCATTTTATATGTCTACCTCTTTATTCCTGCCCTGCAACTAAGTTCATCAGTACCACTTTTTTTTTTTTTTAGATTCCATATATATGTGTTAGCATACGGTATTTGTTTTTCTCTTTCTGACTTACTTCACTCTGTATGACAGACTCTAGGTCCATCCACCTCACTACAAATAACTCAATTTCGTTTCTTTTTATGGCTGAGTAATATTCTATTGTATATATGTGCCACATCTTTATCCATTCATCTGTCAGTGAACATTTAGGTTGGTTCCGTGTCCTGGCTATTGAAAATAGTGCTGCAATGTACATTGTGGTACATGTCTCTCTTTTTTTTTAATTTATTTATTTTATTTATTGATTTTTGGCTGTGTTGGGTCTTCATTGCTATGCACAAGCTTTCTCTAGTTGCAGCGAGTGGGGGCTACTCTTCATTGTGGTGCGCAGGCTTCTCATTGCAGTGGCTTCTCTTTCTGCGGAGCATGGGCTCTAGGCGCGCGGGCTTCAGTAGTTGCGGCTCACGGGCTCTAGAGCACAGGCTCAGTAGCTGTGGCACATGGACTTAGTTGCTCCGCAGCATGTGGGATCTTCCCGGACCAGGCAGGGCTCGAACCCGTGTCCCCTGCATTGGCAGGCGGATTCTTAACCACTGTGCCACCAGGGAAGCCCTACATGTGTCTTTTTGAATTATGGTTTTCTCAGGGTATGTGCCCAGTAGTGGGATTGCTGGGTCATACAGTAGTTCTATTTTTAGTTTTTTAAGGAACCTCCATACTGTTTTCCATAGTGGTTCTATCAATTTACATTCCCACCAACAGTGCAGGAGGGTTCCCTTTTCATCACACCCTTTCCAGCATTTATTGTTTCTAGATTTTTTGATAATGACCATTCTGACCAGTGTGAAGTGATACCTCATTGTAGTTTTGATTTGCATTTCTCTAATAATTAGTGATGTTGAGCATCTTTTCATGTGCCTCTTGGCCATCTGTATGTCTTCCTTGGTGAAATGTCTATTTAGGTCTTCCTCCCATTTTTAAATTGGATTGTTTGTTTTTTTGATATTGAGCTCCATGAGCTGTTTGTATATTTTGGAGATTAATCCTTTGTCTGTTGTTTCATTTGCAAATATTTTCTCCCATCCCGAGGGTTGTCTTTTTGTCTTGTTTATGGTTTCCTTTGCTGTGCAAAAGCTTTTAAGTTTAATTTTCCATAATGTCATAAAGTTGGAATCATACAGTAGCTTTTTCATACGTAGCTTTTTTTTTTTTTTTTTTTTTTTTACATGGGCCTCTCACTGTTGTGGCCTCTCCCGTTGCGGAGCACAGGCTCTGGACACGCAGGCTCAGCGGCCATGGCTCACGGGCCGAGCCGCTCCGCGGCATGTGGGATCTTCCCAGACCAGGGTACGAACCCGTGTCCCCTGCATCGGCAGGCAGACTCTCAACCACTGCACCACCAGGGAAGCCCCCATACGTAGCTTTTTCAGATTGACTTCTGTCACCTAGTAGTATGCATTTAAGGTTCCTCTTTTCGTGGCTTGATAGCTCTTTTCTTTTTAGCACTGAAAAATATTCCATTGTTTGGATGTATCATGGCTTATTTAACCTACTGAAGAGCATCTTGGTTGCTTCCAAATTATGGCAGTTATGAATAAAGTTGCTATAAACATGTGTGTAGGTTTTGTGTGGATATAAGTTTTCAATCATTTGGGTAAATACCAAGGGTACAGTTGTTGGAATGTATGGTAAGGGTATGTTTAGTTTTTTAAGAAACTGCCATTTGGATGTATCATGGCTTATTTATCCTTTACCTACTGAAGAGCATCTTGGTTGCTTCCAAATTATGGCAGTTATGAATAAAGTTGCTATAAACATGTGTGTAGGTTTTGTGTGGATATAAGTTTTCAATCATTTGGGTAAATACCAAGGGTACAGTTGTTGGAATGTATGGTAAGGGTATGTTTAGTTTTTTAAGAAACTGCCAGATTGTCTTCCTGAGTGGCTGTACTATTTGGTGTTCCCATCAGCAA
Organism: Neophocaena asiaeorientalis asiaeorientalis; assembly: GCF_003031525.2. Lineage (NCBI taxonomy): Eukaryota > Metazoa > Chordata > Mammalia > Artiodactyla > Phocoenidae > Neophocaena > Neophocaena asiaeorientalis. Next base: position 6,034,865 of record NW_020175402.1, read on the forward strand.
TGAATGAGAGCTCCTGTTGCTCCAGCATTTGGTGCTGTCAGTGTTTTGGATTTTGGCCATTCTAATAGGTGTGTAGCGGTATCTCATTGTGGTTTTAATATGCAGTTTCCTCATGACTAATAATATTGAGTAACTTTTCATGTGTTTATTTGCCATGCATATCTTTTCTCTGATGAAATGTCTGTTCAGATCTTGATCTTTTTAAAAATTGGCTTATTTTCTTATTATTGAGTTGTGAGAGATTTTTGTTTTTTTGCAGTATACGGGCCTCTCACTGCTGTGGCCTCTCCCGCTGCGGAGCACAGGCTCCGGACGCGCAGGCTCAGCGGCCATGGCTCACGGGCCTAGCCACTCCGCGGCATGTGGGATCGTCCCGGACCAGGGCACGAACCCATGTCCCCTGCATCGGCAGGCGGTTTTTCAACCACTGTGCCACCAGGGAAGCCCGTGAGAGTTTTTTACATGGCCCACATACAAGTTCTTTATAAGTGTTACTACACAAATGTTTTTTTCCCAGCCTGTGATTTGTCTTATTAGCAGACGTTTTTAATTGATGAAGTCCATTTTTTTCTTCTTTGGTTAGTGTTCCTTATCTTCTAAGAAATCCTTGTTCAACTCAGGGTCAGAAAGATATTTTTGTTTTTCCTTCAAGATGTTTTATCTTTTCAGGATTTACATATAGGTCAATGATTCTTTTTGAGTTAACTTTTGTATATGGTATGAAGTTGAAAATATTCTCCTTTGTCCACTGCATACTTTTACACCTTTATTAATAAATTCCTGATTAAATAGGTAATTTTCTAGGGAAATATAATTTACTAAAGTGACTCAAGACATGAAAATCCCATATAGACTAACAGGCATGGTCGAAATGTTAAAATGTATCTAAGCCCAGTGAGTTGTTTTTTGTTTGTTTTTATTTTTCTTTTTTGGGCTGTGTCAGGTCTTAGTTGCAGCACACGGGATCTTTGTTGAGGCATGTGCTATCCTTTGTTGCAGCACACGGGCTCTTCATTATGGTGCATAGGCCTCTCTCTAGTTGTGGCAGCGGGTTTTCTCTCTCTAGTTGTGGCGCGCAGGCTCCAGGGTGCATGGGCTCTGTAGTTTGTGGCACATGGGCTCTCTCGTTGAGGCGCATGAGCTCAGTAGTTGTGGCATGTGGGCTTAGTTGCTCTGTGGCATTTGAGATCTTAGTTCCCTTACCAGGGATCAAACCCGTGTCCCCTGCATTGAAAGGTGGATTCTTTACCGCTGGACCACTAGCGAAGTCCCCCAGTGATTCTTATGGACAGTTTCATTAATTGTTTGAAGAAGCAAATAATTATAATGCTATATCACACACTGTAGAGAAAAAGAAAGTACACCCATTTATTTTATAAAATTAGCAAAATCTTGATAACTGAGAGCTGACAAAGATAGTGCAAAAAGAAAATTGAAATTTTTCCCATCTCACTTAATGAATATAGTTTTAGAAAGTCTGTATAAAGTACTTGCAGATTAAATTCAACAAGTCATTATTATATTTTTTTCTGATTTCAAAAACAATACATATTTTCTCCGGAAAATATAAAGTGGTGTAAAGTAGAAAAATTTAAGTCACACTTGATCTTTCCACCCTGTGGTAACTACTGATAATATTTTGATATATTTACTTCCATGTTTTTTTCTAGAGCAGTTATCTATATAGTTATAGATAACTATATTACTATAGCTATATAGTTATTTTAACATACTGATTAGAACTGCTTTTTTCCCCATTGGATATGTCAGATCTCTCAGTATATTAAACGAATATAACCAAGAGGAATTCTTTCAAGATCTAAGTATTATATTAAGGAAACTATAAATAATAACACATTAGTACATTGATAAGTCAAAAAAACAGGAGGAAAACGATATGCTTATCTCTACTGATCACAAAAATTTTTGATAAAATTCAACTATTCCACTCAAAGCTTTTATTACACTAAGAATAGGATAATTTATTTTTATTCTAAAATACTTAAATCATAACAAGAACCTATATTTCTACTCAATTGATTTTAAAATTGGTAACATTAGGGCATATTTATAAAAGTTAGTTATAATCTCCTTTGACCACTACTCTCCAGTGACAACCCATAACATGAATGTTGTGTATATCCTTTTAGTTCATTTTTTTCTCTTATAATATGCTTGCATAATCCTTTAATATGATAAAGAATAGCTATCTGAAACCAAGAGACACTAGCACACTTAGCAGTGAAATACTGAAGAAATGTCCACTAGAGCAAGAACAAGACAAGAATGCCCACTGTTACTTTATTTAACATTATTTTGGGGGTTCTTAGTGCAGTAAGATGAGCAATCATTAGAGGTATGTTTCCAATAACGAACAGAATAAGTATATAGTTGTTGGCTAGTATTATTCTCTCTTCAGAAAAATATTCCCAAAAGAATCAACTGAAAAAGAATTCAGTAACATGGCTGATAAATGCAAACTAAATGTTCAAAAATGAATCATTAAATTTTTTATATATATTAGAATAATTTTTTTTTTTGCGGTACGCGGGCCTCTCACTGTTGTGGCCTCTCCCGTTGCGGAACACAGGCTCCGGACGCGCAGGCTCAGCGGCCATGGTTCACGGGCCCAGCTGCTCTGCAGCACGTGGTATCCTCCCGGACCGGGGCACAAACCCGTGTCCCCTGCATTGGCAGGCGGACTCCCAACCACTGCGCCACCAGGGAAGCCCAAGAAAAGCACATAACTTATAAAACTAGAAATTTGCTATCATAGATAAGTAAATAAAGGCGTTACGTCAAGAAATAAGAAAATTTATGAGTGTCCATCTACCCAATTTACTTAAAGAAATAACCTTGATAAACAGCAGTGTGCACGACACAGTGTATTGGCATATTCAGATTTAAAAGTGTGTATTATTTTTATTAAAGAAAAGAAAACTTTAAAGTTCTTGAAATTTTTATGGTTTAATAGTAAGTGATGAGTGGGACTTCCTTGCCGGTCCAGTGGTTAAGACTCTGCACTGTTGCAGGGGGCACGGGTTCAATTCCTGGTCGGGGAACTAAGATCCCGCAAGCCCCATGGCACGGCCAAAATAAAAATATAAATAAATGTTTTTCTTCAACTTTACTTCAAATTCAGGTTAAGTATGATCAGTGGGATTTAAAAGTTGGTAATAAAACTTATATGAACATTTCCCATTAGGCGGGGGACCATTAGTTTCAAAACAACCTCAGTGGTTGGCTTCTTGGCCCTCTAGAGTTCTGTCATACTAAAAATGGCCTTTCATGATAGAGCTTTGACTTGATTCAAAGGCAGGATAGGTTTTACAAGATTGCAACATGAAACATCAGTGGAGTCCAAAACACGCACAGATGTGCACACACGTACACACCCCGTAATGGAGGCTTCCATTAAAAGAGGGGGATAGTAGTATAATGGACTATCTTGTGGAATGATGTTGATGGCCTTCAGTTCCTCATTGAAGATTTGTGTGTGTGTGTGTTTAATATTTATTTATTCTGGCTGCATTGGACCTTAGTTACAGCATGCAGGATCTTCATTGTGGCATACAGGCTCTTAGGCATGGTTTGCAGTCTTCTTGGTTGCGGCATGCAGATTCTTAGCTGTGGCATGCAAACTCTTTAGTTGCGTCATGCGTGCAGGATCTGGTTCCCCGACCAGGGATCGAACCCAGGCCCCCTGCATTGGGAGTGCGGAGTCTTACCCAGTGGACCACCAGGGAAGTCCCAAAGATTTGTGTTTTGTTTTTTCCTCACCAAACTAGAGTGTGTATCTCTTGGTAGCCAGAGTGATATCATATCAGATTGCAGTCTGTAGCTACAGCTTTCTTTTTTTTCACTGCATGAGAATATTAAATAAATACTACATTTTACTTGACTATTCAAACATTATAAAATTTCAGATTTAGGTTTCTTTTGATGATTGTGTATCTTCTGTTTTTCTTCTTTGATCTCCCAAAAGAATTTAAATGGTGTAAAGCAGATGGGTCTAGCAGCTTTATTTTGTCCATTTTACACCCCGCCCCCCACCCCAGGTCAGTCTTTTCCCTCTTCAGTATAGAGCTGGATAATCAAAGGGCTTGAATAGCAAGAACCGGTAAGAATTATGTCTTAAATAGTAAAGGAGAAAAGTGGCACCAAAGAAAAGACATTCTTGCTGGGGTGAAGCGCTTTGGTGTGTGCTTGTTACTTCTAGTTATAATCTCATAATGCATCCAGGGCCAGTAGCTTAACATTGGTTACAGTGAAGTCCAGTTGGTTTTGCTTGATAATTTATTGTCATACTCACTACATACCCTAGCCAATCAAAAGGTGAAAAAGCGAATGGGTGGGTGATTGGCTGGCTGAGTGATTCATTAATTCATTTAATCAATTTTCCCAGGCACATTGCCCTAGCTGCCATGAAGGACAAAAAAAAAACAAACAAACAAAAAAATAAGATATACTTTCACCAAATGACCCAACAATCCCACTACTGGGTATATACCTAGAGAAAACCATAATTTAAAAAAACACATGCACCCCAATGTTCATAGCAGCACTGTTTACAATAGCTAGGACATGGAAGCAAGCTAAATGTCCATCAACAGAGGAATGGATAAAGAGGATGTGGTGCATATATAAATGGAATATTACTTAGCCATAAAAAGGAATGAAATTGGGTCATTTGTAGAGATGTGGATGGACCTTGAGAGTGTCATACAGAGTGAAGTAAGTCAGAAAGAGAAAAGCAAATAACGTATAATAAGGCATATGTGAAGAATCTAGAAAAATGGTATAGGTGATCTTATTTGCAAAGCAGAAGTAGAGACATAGACGTAGAGAACAAATGTATGGATATCAAGGGAGAAAGGGGTGGGGAGGCAGGAATTGGGAGACTGGGATTGACAAATATACATTACTGATGCTATGTATAAAATAGACAACTGATGGGAACATACTGTATAGCACAGGGAACTCTACCTTATGCACTGTGGTATGGGAGGGAAGTCCAAAAGGGAGGGGATATCTGTATATGTGGCTGATTCATTTTGTTGTGCAGTGGAGGCTAACAGAATAATTGTAAAGCAGCCATACTCCAATAAAAATTAATTTTAAAAAAAGAATAAGATATAGTTTCATCACTCAGAGAGGAGATTAAAAACTATTAATGCTAGGCAGAATGAGTAGGTGTTTTTATACAGATAAAAATAATTGTGTTATTGGAATTTCATGCCATGTTATTCAACATGACTTGTACTTAAGGAAATTATTAAAACAAAACTTGCTTTATAGCATCTATATTGCCTTTTCTATATCTGTGTTGTTTGAACAGTTTAATACTGATGACTTTAAGTAGAGTTTTTTTGTTTTAATTGTTTTTGTCTCGTATCTAACAGGAAAATTTGGTGAACATGGAGAAATAGGAAAAACTAGGGGCTCCTAAGTACCTTAGGGAGTATGGTACTCCCTAAGGAGTACATGGTGGTGAAGCACACTTGTACATTGCTAATAATGATTGCTCCCGGTAGCATACATATGGGTTAAAGGTGTAAACCTGTGCTTCAGTAATTTGGGTTTCTCATGCAGTATTGGGACTGAAGTATTTTTGTTCTAGATTTGGTTTGAGGGGTAGTAGAAATGTCTGTATCCCATATAGCCAACTTCTCTTGATTCTAGACCTTTCACTTATTTTCTAAGTAATTCCTTTAAAAATTGATTTTGAGATAAGAAACATCATTCTTTTTGGTAGTCAAACTGGAAATATCAGGAGTAAGCTAAGAGAACAAATTGTTGGTGTTTTTAATTTTAACATTGTCATTTTGGGCAATTCACATAACTGTTCTGTACCTGAATTTTACTTTTGTTAAAGTACTACCTCCTGGGCTTCCCTGGTGGTGCAGTGGTTGAGAATCTGCCTGCTAATGCAGGGGACACAGGTTCGAGCCCTGGTCTGGGAAGATCCCACATGCCACGGAGCAACTATGCCCGAGAGCCACAACTACTGAGCTTGCGCGTCTGGAGCCTGTGCTCCTCAACAAGAGAGGCCACGATAGTGAGAGGCCCGTGCACCGCGATGAAGTGGCCCCCACTTGCCACAACTAGAGAAAACCCTCGCACAGAAATGAAGACCCAACACAGCCCTAAATAAATAAATAGATAGATAAATAAATAAATAAAGTACTACCTCCTAAAGTTTTTATAAGGTTAAAAATAAATGTTCTTATCTAAACACCTAGGAGGTATTGTGTGAATTCAAAGTCCATTTCGTAGTACAAACTATCTTGTAGTAGTTGGGAGTGGAGATTCACATCCAGATTACTTACATATGAACCTTAGCTTTGCCGTTTATTAGCTGTGAACTCCTTGGACAGGTTTACCCCTGGGTGACTTAGTTTCCTCAACTACTAAATGGGGATAATAAATGGTATCCTTCTTATAGCCTTGTTGTAAGAATTAGACAAAACAAAACACTTAGAATAATCCCTGGCATTATAATACATGATTGATTAATGTTAGCTATTATTATCCGTAGAGAATGGGGAGACGGAATGCATAGGAAGTTGAACTTAATTTATCTTTTCTAAGCTTTAGCTTTCTTTTTCATCAGATCTTTTGTTAGAGATGTTCATATGTAACAGTAAATCATTTTGAGTTTAGTATTATTTTCTTTATGTTTTGATTTTTTTGATGGAAACTTTTACCATTTAATGAAATGATCAGAAACCAAAAAACAGGAATGAAGGGGAGAAGAAGCAGAGACCAGAAATCAGCTTTGAGTGATTAAAAACTCGTGGTGCTACTTTAGTCCTTCTGTTTCTCTTAGGAACTAGAAGAAAAGTAGAGCTATTTTTTTAAATCTGTTTTTTATAAGTCTAAAAGCAACAGTGATTAAAAGATTATGTCACTGTAAGCATCTATGGAAGTGAATTTGTAGTAACATGTAAACCCATAGCTAAGTTAGCAAGTTAATCTCAATTATATCTGTCCTTTTCTTTCCTGTTTGTCATGAAACTGTTCAGTGATTTATTATAATATGTTCAGTACCTACAGGCCTGGCATGTTTCCCAAAACAAATACTCCATAATCTGAAAGGGACACTTAACAAGCTAAACTAGTGAAAGATCTTACTTTCCCTTTGCCTCCCTCCATTTAAAAAAATATTTATTGAATGCCTTCTGTGTGCTGAGAAGTATGTTACTAGCTGAGGATATAAAGACAATCTGTTCAAAGAATGTAGGAGAGACAAATAAGTAAGTAGATAATTTTAACAGAAGTGATTTATACCCCTGTATGTAGAGGTATATACAGGGTGACTTCAGAGTACCGGAGGGGTGCATAATTCAGTCTTAAGTATAGAAAGGTAGATGTTCAAGGAGCGATTCCTAGAGGAAGTGAAACATAAACTGAATTTTGAAGGAGTGGGAGTTAGCCAGATTAAAGAATGGAGGGAGAGGACATTTTAGGCAGCTAGAAGAGCAGATGCATAGATAGATAGACCTGGGCAAATATATCATCGTTTAAGAATTCCAAGTGGTTTGGAATAGGACTTAAAAGACAGCAGGCATGGGAGAGTGGTGAGAGAAAAGGTTAGACAGAAAGATAGGCATTAGTGCAGCAACATGGATGGACCTAGAGATTGTCATACTGAGTGAAGTAATACACACAGAGAAAGACAAATATTTGATATCACTTATATGTGGAATCTAAAAAAATGGTACAAATGAACTTATTTACAAAACAGAAATAGAGTCACAGATGTAGAAAACAAACTTATGGTTACCAAGAGGGAAGCGGGGGGAGGGATAAATTGGGAGATTGGGATTGACATACACACACTGCTGTATATAAAATAACAAATAAGAACCTATTGTATAACACTGGGAACTCTACTCAATACTCTGTAATGGCCTGTATGGGAAAAGAATCTAAAAAAGAGTAGATATATGTATAACTGATTCACTTTGCTGTATACCTGAAACTAATGCAACATTGTAAATCAACTATACTCCAGTAAAAATTAAACAAAAGAAAGAAAGATAGGCATTGGGCCAGGTCTTGAAGGATTTTTAATAAGCTATGAAGGGACTTCCCTGGTGGCGCAGTGGTTGAGAATCCGCCTGCCAATGCAGGGGACACGGGTTCGAGCCCTGGTCCGGGAAGATCCCACATACCATGGAGCAACTAAGCCCGTGCACCACGACTACTGAGCCTGCGCTCTAGAGCCCGTGAGCCACAACTCCTGAGCCCGCGAGCCACAACTACTGAAGCCCGCGCACCTAGAGCCCATGCTCTGCAACAAGAGAAGCCACCGCAATGAGAAGCCCACACACAGCAACAAAGACCCAACACAGCCAACAATAAAATAATAATAAATAAATTTATAAAAAAATAATAATAATAAGCTATGAAGAGCCCTGTCAGATTTGTGTTTTTGTAAAGGTCATGGTGGTACCACTGTTGAGAATAGATCAGAAAGGGACAAAACTGGAGTCAGGTAAGAAGGAAATTATTACTGTCCCAAACACACATAAAAGGATGTCACATTTGAAAGCTGTGATCCACAAATAAATTCTGTCAGACTGGGATTTATAAATAGAAGACTTTTTGTCCCAAGTGAATAAATCCCAGAAGAATCATTTTAGCCCTTTATCTTTTTTTTCTTTTCATTCACTACAAATCAACACAACAAACTTGGTTGTCAGCAATTTGCATTTTAGGATAGGTGGTATTCTGAAGGCTCTTGCTGCCTAGGCCTGGGAACAAGATGAGAATGGGTAAAGTGTTTAATAGCTAATTGGATCCTGTTTGATTTGGGGCTTTTTCAACAAAGGAACTTATTTTTAGGCTGAAAAAACAGTAATCAGATTTGCATCTTGGATGGTTTTATTTGGTGACTACATTTTTATAGACCTGGTAGCACTAATAAAGGTTAGCTTTTCAGAAAGGTTAAACTAGGATTGGGCTCATTGCTTTAACATAGACAGATGAGCAAAGGGACAGGTTGTTCATATTTTCTCTGACCTCGTACATTGTTTTCCTAAAGTGTTAAGGTGTTTCACTGTTACTTTTTAAATTTTATTTTACAAGATTTAGAAGCAAAGGTATGTATAATCCAAAACACTATTTCTCTTTGAATTTAGAAATTATATACATAGCCTTTCTTTTCTCCTGTACCTCACCTCCTAGGTTCTGTGGTTGTGAAAGTTTGAGAATTTTGAGGGAAGAGAATGGTATAAAAGAGATGGATATTTCTTACATGGAAAACAAAGAATAAAGTACATTTGAATCACTAGCTGGAACAAGTTTGATAGAAACACCATTCATTTATATGGTCATCCTTGGTTCTTTTGTAGAATTACTGTTGACTCACAGTGTAACCAGGTGTTCATTACTCAGAATTTTTATTTAGTAGGAGATGAAGTCTGTATTCTCCTGCACGTGTACCAGAAAAGAATGTTTAAGGAGATTTCTTGTTAGAAATTTCTGAATAACTTTTACAAATGTTATAGCTATCATCAGACTTATTGTGTTTCCACTGGGTATGTGGCTGAGTGTTGGTAATATTTGGATTTCTTTCTCACTGTCTGAAAGTGAAACTGAGAACCAAATGAGTTAGAAAGAGTTATGAAAGAGAGAAGGAAGGAGAGACGTGGCAGTGACTAGTAGTCATCTCTGAGTCATCAGCAATGAATGCCACTTTACTGGAGAACATTCAGTGTTTCAAAACCCTGTGATGGGCAGCTCCTTGATTTCTGACTGGTTAGTTTCTACACATCATTGATACCTCCAGGTTCCTTAGTAGACAGAGGCCACTTGGGACTTAGTTTTTATGAATATCATGTGGTTTTATTAAATTTTTTTTTCTTTAAGATTAAGATTTCTCAATCACTTTCATTGTAACTACATGAAAAAATACTATTTGGGGTAGATAGAATATTAAATGGATGGCCAGTAAGATGGAGGTTGTTAATTTTCAATTGGTAACAAATGGATATAATTCTCAGTAGATCTTTAAATTGAAATAAAACCATCCTTCCCTGAGCTTTGAGTTGTTATTAATAGTCAAAGACTTTACTTGAGTGTTACTAGGAAAAGAAACAGTAATTCAACTGTTAAAGTAAGAGTATCAAAGATTGTGAGTATAAATAGCTCAATAGTTTGTGACTGAATAAAAGGAAACTTTTTTTTTTTAATTGTCAGTGTTCCTTCGGAGTATACTGCCTCTAGTAGTTAGTGTTTAGTCATTGGTGCCATGGAAAATAGATACCACGTGCTGATGAAATACTCTGTTTTGCATTGTTACTGGAAGACTTGTAAGTGTACTTTAAAAATACTTTGGGCTTGGCCTGTCTGATAGAACTTTGTGCAGTGATGGAAATGGTCTAAATCTGCATCGTGCAATGTGGTGGCCATGTGTGAAATGTGGCTAGTACAACTGAGAAACTGAATTGCAAATTGTGTTTAATATAAATGTATTAAATATTAATATAGATATAAATAATCATACGTAACTAGTGACCACAGTATTAGACAGCACATCTTTAAATATTTGAGAACTGAGCAGCCCGTTTGATAACCCTTACTTCACTGACCAGTCATTAAAATATACTATAGTTGTAATTAATATTTACACTTAGTACGTTAATTGAGGAATGTGTTGTTTATTTCAGGTCTTTGTTTATATGTCATCTTCCCAATGAGGCCCTTCTGCTTGCACAGTTTATAATTTAGCACCCTCTTTCTCAGCCCATTGTATTCCCTTTCCCTGAATAATTTTTTTTCTATAGCACTTATCACCGTCTAACATACTAGAAAGAAGGCATAGATTTTTCCCTCTTTGTATCCAGTCAGTGTTTCCAACACCTAGAACAGTAACTGATACTTCAGAGGTGCTCAGGACATTTTTTGTGGAATGAGTAAATGAGGATTGTGGTTTCCCAATAATAATACCCCAATTCATTAAGCACTTATTTTGCATTCTATGGCAAGCACTGAGTTGGATTAGCTATATAAAGTGCACCATGGCCACTGTTCTCTTCTGTAATAAAACATTTCTTGGAACCATTATTTGAAACAGAACACTGAATTAGCTGGCATTAGTTTGACTCTGCTGTAGAATTTCAGAACCTGAAGGGAGCTTGGCAATAATTTGATTCAGGTGCCTGATGTCACATAGTGGATTAAAGTTTGATAAATGTCATTTGTATCCTCTTCTCATTTCCCTTTTTCCCTCATCCACACAACCTGTGAATCTTTTTGCTCAATTTTTTTCCACTTCTTCTCATCTCCATTCAGCTAGTTCTTTTTTCTTAATTAGGATTTTTTAAAATTAATTAATTAATTAATTTTTGGCTGCATTGGGTCTTCGTTGCAGTGCATGGGCTTCTCATTGCCATGGCTTCTCTTGTTGCAGAGCACAGGCTTTAGGTGTGCAGGCTTCAGTAGTTGTGGTGTGCGGGCTCAGTAGTTGTTGCTCGCGGACTCTAGAGCGCAGGCTCAGTAGTTGTGGTGCACGGGCTTAGTTGCTCCGCAGCATGTGGGATATTCCTGGACCAGGGCTCGAACCCGTGTGCCCTGCGTTGGCAGGAGGATTCTTAACCACTGAGCCACCAGGGAAGTACCCATTCAGCTAATTCTCATTTTCATCTACGCCTACCTTTTCCACTGACTCTACTGTACTCTGAGGAACTACCTAATCCCTTAACCCAACCAGAAAGAAATGTTTCATCTTTCTTAACTGAAACTTTCCTGCTTACTATAATTTTTATAACTAACTCCTCAGTTCTAGAAACATCTCCTGACCACTAGGGCATCCCTAAGAATTTATTGTCTTCAAAACAAAAACTTTAAGAGAAAGCAAAAAGAATTTCTGTAGCTCCAATTTCCTAGCCTGAGGTCTCTTATTCCATGGATCTGAAAGCAGTCCTGCTGGCATAATTTCAGTTTCTTTCTCCCATAAACACAGTCCAACATACTGTAGGTTTGTAAACGTATACATTACTTCATGCCTGCCATATGTATAGCCACTGTGATGTAAAGGCATAGCAGAACCTCCCCATTTTTTCCTAAGGAATGGTGATACTTAAATGTAAGCATTCGGTGGAGGTGGGGAGTCATTTATATGAAGAATCTAAGTGGGGTGAGAAGGATCCAAATATATTAAGCACTTTCAGTCATCAGACTATAATTTAGAGATTTCTCTTATTTGATCCTCACAAAAACTCTGAGTAATTATCTCTATCTCATGTAAGTTAAGTAATTGTTCAGCGTCACCTAATCAGCAAATGGAAAAGCTGAAATTTTACATAGTTATATATATGTAACTCCAAAGCCTCGAAAGCTTTCCTCCGTTGGTAAGCCATGCTTCCTTCTGGAAGTGGGGGTAGGCAGGGGACAAGAGTTACAGTATTTGATGTAGAATAGGTGGCGCGTGTGTTCATTTTTTGCCTCCAATGAGCCAGCCACAGAAAGAAACCAGTGTCATTGGGAGTAAGAGGGATGAGTATCTGGTGGTACCAGTGGCTCCCCCTTAACTTTAATCTCTGTCTTTCAGCCCGTTCTTCCAGCTAGTTCACATGGAGTAGAAGTGCTTTCTGCTGAGGATCTTGAGCCTAGCAGTCGTGATTATATGAGGGTTTATGTAAACATTCACCTGACACATTTGTCTTCTTTGAAAGTTATTACGACTTGCAAAGCAGTAGATTCTCAAAAACCATCATAAGCATGCCATTTTTTCACACAGAATTGAGAGTTTCACAGTAGTTCTCAAGATTGTTTGGAATGATAAACTAGTCTATGGTCTTGACATTTCTTCCAGCCTTCGTCTGTGGCACTTTTTGCCTTAACTGTCTTTTGCTACCAGATTCTGTGAGCAAAGCTTAAAGTTGAGGACTGCTGTTTCTTCCCTTGTCCTCAAGGTTAATAAATACTTTTTGCATGTCCACCGTGCACTGAGTCGTGCCAGGCACTGAGGGCTTAAGTGTAGGCACATCATGGTTCCTGCCCAGCAGAGAAGTCATGCAGTTTAGGGTGATACATCCGGCACCATCAGTCATGAGCAGCTCTTTACCTCTCCAGTCTTATCTCTTGCTGCCCTTACCTTTTTCTCACCTCTGTTATTCCTTCTATGACTGACTCTCTCAGATTTTAGAAGTCACTTAATTCAAGATATTTTCTCTCATCTCTCAGGAGAAAGCTAGATGCCCCCAGCCCCATCAATATGTGTTTGTGTAGCACCTAGGTACTTATCATGCTCTATTGTTGATCCTACTTATTTGAACTGTAATCACCTTAAGGACAAAAACTATTTTTTTTAGTTCCAGAGCATTGCTGGGCACATAATCAGTGATCAGGAAATCTTTGTCTGAATTCTGCTTGAGTGACTAAGAAAAGACTCTTAATAGTGGAAGCAACATTTGAGCCAATTCTTAAAGGATGGGTAGGAGTTCCCTAGATGGATCTGGGAAAGAAATTCCAGGCCAAAGGAGTGGTTTGTACAAATAGATGAGACAATGAAGAGTTTACAAGTGACTAGCAAGGCTTTCTAATTTCCACATGGAATATGAGACAAAGGTTATTAATTGTAGGATTTTATCTCCTATTCAGAGCCAGCCAGACTAGATTAGAGTTAGATGGTGGAATAAAGAATAGAAAGCTGCTCCCACCCTCAATTATATATAAAGAAGTTGAAAATTAGTCTTTTACTTGAATATGTATCTGTGTGACCTGTTAATAATTTCTGTTGGTCAGCCTTTCCAAGAGGAAAGTGACTTTCTTCCCAACCTCTCACTAGAGCTCACCTCCTTGAGACATCTCAAACTTAAAGTGGTATGCTGAATTAAGCTGAGGGAGATGTAATTGAAATAGCGAAGAAGAGTTTACTCTCCTAGGTAAGCCAATTTATATAGGTACCTCAGCATAAAATTACATTTAAATGGAAGCATTGTACTTTTGTGATTGATCTTGTAAACTGTTTATTGACAATATAAAGCATGTTCTCACATTAGTGTCTGATGTGCTGGCCAACAAAAAGTTTTGGAATTGTAAGTGTCACTAAAGGTTTTGAATGTTCAGCAGTGTTTGTTTAGAAACAGTTCTTCGATAAAATGAGACTGCTTGGGGGCGTCAATTGCTATCTAAATCTAAGCTGTAACTTAGATTCCTTTGCATATTAAACTTTATAAGGCCTTTTTTGCTCTTTCCCTAAATAAAATAGGAAGAGATTCACAAATTTTAATCTGTTACTTGCCCCATTCCTTGAGGCAATAAGCTGTGGAAGAAAAGTACTCTAAAAAGAGAGTATCTTATTAGGTGACACTTAAGAGAGAGTTGTCTACTTCTTATAAAGTTGAAGTGAGAGTTACCTTTGCATTTCTAAAATAATACATGGAAAACTAGAATGAACACAAGGCCTTACTGTTAAATTTTAAAGCCATTAGTAGGCCAATACTTTCCCCTCTCCCTGCTTGTCTGCTTTTGTCAGCACTAAGTAAATATTGATTGTTAAAATGAAACTGAAACATGCTGGTTAGGGAACATGTGTTGGTTTGGTCCATAGGTGACAGAATTAGAATCTCTGAGAGATTTGTCATTGTTGTAGAGTGTGGACTTCCCTGGGAAATGAATATATCTTTAGGAAATAAATATTTCCTTGGCCATTTATACAAGAGCCAAAGTGAGTCCTGGAGTTAGAATCAGGAGTCTTGGGTTTTAGTCCTGTCTCTGAGCAAAGCATTTAACCTCTTGAACCCTCAATTTCCTTCTTCCGTAAAGAATAGGAGATTGAGCCAAATGATCACTAAGAATCCTTTTTCTAATCTTTGAGTTTATTGCTGCTTTCAAATACCCAAGATCAGCAGTGAGCCAAGTCAAGTTGGACATTTAAATTTGGCAGGTGGTAAACAGCGACCATATGAGGATCCTTAAATCTATCTGTTCTACTCTTGTATAATTCTGTCAACATGAACTAGATTCTGTAATACTGTTTCTGGGCTCTGCGTGTGTGTGTGTGTATGTGTATGTGTGTTTAATGTGCCTGGTTTGAACTAATTCATGATAATACACACATCTGGGCTGTTCATCTGTTTAATGTTTCTGTGCACCAACCTGATTGTGTTCACACTTCCTCCTTGGCCTGCTTCTTCCAGTTTGCTCTCTGGATTCATGGTACAGAAATGTCATCCTCTTCCGTTTCTGACTAACCTCCTTGTAATGACTGGGTTTTCTGCCATGTACCATTGTCTGGTTGCCCCTGACCTGCCCTCTCCTTTTTTGACTTTTTTTTTTTTTTTTACTATAACAGCTGTGATAGGTATTGCTTGCATTTATTGAGAGCTTTCCATGTGCCAGGCACATTACAAAGTGCTTTATTTCTGTTCATGTCAGTTAATGCCTTGTACTGGTAAGTATTGTTATGCCCACTTTACAAATGAGGAAACTGAGGCTCAGGGAGGTGAAATAACTTGCCTAGTGTTAACAGCTAGTAATAGATCTGGAATTAAAATTTTAGTGTCTGCCTCCAAAGCTCATCTTCTTAAACAATATGCTGTATTGTCTGCATGATGATGATAACTACAATATGCTGAGCACCTGCTAGGTGCTGGGCAATGCATTTGCCACCTTTTGCTTCCCCATTTTACAGTAGTGGGTGGTGCTCTTGCACATGATCTGCTTTTAGGCTAATAAATGTAAGGGCCAGCTTAGAAGGAATTTGACATTCTTAGATTGGCGCATTCTTTTAATGGAAAATTCTGCTGTTTTTTTCCTTTTATCCTTTCCTATTTTAATGGTCAATATCATAATTTTTTTTACTATTACCAGTACTAACAACTGAGTTTTGCCCAAGTGTACACTTTTTTTTCCTTACTGATGCCTTAGCATTGTCGTTTTCTTATTCCTTACCTTTGCTACTTTTTTAATAAAAAGCAGATAATAGAGATAAGGTAATGGGGAAAGAGGAGCAAGTGCTAAGGAAAGGCAAAGGAAAAATCCAGATACTAGAAATCTTTCCGAAATTTCAGTTTGGAGAACAAAGTTTTAAACTAAAAGCTCAGTTTTAGGGGTAGCTGTCATTTGTTAATGGAATATTAGGGCTTTGACAAACACAGGATTTAACCTCAGTAGCCTTATTCTCATCTGATAATAGGGTAAGTAATATATTCTTCACAATGCCTGTTTATTTGTGGTGATAATTAAAGGACATAGACAGTATAAAACTCCTTAATACAGTGCTCAGAATTGTTAGTTCCCCCTTTACCTTCAGATGTTAAATTCATCAAGCTACATCCTTAATATTTATGTATATGACTGTATATAAATTAGTTATACTGAATAAAAAAAAATCAGCATGCAGGCTGGCCCTTCCATTGCTGCATGTGGTTAGCTGATACTGCCTATGTATTATATGCAGCACATAGGGCTACTCCCTGTAGTTTTGTATTCCTCAAGATCATTATTGAACTTCAGCAGAAAGAGAAATATTGCATAATACCTTAAAAATATTCATTTCTAGTTTACTATTTTAGTAAGCAAAATTTTCAGAAATATTTCTTTTTATTTTTAGAAAAGGTATAATTAATTCTAAAATATTGTTCCTAATGTTATTAATTCCCAATACACAGATCCTATTCTGCTCTGAGTATGCCACTCACAGGTACGAAATACAGTTTTAGAGCAAGCAGTGAAATGTCAGCATGGTCTGATTTTGAGGTAAGCCTGTATCTAAAATCTACCTTTGAATGGACTTCTGCTCCCATCAGCTTGGTTACGCATAACCCTGATGTTTTTTGTGTGATTAAATTTACAAATTCTTTGGTAGACTCTTGAGCAGCCTCCCTTTCTTCGTGACTGTGAGTCTGGAAAGTTGTAACCCAGCTCAGTGTCAGAAAAAGTAGGTGTGGACTTTGAGGGCTGTGCCGCTCAGCAGCTAGAATGTGGTTGGCAGTCTCCTCCCCTTCCTGCACTTGAGCTCTTCACAGTGTGCACTCTGGAATGACAGGCATTCCTATGTGAAGAGAGCCAGCGTGAAGACATATTTGTGAGAAACACCAGTGCCTTGTCCGGGATACAGGGAAACAGAAACTCCTGCAGATTAACTGACTTCCTGCCATTTCCTGATGTCTGGTGGTGACACTGAGAGAGGAGTGCATGTCCCCTCCTTACGTGGATTTATCGTTTAAGAAAAGTTCGCTTTGGTCGGGGACAATTTGTTGTTGTGAGACACGAGACAACATAATCATGGGGCAAGCTGACATCTCCAGACCGGTAAATCCAGATGGAGTTGGTGAGTAATAGAAGGCAAAGAAACAAAATCTTGACAGAGGCAAGGCAGATCTGTAGGTGAAGTTGACTATTTTATAGGAATTTGAATGTGAGGATTTTGATGTTTTTAACTTTGGGATGTTTATCACTTTGTGAAGAATAAATGAAAAATAAGTTAATTTTTCATTCAGTTATATTAATTTACCACTCATAGTTGTGTTTTACTGGATCCTTTTGGACTTTTTAAAGACAATATTGCTAGTAAACCATCTGTTAATTTCTTGCCCTTGCAGAACATAAGTGCTACAGGAACTCATGTTTAGAAATCAATGGTGTTTTACTGCTCTTTTGCAGGACTTGGGCAGCTGATATATACGTGTGGTATAGAATTAGAATTGTTGACTTCTATAAACAGGACCTGTTTTGTTTTGTTTTGTTTTGTTTTGTTGGCTGCAGCATGCGGGATCTTAGTTCCCCCAACCAGTTCCACCAGGCCCCCTGAAGTGAAGCACAGAGTCCTAACCACTGGACCACCAGGGAATTCCCGACAGGACCATTTTTGAGATTTGACTTAATTTTTTAGACTCAGTTATATATTTTCCAAATAAGTCTCAGGCTTTTTCCATTGTGCTCGTGTTTCCATTTCTCATAAGGCAATACTTGGTATAAACATTGCTGAAGGCAGTGCTTTGCGTTTGAAGTGTTATTGTCTCAGAGATAGCTGGAGACCAGGCTGATAAGTGTAGCCAGAGTTTCAAAGCATATAAGTGAAATGGAAGTCCACTGTCACTAAAAGACTCATTTTCCCAACCTTGTGGGGTTTTGTATAAAATGAAGATAGAAAGGTGGGAAAGATAGATTTAAGTGTATGCTCATTAAAGGCTTCCTAAATATAAACAAAGTGGGGAAAAGCCTGTGAATCATTCCTTGACATTATACTTTTTTTTTTTTTTAAGATTCATACCTTCTCATACCTTCTCTTTGATTTATGAAGCAGCAGAAAACATGTTCAGTCCCAGGGTGCTTTTTTTTTCCCCCTGAAATGAAAAATGTTAGTGACTTTAAAGAAAACCATAAAGTGTGGGAACACAGGTAACACGCCCAAATGGGTCTCATGATTTAATGTAATTTCATTTCTAAAGGTATGTTTTCCCCTGAGAACTTTCCAGATGAAATTCCTACAAAGTACTTTTCATATTTTATTGAAACTGAAGCACATGGATCGCAAAGTGAGTCATTCAGCCACAGATTTTTAGGACTGAAATCAGAACTTGACTTACTTTACTTTGATCACCAGGGCTGGGTCCATTTCAATTCAGTAGCTCAGTTGTTTTGTTTTGTTTTTATTCCCTTAATGAAATCGTTCTCATTGCGTTGGCTGAAAAATTCATACGATGTTAACGGAAAAACCCGAATGAACTTTTTGTCCAACCCAATGGCTGGAAAAGGGTATAGAGGAAAATATAAAGGACCCTCTGGGGCCTCTCCTCAGCTTGAGATGAAATTAAAAACAGAGTTGTATCCCACCCCACCCCTCTCTCTATGCCTACATTCCCTTATGATGGCATTTTGCTTGTTTGCTCCCAGAGGTAACCACTCTCCTGAATTTGGTAAATTCCCTTTTGGGCCACTAAATTCTCCTGTGGTTTCTACTACAAAGGTGGTTCTCTGTTAACAAGTCAGGATGTAAATCATGCTAGGCATTTATCTATGAGATGGAAATGAAAGGTCTTTGAAAAGCAAGAAATGGGTAAGCAGGTACAGCGTACTAATGAGTGGTAATATTTATGAAGAATGCCCATTTAACATCTATATACTAGACAAAAAATTTCATCTCAACAGATAAAGTTTCAGATTCTTTCTGCCTATTAAAAAAAAGTAGGGCTCATCATTCATCAATTTTTCCTTCTACCAATAATCCTAATAAAAGTCCTGTGAAGTGGGGAGTTCCCTGGTGGCCTAGTGGTTAGGATTCTGGGCTTCCACTGCCACGTCGCAGGTTCAATCCCTGGTCTGGGAACTGAGATCCTGCAAGCTGTGCAGCGCGGCCAAAAAAAGGATTTACTGAGATAAAACTTTCAAATAATACTTTGTAGTTCTCAGTCAACATAAAAAGCTGTTTCTGTGTTCACTAGAATCCTTTACTATGTATCATATTAAAACAAACAGCTAAAAAAAAAACAGCTGATTTAGCACATGTCCTTAAATTAGGCACAAGATCAAAGATATTTATTTATTTATTTAGCTGAGCCGGGTCTTAGTTGCGGCACACGGGATCTTTAGTTGCAGCATGCGAACCCTTAGTTGCAGCATGCATGTGGGATCAAGTTCCCTGACCAGGGATCGAACCCAGCCCCCTACATTGGGAGCATGGAGTCTTAGCCACTGGACCACCAGGGAAGTACCAAGAATTTTAGTGAATTCTACCCAACCATTTAAGCTGGAACTTTCCTTCTCTCTCTAACTTTCCATTCCCTCTCTCTAGCTCTGTTTTTTTTTTCCCCATCATATACCTTTCACTCAATAATTAGCCTCTTTTTCCCCCACTTTTCCTTTGTATAAGAATATATTGCTTTAAAAGATGTCATATTGTAATACGGGAATTCCCAATCCCCAGGCCGCATACCAGCATCCCCTCATTCATATTACTGCCTGAACCATCCCCCACGCACCCCCCCATCCATGGAAAAATTGTCTTCCACGAAACTGGTCCCTGGTGGCAAAAAGGTTGGGGACCACTGTTGTAATATTTCCTCTTTCCTTCATTCCTTTTCCATCAGTATTCGATTCATTTTACTCTGAAATTTGTTGTTACGTGTTCTCCCACATGAGAATAGGAGTGGTTTTGGGAAAGGTGCTTTAGAAATAATTTTGTTATTTGGAGGCAAAGTTAGTAAGGAGATTGCTGGATGAATAAATTTTAATATAGCTATAGCTATATTATAGCTAAGAAATAAATAATCGATGGATTAATTAAAAATAAACTTCTTCATGAGACTTGAAAGAAGAACACTTGGCATTATTTGGTCACCAGAATTATCAGAGACATTTCTCATACCTATCTAGATCTAAAAATAAATGCTTCTGAGAAAGAAGGAACAGGTATACTTTCTTCATGTAATCCAGGAATCAAGAGAAAGTGTTAGGGGTCTGTCATGTACTCCTTAAAGGATTTTCTGTTGAATACCAATCAAGAATTATTATTCCCTCTTTCTGCTTCAGTAGATTTTCTGAATGGCCTATTGTCACAACAGTATATTCCCTCTTTCTACTTGCAGGTTAATTTTGATAGGTTTAAAGTTTTTTTCCATGAGACAATATATTTTCTGGCACCTCACCTTAAAACCTTTCTCTCAACTTAGAACTTTTATCAAAAAAGTATACATATCAAATTGCCAGAGTAAAGCAGCATCACTTCTTGACGCAGTTACAGTCAAAGATCTCTTTTCCCAGAGTTGGAACCTCAGACCTACTTGTACCTGCAGGTACAGAGAGAGACCTTCTCCCTGGCTATCTTCTTGAGTACTTTGCCCAGTTCTATTTCCCAAAGGTCAGAACTATGCAGTATTTCCAAGGGAAGTTATGGGCCTGCCCTAGACAAAGCCTGCTTTGTTCATTAGTGGCAGGTTTTGCTTTCTGTAATTTTGTTGTTTTCTAAAACAGTTTTTTAAATTCAATAATAATCCTCTTTCAGAAGGCAAAAATGAGTATAAGTACAATAGTGTAAGTACCATAAATTAGTGTTCTCCATTTACAGAATTCTAATGCTGTTAAAATGATTGTATAAAAGCAAGATCTGTTTCAAGCTAGATGGGCATAAAAGATAATTAAACAGAACCATTAGATTATAAAAGTAATTGGCCACAATATATTTAAGTCAAACCATTATGCCATATACCTTAAACTTAAAAAAAAAAAAAGATAATTGGTACCTCTTGATAATGGAGTATGTATCTCATTGCACAAAGCTATGTATTTTTAAGTTTCGGACAATAACTGATTATTAAAAGTTTTGGGGGTAAAATGAGAGATTTTTATACACTTTAAATCTACACATTTTTTAAGACCCGACAAGGTATAAGAAATAGGTGTGGAACTAAGACAGTCCCAGTAATTTTGTTGCTTATTACTAAGCCTAGTGAAGGCTATCTTGAAAACTAAGTTATCTGTCAACTACAATTGCCTGTGCCTTACCTTGCCTTCCAACGTGAATGACTAATTGGTTGTAAATCAGATTCTCAAATTAACTAGGTTTACCGTTTAACCCTGTTTTATCCCTTATCTCTAGCAAGTAATGTAGGTATAACATGTATCTGTAGCAAATAGTTTATGTGAAGATGTAAAGTGCTAAGTTATTTTTTAATAATACTATACATTTATTTTAAAATCACCTCAGAAATTCACCTGGAACAACTAAACTTGAGCTAAAAAACATTGAATTAAATGTTGACCAGGAAAAAACTTAGGGTTGAAGAAAGAAACTGCTAGAACTCTGCATAATATGTGAAATAAGAAACAAGCCTCTGAAATGTGAGGTGCTAGCTACAACTTGGAGGAGGGAGTAAGTAGTTTAAACACCGGGGCATAGTTTCAGGGTACTTCTCAAACTGGAAACTCCAAACTGTAATTAGTTATCTTCCTCTCCTAACTCCACCCCCTCCAAAAAACACCAAGACCTCCAACTCTGTGAATTGCTTTCCTAGTGGCCTGCGGCTGCATGACTTCCTTGGAACACACAATCCTAAAACTATAGCCAGCATTCTACACCCTGTTTTCTGGCAAACAAAGGGAAACAGGGAGGGAAAAGCCACCTTGTTTTGGTTCTCATTGGAAAACAGAATGAGACCATGAGGACATTTTAAATTCCATACTGAGTTTAAATAGAAACAGTGGGGTATCCAAATGTGACTCCAAGCCTGTATTTCTTCTGTCAAATTGGAAATGGGGGCTTCCCTGGTGGCTCAGTGGTTAAGAATCAGCCTGCCAGTGCAGGGGACACGGGTTTGAGCCCTGGTCCATGAAGATCCCACATACCGCGGAGCAAGGCCGTTCACCATAACTACTGAGCCTGCACTCTAGAGCCCGCAAGCCACAACTACTGAGCCTGCATGCCACACCTACTGAAACAGCATGCCTAGAGCCTGTACTCTGCAACAAGAGAAGACACCGCAAGGAGAAGCCCGCGCACGGCAACGAAGAGTAGCCCCCGCTTGCCGCAACTAGAGAAAGCACGCGCACAGCAACAAAGACCCAGTGCAGCCAAAAATAAATAAATTAATTTTTTAAAATTGGAAATGGGAGGGGATGGTCATAAAATCAGAATTGTTGAGAACAAATATTTGGTTGATGTGCAGGTTTGCTTATGAACAGTTTCAAATTCACCTCCCTAAGCCCTTTATTTATGAGTACAGAAACAATATTTGAGGTGTAATTGTATCATTAAGAATAAAAAAGATCGGGACTTCCCTGGTGGCGCAGTGGTTGAGAGTCCACCTGCCGATGCAGGGAACACGGGTTCGTGGCCCGGACCGGGAAGATCTCACATGCCGCAGAGTGGCTGGGCCTGTGAGCCATGGCCGCTGAGCCTGCGCATCCGGAGCCTGTGCTCCGCAACGGGAGAGGCCACAACAGTGAGAGGCCCAGGTACCACCAAAATAAAATAAAATAAAATAAAATAAAAAAGATGGTTTCTCAATACCTGAGTATACTTTTTCTTGTATAATTTATTCATCCATCAGTTTCTCTTTCTTTCTATTGCAGTTTTCTAAGTGATGCAAGTGAATTTTCTTAAAGTCAGACAAAAATTCACAGTAGGAAGCCTGAATAGTTTCAGTGGATCCAAGAATGCTACGGAGATTAGTGGCTTCAATTAGATCTAATCAGCCACTGCTAAAAAGAATTTATGCATACTTTAAAACCCTTTATTCCACAGCTGAAAAGTTTACACCTGGTGAATTTAGATTACCGTTAAATTTGGTCTCTGGCTCCTTTAGCACAAGGTTGTACTCACGGTGAACAAGGGTGGTATTCTTAAAAGAATATAGGACTAGAAACTGTTGCTTGGGTGATCCAAACCTACTTACTTTAACATGTGTCACTACTCCAAGAAAATGTCCTTGAATGGTTTAATTTGCTTAATACTTCAGACTATGATTTTTATGTAGGAAATATTTTTTTTTTTTTGGCTGCATTGGGTCTTTGTTGCTCAGCGCAGGCTTTCTCTAGTTGTGGCGAGCGAGGGCTACTCTTCGTTGCAGTGCGTGGGTTTCTCGCTGCAGTGGCTTGTCTTGTTGTGGAGCACGGGCTCTAAGCACGCGGGCTTCAGTAGTTGTGGCACGTGGGCTCAGTAGCTGTGCCTCACGGGCTCTAGAGCGCAAGCTCAGTAGTTGTGGCACACGAGCTTAGTCGCTCTGCAGCATGTGAGATCTTCCTGGACCAGGGCTCGAACCCGTGTCCCCTGCATTGGCAGGTGGATTTTTAACCACTGTGCCACCAGAGAAGCCCGGAAATAATTCATTTTTATAGGAACCTAATGTTTAGAAAGAATTGCTTACTTTTATGTACTTATATATATGCTGGACTTTATTAACTGTTATGATTTGAAAGCTCCCACTTTCAAAGTAAATTTGTTTTTATTCCAATTATAAAAGCCATACATGTTCACTGTAAAATAAAAAAACACACACAAAAAAAATAGAAGAAGCTAGAAGAAGCACAGATATCCTGTAGTCCTATCATCAAATTATATTTACATTTTCGTTTAGTTCTTTGCATTCTCCTTTTTTTTTGAATTTTTGAATTTTATTTATTTTTTTATACAGCAGGTTCTTATTAGTTATCTATTTTATACATATTAGTGTATATATGTCAATCCCGATTTCCCAATTCATCCCACCACCAACACCGCTCCCCCCTGCCCGCCACTTTACCCCCTTGGTGTCCATACGTTTGTTCTCTACATCTGTGTCTCTTTTTCTGCCCTGGAAACCGGTTCATCTGTACCATTTTTCTAGGTTCCACATATATGCGTTAATATATGATATTTGTTTTTCTGACTTACTTTATTCTATATGACAGTCTCTAGATCCATCCACGTCTCTACAAATGACCCAGTTTCGTCCCTGTCTGAGTAATATTCCATTGTATATATGTACCACATCTTCTTTATCCATTCATCTGTCGATGGGCATTTAGGTTGCTTCCATGACTTGGCTATTGTAAATAGTGCTGCAATGAACATTGGAGTGCATGTGTCTTTTTGAATTATGGTTTTCTCAGGGTATATGCCCAGTAGTGGGATTGCTGGGTCATATGGTAATTCTATTTTTAGTTTTTTAAGGAACTTCCATACTGTTCTCCATAGTGGCTGTATCACTTTACATTCCAACCAACAGTGCAAGAGGGTTCCCTTTTCTCCACACCTTCTCCAGCATTTATTGTTTCTAGATTTTCTTATGATGCCCATTCTAACTGGTGTGAGGTGATACCTCATTGTAGTTTTGATTTGCAGTTCTCTAATAATTAGTGATGTTGAGCAGCTTTTCATGTGCTTCTTGGCCATCTGTATGTCATCTTTGGAGAAATGTCTATTTAGGTCTGCTCATTTTTCGATTGGGTTGTTCGTTTTGTTAATATCGAGCTGCATGAGCTGTTTATATATTTTGGAGATTGATCCTTTGTCCGTTGATTCGTTTGCAAATATTTTCTCCCATTCTGAGGGTTGTCTTTTCGTCTTGTTTGTAGTTTCCTTTGCTTTGCAAAAGATTTTAAGTTTCATTAGGTCCCATTTGTTTATTTTTGTTTCTATTTCCATAACTCTAGGAGGTGGATCAAAAAAGATCTTGCTGTGATTTATGTCAAAGAGTGTTCTTCCTGTGTTTTCCTCTAAGAGTTTTATAATGTCCAGTCTTACGTTTAGTTCTCTAACCCATTTTGAGCTTATTTTTGTGTATGGTGTTAAGGAGTGTTCTCATTTCATTCTTTTACATGTAGCTGTCCAGTTTTCCCAGCGCCACTTATTGAAGAGATTGTCTTCTCTCCATTGTATATCCTTGCCTCCTTTGTCATAGATTAGTTGACCATAGGTGCGTGGGTTTATCTCTGGGCTTTCTGTCCTGTTCCATTGATGTATTTTTCTGTTTTTGTGCCAGTACCATATTGTCTTGATTACTGTAGCTTTGTAGTGTAGTCTGAAGTCAGGGAGTCTGATTCCTCCACCTCCGTTTTTTTCCCTCAAGGCTGCTTGGGCTATTGGGGGTCTTTTGTGTCTCCGTACAAATTTTAAGATAATACCCATGTCCCCTGCATTGGCAGGTGGACTCTCAACCACTGCACCACCAGGGAAGCCCCTGTTTATGTCATCTTTGATTTCTTTGATCATTGTCTTATAGTTTTCTCAGTGCAGGTCTTTTACCTCCTTAGGTAGGTTTATTCCTAGGTATTTTATTCTTTTTGTTGCAATGGTGAATGGGAGTGTTTCCTTAATTACTCTTTCTGATATTTCTTCCAGGTTGTCCATTTTATTGGCATAGAGCTGCTTGTAGTAGTCTCTTAGGATGCTTTGTATTTCTGAAGTGTCCCTTGTAACTTCTCCTTTTTCATTTCTAATTTTATTGATTTGAGTCCTCTCCCTGTTTTTCTTGTTGAGTCTGGCTAAAGGTTTATCAATTTTGTTTATCTTCTCAACGAACCAGCTTTTAGTTTTATTCACTTTGCTATATTGTTTTCTTTGTTTCTATTTCATTTATTTCTGCTCTGATCTTTATGATTTCTTTCCTTTTACTAACTTTGGGTTTTGTTTGTTCTTCTATCTCTAGTTCCTTTAGGTGTAAGGTTAGATTGTTTATTTGAGAGTTTTCTTGTTTCTTGAGGTAGGCTTGTATTGCTGTAAACTTCCCTCTTAGAACCGCTTTTGCTGCATCCCATAGGTTTTGGTTCGTTGTGTTTTCGTTGTAATTTGTCTCTAGATATTTTTTGATTTCTTCAGTGATCTCTTGGTTATCTAGTAATGTATTGTTTAGCCTCCATGTGTTTACGTTTTTTTCCCTGTAATTTATTTCTGGTCTTATAGCATTGTGGTCAGAAAAGATGCTTGATATGATTTCAGTTTTCTTAAATTTACCAGACTTGATTCGTGACCCAAGTTGTGATCTGTCCTGGAGAATATTCTGTGTGCACTTGAGAAGAAAATGTAATCTGCTGTCTTTGGATGGAATGTCCTATAAATATCAATTAAATCTATCTGGTCTATGGTGTCATTTAAAACTTGTGTTTCCTTATTAATTTTCTGTTGGATGATCTGTCCATTGGTGTAAGTGAAGTGTTAAAGTCCCCCACTATTATTGTGTTACCCTTGTTTTCTTCATTTCTAGCTGTTAGCAGTTGCCTTGTGTATTGAGGTGCTCCTATGTTGGGTGCATATATATTTATAATTATGATATCTTCTTCTTGGATTGATCCCGTGATCATTATGTTGTGTCCTTCCTTGTCTCCTGTAACATTCTTTATTTTAGAGTCTATTTTATCTGATATGAGTATTGTTACTCCAGCTTTCTTTTGATTTCCATTTGCATGGAATATCTTTTTCCATCCCCTCACTTTCAGTCTGTATGTGTCCCAAGGTCTGAAGTGTGTCTCTTGTAGACAGCATATAGATGGGTCTTGTTTT
Organism: Neophocaena asiaeorientalis asiaeorientalis; assembly: GCF_003031525.2. NCBI lineage: Eukaryota > Metazoa > Chordata > Mammalia > Artiodactyla > Phocoenidae > Neophocaena > Neophocaena asiaeorientalis. The sequence goes on from NW_020175402.1 coordinate 6,061,797, forward strand.
TGTATCCATTCAGCGAGCCTGTGTCTTTTGGTTGGAGCATTTAATCCATTCACGTTTAAGGTAATTATCAATATGTATGTTCCTATTACCATTTTCTTAATGTTATGGGTTTGTTTTTGTAGGTCCTTTTCTTCTCTTGTGTTTCCCACTTAGAGAAGTTCCTTTAGCATTTGTTGTAGAGCTGGTTTGGTGGTGCTGAATTCTCTTAGCTTTTGCTTGTCTGTAAAACTTTTGATTTCTCTGTCGATTCTGAATGATATCCTTGCCGGGTAGAGTAATCTTGGTTGTAGGTTCTTAACTTTCATCACCTTAAATATATCATACCACTCTCTTCTGGCTTATAGAGTTTCTGCTGAGAAATCAGCTGTTAACCTTATGGGAGTTCCCTTGTATGTTGTCATTTTTCCCTTGCTGCTTTTAATAATTTTTCTTTGGCTTTAATTTTTGTCAGTTTGATTACTATGTGTCTTGGCATGTTTCTTCTTGGGTTTAACGTGCCTGGGACTCTCTGCGCTTCCTGGACTTGGGTGGCTGTTTCCTTTCCCATGTTAGGGAAATTTTCAGCCATAATCTCTTCACATATTTTCTCGGGTCCTTTCTCTCATCTCCTTCTGGGACACCTATAATGCGAATGCTGTTATGTTTAATATTGTCCCAGAGGTCTCTTATCTCTTAGGCTGTCTTCATTTCTTTTCATTCTTTTTTCTTTATTCTGTTCCACAGCAGTGAATTCCACCATTCTGTCTTCCAGGTCACTTATTCTTCTGCCTCAGTTATTCTCCTATTGATTCCTTCTAGTGTATTTTTCATTTCAGTTATTGTATTGTTCATCTCTGTTTGTTTGTTCTTTAATTCTTCTAGGTCTTTGTTAAACATTTCTTGCATCTTCTTGATCTTTGCCTCCATTCTTTATCCGAGGTCCTGGATCATCTTCACTATCATTATTCTGAATTCTTTTTCTGGAAAGTTGCCTATCTCTACTTCATTTAGTTGTTTTTCTGGGGTTTTATGTTGTTTCATCATCTGGTACAAAGTCCTCTGCCTTTTCATTTTGTCTAACTTTCTGTGAATATCCCATTCTCCTTTTTAATGTATATTATAGTTTAGGTAATGCAGTGCATGTAACTTCCTACTGTATTTTTTTTTTTTTTTTGCGTTATGCGGGCCTCTCACTGTTGTGGCCTCTCCCATTGCGGAGCACAGGCTCCGGATGCACAGGCTCAGCGGCCATGGCTCGCCGGCCCAGCCGCTCCGCGGCATGTGGGATCTTCCCAGACCGGGACACGAACCCGTGTCCCCTGCATCGGCAGGTGCACTCTCAACCACTGCGCCACCAGGGAAGCCCCCTACTCTATTTTTAACCTGTATTTGAAAAAATATGTTCATGGCCCTGGCCCCTATTCTAGTTCTAAATAATACCTAGTTAGGAACTTCCCTGGTGATCCAGTGTTTAAGAATCTTCATTCCAATGCAAGGGACATGGGTTCAGTCCCTGGTTGAGGAACAAAGATCCCACATGCCACAGGGCAACTAAGCCCGCATGCTGTAGAGCCCACATGCCACAACTAGAGATAGCCCCCACGCCGCAACAAAAGATCTCACATGCCGCAGCAAAGATCCCACGTGCCACAACTAACACCCAACGTAGCCATATAAATAAATAAATAAATAAATATTTTTTAAAAAAATAATAGGGACTTCCCTGGTGGTCCAGTGGTTGAGACTTTGCCTTTCAATGCATGGGGTACGTGTCCCATCCCTGGTCAGGGAGCTAAGATCCCACATGCCTCATGGCCAAAAAATGAAAACATAAAACAGAAGCCATATTGTAACAAGTTCAATAAAGACTTCAAAAATGGTCCACATCAAAAAATAAATAAATAGAGACTTCCCTGGTGGCGCAGTGGTTAAGAATCCGCCTGCCAGTGCAGGGGATGCGGGTTCAATCCCTGGTCCAGGAAGATCCCACATGCCATGGAGCAACTAAGCCCGTGTGCCACAGCTACTGAAGTGACCTGCATGCTGCAACTACTGAGCCCACATGCTGCAACAACTGAAGCCCAAGTGCTTAGAGCCCATGCTCCACAACAAGAGAAGCCACCGCAATGAGAAGCCCATGCACTACAACGAAGAGTAGCCCCCGCTTGCTGTAACTAGAGAAAGCCCGCACGTAGCAACGAAGACCCAACGCAGCCAAAAATAAAGAAGGGAAGAAAGGAAGGAAGGAAGGGAGAGAGGGAGAGAGGCAGGAAGGAAGGAAGGAAGGAAGGGAGGGAGGGAAGGAGAAAGAAAGAAAGAATTAGGTTACGTGCAGAGAATGTCTGCCTGTCTCTTATAACATGTAAAAGTTTTCCAGATAGTAATCTGGAATTGCATTTAACAAGCTGACTAATCATAAGAATTGCCTGAGAAATTTTTTAAAAACAGATTTTTAGGTCCCAGCTCCTGGAGATTCTGTGTTTTGAAAAGGCAGCTGGGCTGATTCCAAGTATTTGGAACAGATTTGGGTGTCACGGAAATAATGTTCTGTTTGTCATGAAAGTGAGGAGGGGAGAAGGGGAAGGAAAGGAGAATGTGAGAATATAAGAATATGAATGAATGAATTTGGGATGATAACTGGGTCAGGACTTGGTGTGGCTGAACCTCACTGCCTGATGCAAGAGGCATACCAGTTTCTAAAAGTTTTATGGACATGAGGATTAAACACATTTTCATAAAGCGTCAAAGAAAAAAAGTACTGCTCTCTTTGCTTTTTGTTTTCAGTGCCTTGATGGCAGATGCATTCATTTTTATCGTAAGCTGTTGGTATTTTCCACACACACTGTGACTTAATAGAAACTGAACTTATTTTGAGTTCATATGCTAGCAGGCGTTAATATGTTTGAAAGGATATCATGATTTTCTTGTTTTGAATGTATAAGAGAAAGAGGACAGATAAATTTGTTGTTCTATATAATGAAGAACTAAAAGGGTTGAACTAAATCCTACTTTAGAAGGTCATTAGATATCTAAGAAGATAGTGGAAGCAGGCTAGATTGGATATATTTCATTTTAGGACTTTACAGACAGGAACTTTTCTGTGAATATGTTACCACCTAACATTCCTAAAAGTTTTTGGCTATTTTTCTTTGTAAAAGCATCACATAGCGCTAATAACCTTTACTTTCATACTGTTAGTTTGGGGTTTTGTTTGTTTTGGTTTGGGTTTTGTTTTTTTATATTATCTTCCCTATTACTTTTAACCAAACAGGCATTTTCCTGTGCGTCTTTTGGAACTCAGTGAATTTCACTCAGTGGGTGGGTTAGCAAGAGATTTAAAGTTTCAGTCCTTCCTTGTCTCTGTAAGGAAGGCTACTCTTTGAGAATGAACAACTTATGATACTTATCTCCATTTCTGAAAGTGTTATCATTAACATATGTTAAATATCAATGTTATGATATCATGAATGCTCTGAAATGTGTCCAGGTCTCATTGACATTCCACAATTGGTAGAATACTGTCTTAGTTAAAGCACTCACTCTTAAAAACAGTACCATGCGTTCACCCTACTGCCACTCTTGGTGGTCCATCCTGGGGTACCACTGAGGGGAAATTGTTAGGATAGGAGTTATTCTACGTCTCTAGCAACTAGACTTTAAAAAATATGATACAATGTTATAACCATGTTCTATTGCATTTCATGTAAAGAATTAAAGTAGTTGAGACCCAAGATGCCCTCAAGTACAGAAAAGAGTCACTGTCCTCTGTCATCTTCATCCGTTGCACTTCATGAGCCAGACCCCTGTTTTGCCTATGTCATCTTAGGCATAGCAAAGTAATGCATCAGCAGCCATTGCTGCAGTCGCTCTGATAATTACTGTTGTGTAAATCTTACCTTTATCAACGGACTTCCCTAGACTCAGCATCTATGAACTGAAAAAAGATTGAATTTGTCAAGTGTTTCTTTAAAAAAATTAATGCTTGTTGATTGTGTATTTTCTCTTATGAAAAAATATCTATTGAATTAAGAGGGTTGTTTTGTTTTTTGTGGGGTTTTTTTGCGGTACGCGGGCCTCTCACCGCTGCGGCCCCTCCCGCTGTGGAGCACAGGCTCCGGACGCGCAGGCCCAGCGGCCACGGCCCACGGGCCCAGCCGCTCCGCGGCACGCGGGATCCTCCCAGACCGGGGCACGAACCCGTGACCCCTGCATCGGCAGGCAGACTCTCAACCACTGCGCCACCAGGGAAGCCCAAGAGGGTTTTTTTTAAGAGTATACATTATGCCCCTTTGTCCTCCCCACCTCCAAATGCATTATTTGCTTCAAATGTGAAATTGTTTACAATAAACATGTTAACTTATTACATGTGATTATACAGCATGTGGTCCTTGATGTATTTCTATAAAATAAAGGTCCCAATTTAATTCCAGGATTGTTATTCCACATTACTCTTTTTTTTCTTCTCCTCTAGACTTCTCCAAAGAACGCTGGGACAGTAGGTGGAGTGCAAAGTTGTATTGTGTTGCCTTCCTGCTTTTTTTGTTGCCTTCCTGCTTTTTTTTATTATTCTTGGCCCAGTCTTGGCTGCTCCTTTCTCTGCCACTAAAGCTCACTCACTAAACCCTGCATGTGTGGTCATTATGAGGGACTCATGGCCTTTCATTTCGATCCTGCACATTTATCATGTCAGTTATGCTTCTTGTCAAATCTTTAGAATCGGGATTGTCCCTAAAGCAATATTGTAATAAGCAAACTGAAATCTCATCTCTACTTTCAAAAAAGTTTTCCTTTATTTTGAAGCACTAATACCCCTGCCTCACCCCGCCCCCCAAGCCCCTACCAATACTCCAAAACTACCTAAGGTCTTTTTTTGCAAAGAGGGAAAATAATCTGATAACATATACAAGTAAGGTGTTAATACTTAAGTGTTACCCCCCTCCCTGAACTATTTATATCCTGAAAAAGGAGGGCAAGGGAAGGCAGTGTTTAACAGAGAATAATGACTCACTCACCGATGGTAGAATTCTCTGCTTCAATGACACAAGAGATAGTGGTGTTAGCTGAGACAGGCCTTCCCCCATGCCAAGAGGATGAGCATAGCAACAGCAATAGCCTACATTGGGGCAAGATCTCATGCACATTGGGAAGATATCCACATTTGTGCGTGTGTGTGCCTTTAAGAGACTTGAGCTGGTTATGATCATCTCATTGAATTTTTGTCCTAAAATGATGTCAGCTCCATTTGGTTCCTTTTCCTCCTTAGTAATTTATCTGTTATGGATTTTGATGTTTGGTGTCCATGTGATGTCAAGGAGTCTGTCTGCATGATTATTTTATCATTGCTCTGATCCTTTCCAACTACCACAGGAAGAGAGGGGAAGGGACATTTTCAAGATTGTGCTGAAATAATAAATTGGCTGTTCTCTTCCCTTTCTCCCTCTCACCATGCAACAGAAGAAGCAGGTCAGCCCACCGCAGACCCAGGCATGGTCATGGACAGTGTGGAAGCAGGAGACACAACGCCTCCTACCAAAAGGAAGAGCAAGTTCTCAGGGTTTGGCAAGATCTTCAAGCCCTGGAAATGGCGGAAGAAAAAAAGCGATAAATTCAAAGAGACATCAGAAGGTGAGATGTTAAGATTTAAATATATGTTCTGAGTTAGAGAGTTCCCCATTGAAGGTACCTAACTTTATCATTCTCTTGCCAAGTTTCTATAACCCCCTGTTTGAAAAGGGAATTGAATCTTTTAATTAAAAAAACAAGTGGTCACTCACTAAGCCATATATGCTATATCCTCATTCCTAGGTTGGTATTTTGATAGGGTTCATGTTTATCGATTGAGTGGTGAATGGAGCTCCTGAACTACAGCAGATATAAGATGCTTCTTTTTTTCTATTCTGGCCACTTCCTCCCAGAGGAAGTTCATCCATAAGTATCTTACTATTGCAATTTCCATTAAAAAGGGAGGGAATTCTCTGGCGGTCCAGTGGGTTAGGACTCCTCGCTCTCATTGCCAAGGGCCCGGGTGGCGGGCCAAAAATTAAAAAAAAGGAAAAGCTAAACTTATGAAAGGATAGTTCTTTTTGGAAATGATATTTTCCCAATAGCACAGGTTGTGAATGAAATTAAGTTTTTAAATTCAAAGCTAGTTTTTGTGTTCTTTTCTTTCCTAAGAATAGAAAATTGAATCACTTTATTCTTTTACCTAAGGAGGTGAATTTTATCTGCCACATTTCTGAGTGTTTTTTTCCAATTTAATGTTAGTTTTAGAGCGAAAAATATCTATGCGAAAACCGAGAGAAGAGCTGGTTAAAAGAGGGGTTCTGTTGGAAGACCCTGAGCAGGGTGAGTTTGCAAATAGCATATGTCTGTCTCTGTACACTTGGTCTTTGGTTCTGACTAAGTATTTGAATTTTCTTTCTTTATTATTGCTGTTGTTGAGAGGGAAGGGGGCTTAAAAATACTGTTCATGCATCTAGAATATATATTTTTATAACTTCTGTTAAAAAAGAAAAAGGCAATGCGGTAGAAAAGTCTGCAAAAGCACTGAACAGACAGTTCACTGAAGAGTACATACAAATGCCCAATAAACAAAAAGGTGGGTTTTTTACTTCATTAGTAATTAAGGGATACAAATTAAAACCAAAGTAAAATAGCTCTACGTATAAACTAGAAAACCTAAAATTAATCAGATGACCAACAAGAGTTGATGAGGGTATGAAATAAGTGGAATTCACATACACCTATTGATGCAAGTGTTAGAGTGGAAGAATCACCTTGAAAAAAAGTTTAGCATAATCTATGAAAGCTGGAGATATGTAAACCTATGTGCAGTCTTTGGTATATACGCAACAAAAATATGTATACGTGTGTATCAGGAGATATGTATAAATATGCTCATAGCAGCAATATTTATTAACAGTAGAGCAAAATTGGAAACAACCCAAATGTCCATCAATAGTAAAATATATACATACTTTGTGACACATTGATAAAATGAAATATTATATAGCAATGCAAACAAACTATACCTACATGCTTTAATGTGAATGTCATAAGTAATACTGAGCATTTGAAGTCAGTCATGAAAGAATATATATTGTATCATTTCTGTAAGTGTGAAGAAAAAACAGTGTTAGGGAAAAAAAAATGAGTTTAGTGAGCTGTGTTAAGGAGAAAACTGGCCACCTCACAAAGAAAGGCCTAATGGCAGCAATGACTCTTACAAGATAGGAAATAATTAAAAGTTAAATGTGAGTTGAGACTGAGCTGAGGAATAAAAAGTTCTTCTTGCCCTTTTACTAATTTTTGCTTACAAATTCACTCCAAACATGCTTTTAAAAGATACTTTCTCCCAGTAAATGATCTAAAAAAGTGATTGTTTAGAAAAGTGGGTTGAGGGGTGATTCTCCTGATTATCAAAAGAAAATGGAAACGAACTTTTTGGACTAAAGCTCAGGGGGTTTTAGTGAATGAACTGTTGAAATAAATGCCTTCAAAACAGAAAAAAAAAGAAAAAGGAAAAACTGTTTGGAGATGCATGCTTATGTGGTTAAACTATAATAACACAAAGCAAGGATTATCATAAGAGTTAGGAGAGTGATTGATTGCTTTGTGGAGGAAGGAAAGGGATGTTACTAGGGAGAGAGAGAGGCTTCAGAGAGCTCTGAAAACATTTTATTTCCTAATGTCCATGATGATCACACAAGTGTTTTCCTTGTAATATGTCTTTGAAATTTACATTTCTATTTTGTACATTTTTCTCTACTGGCATTAAACTTGACAATGAAAAATACTAAATAATGATAAGATATTTCTGTGGACTTCAGTGGCATACCATCTATATTTGATTTACTTTAAGAAGGCATTTTTTGTATAATTTTTAAAGATTACTTTCCATTTACGGTTATTACGAAATATTGGCTATATTCCCCGTGTTGTACAATACATCCTTGAGCCTGTCTTACACTCAGTAGTTTGTACCTCCCACTCCCCCACCCCTTTATTGCATATAATTGGGCATATATTTTTTGTGGGAATGAAAATATCTAATGAAGAAAAAAATATTAAAACATAAATGAGAATAATTGATTTTTTTGTTTAAGGAATCTCAGCTTAGGGGGTAAACATAAGGGGTAAACCCCTTCCAATAATTGCCGCCTAATTTTCTGTATTAAAGTCCATTTTCTTGCTGAGGAATAAAAAAAGCTTCCTTCACCCTTCCTTCCAAGTACCTACCTTATCTGGCTGCGGTCTTTAACTCTGGAATTGCAGTTGAGTGGTTGGTGAAGGATCCTTAGGACAACCATTCTCTGTCTCTTTGTACATCCTCAGCTTTGTGCCAGCTGCAGTACTGTGTCATATACATTTTTTTTTTTTTTAAATACCAGATTTGTCTCCAGGCCCATATTGCTGCCCCTAATATTTCTTGTTTGTCTGTCATAAAGATCATGTTTTGGTATTTCAACACTCACTGCTGGTTTAATAATGTCAGGACTTTCTCTAATGTGTGACTTTTATGAAGCAGCTTATCAGAAGAGTAAGGCTGTAGTACATTGGTTGCATTTCATTTCTCTTCATTAGAGTTACTTAGCATGAGACAAAATATGAAAGCCAAGTTTTTGTTTGTTTGTTTTTTGTGGTATGCGGGCCTCTCACTGTTGTGGCCTCTCCCGTTGCGGAGCACAGGCTCTGGACACGCAGGCTCAGCGGCCACGGCTCACAGGCCTAGCCGCTCCGCGGCATGTGGGATCTTCCCAGACCGGGGCACGAACCCGTGTCCCCTGCATTGGCAGGCGGACTCTCAACCACTGCGCCACCAGGGAAGCCCTGAAATCCAAATTTTAAAAATATATCCTTTGGTTGGTTGAAGAAAGGAACCAAACCGATGAAATACTATACTCTTTAGGTTTTGAACCATTTGAATATATTGCTTGTTTGCAAAATTTAATTAAATTATGTGTTTATTGTCTCAACTATATAAAAGCTTAAGTAGAAAAAACAAGCTTGAAGGAAAAATACTAAAATATTATTAGCATTGGTTATTTCTGGATGTTGGAATAGGAATGTAGGGGATTTTTTTCTTTCTATTTTTCTAAATTTTCATGAGTCTATTTGTTTTTTTACAGTAGGATACAAAAACTTCTAGGTATTTAGGTGGGTAACTACAGTTATAATGCCTCTGTTGCAACGTCTTTGGCCATTGTTTTTTGATAATAGCCATTCCTCACCCTATGCCCTTTCCTACCTCTCACCTTGCTTGCTCACTCACCAAACCTCATACATTACTTCTTTCTTGTTTTTCACCTTCATTCAGTCTTTTTTGCCATATGCTTCCTATTGGCTCTTGATCCAAGTTGTTTTCAGCTTAGAAGCAAGCTCAGAGGTCCAATTGCTAAGTGAATTGTAGCCGTTGGACAAGATGTCCCTCTGCCAACCAGAGAACTGACCTAAACTGTACTCTGTAAGAAGAAACTAAGAGGACTTCCCTGGCGGCACAGTGGTTGAGAATCCGCCTGCCAATGCAGGGGACATGGGTTCGATCCCTGGCCCAGAAAGATCCCACATGCTGCGGAGCAGCTAAGCCCTTGAGCCACAACTACTGAGCCTGCACTCTAGAGCCCGCAAGCCAAGAGTACTGAACCTGCGTGCCACAACTACTGAAGCCCGCACGCCTAGAGCCCATGCTCCACAAGAGAAGCCACTGCAATGAGAAGCCCACGCGCCGCAACGAAGAGTAGCCCCCACTAGCCGCAACTAGAGAAAGCCCGCGTGCAGCAACAAAGACCCAACACAGCCAAAAATAAATAAATAAATAAATAAAATTTTTTTTAAAAAAAGAAGAAACTAAGAGATGGGCCTCACAGCCTGGCTTACGTATCTCCAGTTTAGGCTAAAAGCAGTGTTTGAACCTTGCAGTTCTTTTCATACTCAGAGATGGCTTTTGGCTTGATTATGGTTCTGACTTGACTACATTATAAAATATGTAATGGATTTTCTGAGTTGGGGGTTGAGAGGCACTCATAGATGTTGAGGCCAGATTCTAATTCTATTCTATTCTGTTAGCATTTAGCACAAACCCTTTGCATTAAACATAAGAAGTTTGGGACTTCCCTGGTGGCACAGTGGTTAAGAATCCACCTGCCAATGCAGGGGACACGGGTTCAAGCCCTGGTCCGGGAAGATCCCACATGCCGTGGAGCAACTGAGCCTGTGCACCACAACTACTGAGCCTGCGCTCCACAGCCCGCAAGCCACAACTATTGAGTCCACGTGCCACAACTACTGAAGCCCACACGTCACAACTACTGAAGCCCATGGGCCTAGCGCTCGTGCTCAGCAATAAGAGAAGCCACTGCAATGAGAAGCCCGCACACCACAGTGAAGAGTAGCCCCAGCTTGCTGCAACTAGAGAAAGCCCGTGCACAGCAACAAAGACCCAACGCAGCTAAAAATAAATAAATGAATTTATTTTTTTTAAATATATGTATATATAAGAAGTTTTACTTCAAAGTAGACAATCCTGATTAAGTAACTTGCAAGATGACTGATCACTTTTGCTGGTATGTGCTGAGTAGAAACTAATTAATAATGTGTCTTTACCTTTCACTGTATGTTTTTTAAAAGTAGGGGCTTTGGGCTTTCCTAGTAGCACAGTGGTTAAGAATCTGCCTGTCAATGCAGGGGACATGGGTTCGAGCCCTGGTCCGGGAAGATTCCACATGCCACTGAGCAACTAAGGCCGTGCACCACAACTACTGAGCCTGCGCTCTAGAGCCCGCGAGCTACAACTACTGAGCCCGCGTGCCACAACTACTGAAGCCCACGTGCCTAGAGCCCGTGCTTCGCAGCAGGAGAAGCCACTGCAATGAGAAGCCTGAGCACTGCAACAAAAGAGTAGCCCCCGCTCGCCGCAACTAGAGAAAGCCTGCACGCAGCAACGAAGACCCAATGCTGCCAAAAATAACTAAATAAATATTTTTTTAAAAAGAAAGAAAGTAGGGGCTTTGAAATGATTCATTGCTTTACATTCTAGAAAGTCCTGTTTTTGTTAAAGGTGCGCTATATTAACATAAGCAGTAACTTACAACATTTGCATAGTTGTTGTCATCTTGCCCCTTCCTCTGTTTTAAAATTTTAAAAATAGTTGTCAGAATACTTCCACTTTAGAAGTACATTTTTCATTCAGTGCTCATTTGCCTTAGACTTATACTACTTTTAGCCCAAGCTCCACCTCTTTCTGAGACTGTATGAAGAATGATACTGTCTAATCTCTTAGTAGGAAGTGGTGGGTTGGGGTGAGGGAGTCTGGTCTATGAGAACTTGAGGGACTAACTCAAGAGACACTAAAATGAAGAGTGTCTCCCTATGGAAAACAAAGAGAGTAACTAGAGAGCAAATAGTTCCAGTTCCCATGACACTAGGAGGTGAGACAGTTTTCAGTCTCTAACCTCAGTGTTTCAGTTCTCTCCTCCAAAGGAAACCTCAGCAGTAACTGGGAACACTTGTCTAATTCCTCCATAAAAGGATCTTGCCTACAAGTTTAATAGCGATGAGTGTTCATCCCAAAGCCTGCAGCCTAGTGATCATTCCTGCAGTTTAGCTTATAGGAATTAATCATGTGTACCGTGTTTTACCTTTGATGTGTCTATCAGTCCTCCCCCTTGCTGTCCACTCCTAATGCCCTCAGGCACCCTCTGCTATTTCTCACCTACATTCTGCTCATTATTAGTTTTCCTATTCCAATCACTGCCTAATCCATCCTTCTCACAGCTCTCAGAATTAACTTTCTAAAAGACAGAGCAGATCATATCTCTCTCCTACTTTAATTCTTTGGCTTCCTGTTTCCTACAGGATTCAGTCCAGGCTCTTTTACATGGTGCTTGGCACCCTTCATAGCCTGGCTTTTGCTTGCCTTTCCATTCCTATTAACTTTTTCTCATGTGCATCTGTTCTCCTGCCAGGACAAACTAATTGTCAGTTCCCAAACATGTCGAATAATTTCACACCTTCATATATGCTATTTCTTCTTCCTACATGGTCTTTGCTCATCTTATAATCGAGTGGCAGGCTCCTACTCCTCCTTTAAGACTCAGTTTAGCTACGACTTTCTGTGAAGCTTTTCTAACCCCATTCCCACCCCCAAGAAAATTGTTTCTTCATTTGTACCATAGCACATCACTCATAATAGCTCTTAACATTTAGCATTGTAATTATTTGTGTGAAATAAATCTGTCTTATTCATGTAGCAAAGCACCCGGCACATAATAGACAATCAAATGTTTATTGGAAAAAGAACTACTTATTTTCATTACTACTATAAAATCTAAATAATAAGCTAAAACAGGAAGAGGGTTGGATAAAGGGGATAAGAAAGGTTAGAAATTGCCAACTCTTCTCCCTACCTGACCACACCAGTCCATCAGTTTGCTCTTTCTTTTGGACCTTGCAGGTGGTGAGGATCCAGGGAAGTTGAGCCATGCCACGTTAAAGAATGGCCATACCACCCCCATAGGAAGTGCCAGATCTTCTAGTCCAGTCCAAGTAGAGGAAGAACCAAGAAGAATAGCAAGTCTTAAGAAGCCTATTCCAGAAGAGGACCCAAAGAAGCGACTAGGTAATTAACTCTGAATTTTTTGCGGTTCGTGGGCCTCTCACTGCTGTGGCCCCTCCCTTTGTGGAGCACAGGCTCCGGACGCGCAGGCCCAGCAGGCTTGGCTCACGGGCCCAGCCGCTCCGCGGCACATGGGATCCTCCCGGACCGGGGCACGAACCCGTGTCCCCTGCATCGGCAGGCGGACTCTCAACCACTGCGCCACCAGGGAAGCCCAACTCTGAATTTTTTAGTTTAAGAGCCATGGATCAGTTATTCTAATTTACTTTGGGGGTTTACAAGAGCCAGGGGAGAAATAAAATCCAGAGGGACTTCTGTTCTCCTCTAGCAGTTCCTCACCTAGTTGCCACTTTAAGTACAATTTATCCCCTCATTCTTGTATTCACAAAATACCTAAATGTGTGATTCTCAAGGACGGAAAAGGATATTAAATATCAGATAACTGTAGGACTTTTTCAAGCTACACATTCCTCCTCCTCCACCCAAGGGACCCTGTGTCCAGTTTCCTGGCTCTTGTATGAAGAATCACTACCATAACAAGTCTGTCTTATGATTGAGAAAGTGTCATATACCTTAAGTATGTTGAGGTATGAACTTTGTCCGGAAACCAATCTATACATTAAATAATGGATGGAATTGACCATAAGCTATGGGTGTGTTAGCTTTTTCAGTCTGTCTTGTAACTCTTTCCTTTTAAATCACATCTGTTATTACACAGGCTCAACTGGAAACCAGCCTAATTCTGAAGCAGAGTCCATTCCTGAGAATGTACCCAAACAGCCTTTACTTCCCCCTAAAAGACACTTGTCCTCTTCTCACGAAGCAAATGAAGGGCAAGCAAAGGATGCCACTTCCTCTGGCAGCACAGCAAGACCACTCTCCTCCACGCCCACCACTGCCATCACCACAGCACCTGCTGCCACCACGGCTGCCACAAACCCAGCAAAAACTGTTAATTCCTCTGTCCCCCCTTCCCAAGCACCCAGGACTCTGCCTGCTTCTACTGCCAGCACTAACACTACTGCTACCCCGAGCCTCACTCATACAGTTCCTGCCAAGCAGCCCCCTATCCCTCCCCCTAAACCAGCTCACAGAAATAGCAACCCTGTCATTGGTAAGTAAGTCTTTAGATTTCCATTGTTTGGGGTTTGGTTTGGTTTTAGACAGTTGTTTGGTTTTTTTTGCGGTACGCGGGCCTCTCACTGTTGTGGCCTTTCCCGTTGCGGAGCACAGGCTCCGGACGCGCAGGCTCAGCAGCCATGGCTCATGGGCCCAGCCGCTCTGCGGCATGTGGGATCTTCCCGGACCGGGGCACGAACCGGTGTCCCCTGCATCGGCAGGCGGACTCTCAACCACTGCGCCACCAGGGAAGCCCAAGACAGTTGTTTTATTGGATAACTGGTACAATATTGATTTGGTCTGTGAGAGAGTTCTCCATAGCTTGTCCTTATGAATGCCCTCAATATAGAAAAAAGCCTTGAAAATGAGGCAGATGGCTATAAATGGAAACAGTGGGGTTAAATATCACTAAAATTAGGTTCAAGTTTTGGGGGATTAATATTTATTTTCCTAAAACAATGTTTCTGAACTACTGTTTGTAGTTGGGGGACTGTACATGTGAAGACCACAATGGGTTTGATCTGCTTGGAGAAAAGGGTTTTTTCTTTAACCTACTTTAAACTGCCAATGCCTTCCTTCAGCATAAATCCAGTAGATAAAAAGGTGATTGTATAGGTGCCAGTGTAACTTGCGATTCAGTGTCTGGCATAGTACATTCATGGGGAACTGCAAAGATATTTAAATTATCCTGATAAAATCATGTTTTGTCTCAGGAGAGTTAAGAATGCTACTTTTAATAAAATAAGTGGTGGAAGAATGAAAGCAGGGAAGATAACCAGTAACTTTTTATTGGTTTAGTACATTTTTTATATTTACCTGAATATATTATAGTATATTTAGGTCAGTTTTCCTTATATAAATTTAGAGGAATTTTAAGAAGGGGAGGAGAGGAAAAAAGGTAGTTTTTCAAGAAAAATGATATTAGGCTTAGTACTGCTTAAAGTTTTTGTTAATGATTGGAGAAACAAAAAGTGTGCTCATCAAATGGCTAACTAACCAAATTGTATGGAGTGACTAGAACCTTGAAAAACAGGCTTAGAATTCATTGTGACTATAGCAGGTTGGAGGAGCTTGATAAAAACAGGATGAAGGTTATTATTATTATTATCACTACCTTGGATGGATAGTGCTGTGTTGACTTATCTCTGAGGACTGAGGAGCTTTCATATACTTGTTTTCAAAACCTTGTGAAGTTTTATCTATTTTATCTATTATATAGTTAGGGCAATAAGAATGTGAAGAAGTTGTGATTGACTCAGCTTGCAGTTAGTGAAAGATAGAAACCAAACACAGCCTTTTCAACTCTGGAGTACAGACCTCTGTCCTGTATACTTGTGTTCTCAACCTGTTGTCTAAACAGGGGTTCTCATCATGGTCACCTAGAGGGCTTGTTAAAACACAGAGTGCTGGGCTCTGCCCTTAGAGTTTCCAATTCAGTAAGTCTGGGGTAGTGCCTGAGAATTTGCATTTCTGATGAGTTCCCAGATGATGCTGATGCTCTGTATATGGGGACCACACATCAAGAACCACTGCTCTAAACCAGTAGTACTCCACCTTTTCAGGGTAAGACAATATTAAAAAATGATAATATGTGTACTGTATCCTGGGCTAAACTGCGGAGGCCACTCTTGGCCTCAGGTGAATAGCCCAAAGCAGTAGGCCCTGTGACTGAGGGACCAGCATCAGTCCACAAGTGGTCCTCAGCAGAAAGAGAAAAATAGGGTAGTTCACAGTTTTTATTAAGGTTAAGTAGACTTGATTTAAAGAACTATCCTTTAGGGAGTTCCCTGCTGGCCTAGTAGTTGGGATTCCGAGCTTTCACTGCCGTGGCCTGGGTTTAATCCCTGGTCGAGGAGCTGAGATCCCACAAGCTGCACGACATAGCCCCCCAAAAATAAATAAATAAAAGGACTATCCTTTATTCTGAAATTATGGACCTTCCTAATTCTTTGGTGTTAAAAGACCATTTCTTCCATGAAGGGGTTATGTTCATAAGTGGTTTACTGAATATCAAGCCTTAGTTGAGGGAATTCACTGGCAGTCCAGTGGTTAAGGTGCCATGTTTCCACTGCTGGGAACCTGGGTTCAATCCCTGGCTGAGAACTAAGATCCCACAAGCCACGCAGCACGGCCAAAAAAAAAAAGAAGCCTTAGTTGAAAATAATAAAAATTGACAACCTGAGATTGGTTGAGGATCTTTTTAATAGTATTGGTCCATGAAACCCAAACATTTGGAAACCAATGTTTAGACATTGCTGTGTCTACTAACGGGCATAATAGTATTAGGACTAATTAGTAGTGTTGGGACTAAGGAAGGACCACCATAAATAACTGAACAGATGAAGGGAATTTGTAACCCCTCCAATGAACATTTTGTCATCTTTCCCACGGAACTACAGCCAAATGCCATTGGGTATTTGTACCAGAGGGTATGTGTACCAGAGGTCATTTCCTTTACTTTTCAGGTATATGTTTTCCATAAATTACCAAAGGCAATTTACTTTATCAATTCAAATGTTAAAATACTCAAATTTCGTCTTGTCAGGGGTGGGTTTTGTTGTAGATGGAATAGCTAACCACTGTTTTTAGACAGACAGCAAAAATCCAGTCTACCAAAAAATACCTTTTATTGATCCTGAAATTCACATTTTTCGAATCCTTTTTTATATGTGTATGCAGTATTTTTCTAGAAGGACCTTTTAAAATTTTACTTATGAAGAGTGACATTAAAGCATTATCAGATTAGCTAGACTTTTACTTTGAATGCTGCCAATGGAATGGGATTTAGTGCAGTTAAATTTTTAATTTAGGGAAACTTGAAGTGTTGCTCTCTAGGTAAGACATATAAAACCTTTGAAAACAAGTGAGGGGTTTGCGTAGAGGGTTGGAGGTTGGTAACCGAGAGAACTACTATTTAATTATTTTGCAAGGTTGACCTTTTGTGATGTGTTGATCCACTTCTTTTTTTTTTTTTGCGGTATGCGGGCCTCTCACTGTTGCAGCCTCTCCCGTTGCGGAGCACAGGCTCCGGACGCGCAGGCTCAGCAGCCATGGCTCACGGGCCTAGCCGCTCCGCGGCATGTGGGATCTTCCCGGACCGGGGCACGAACCCGTGTCCCCTGCATCGGCAGGCGGACTCTCAACCACTGCGCCACCAGGGAAGCCCGATCCACTTCTTAAAAGCCATTTGGAGCTCTCCAAAGGGACTTTGTGGAATCAACACCTGAGACGTTGTGGGCTTTGGGGGATCACATAGGGATATATACTGTCATGATACAGGGTAGGGGCCTCTCATCTAGTAAATATGTATTGAGGACCCACTATGTGCCAGGCACTGTGCCCCACCCTGTGAATATGCTGATAGAGACAAGGGGTGCCCTGTTGTCAAGGAGCCCATAGGGTAGTGAAGAGTGGAGATGACAGATTGGACATAAAGGACAAGAAGAGGTGTGGACACTAATAAGAAACAAAGTCAGTGGGATCCAGATGATGGAGCCTCATAATGAGTCCTAGGAACTAGCTGAGTCCTTACCAGTTTGTAGTATGATCTTGGGCAAGTCACGTAACTTCTGTGGCCTCAGTTTTTGCTTCTGTAAAATGGTAAAGATGATCTCTTGTATAAGAAGAATATGAAGTTAAGGATAGAAAAGCACCTTGCTTTCTTCAAAGGCCTCTGCGTTTGCTATAAAAATCCAAGATACCATTGATAGTTTAATAATAAAGTGCTCTGATATCTAGATATCATTATTTATCAGTATATGGTAACAATGCCTGATAGTGTTTGTTTTTTTGTTTCAATCTGCATGTTTAAATTTTTTAATGGAGTACTGTTAGACAAAAGAATTTACTAGCCACATTTTTTTTGTTTTTTTCATATTAACTTTATCTACACCAAGATCAAGTCATAAAAAATTGTCATGTCTACTATCATAGTAAAGAAGTAAGAAGTTTCTCATCAAAATATTAAGGTAGTGGTCTTCCTACACCTCTGTACATTTATTAGGGCTTCTATATATTTAAATATTAATTTTGTTTCAGGATTAGATAGCTAGGGAATGGCAAAGCCATGAAATGGTATAATTTGCCCAAAAGATTAAGACTGAGCCTAGCTCTAATTCTAGGCCCTGGGCTGGCCCCTCAAAGCACTGTAAAGCCATCTTAAACTGAGGTGTTGCTTTCTCTTTTCCAGCTGAACTATCCCAAGCAATAAACAGTGGTACGTTGTTATCAAAGCTGTCCCCACCTTTACCACCTAAGAGAGGCGTTCCATCAACTTTGGTACCCACCTCAGAGTCTGCTGCTGCCACTGCCACCACCACAAAAGCACCAAGTGATCAGAAAGAGAAGAGCACATGCTCTGTGGGCTCCGAACCCCTGCTGATGATCCCCCCTACCGCCCCATCCCCCCCACTGCCTACTCATATACCTCCAGAACCCCCTCGGTCCCCTCCATTCCCTGCTAAGACTTTTCAAGTTGTGCCAGAAAATGAGTTTCCACCTTCCTTAGACCTACCCCAGGAGGTTCCCCAGCAGGAAAGTCAGAAAAGGGAAGTACCCAAGAGGATGTTGGACCACAGCTTTGGGGAGCCCCATGTACCCTCTAGGCTGCCCCAAGTCCCACTGCATATCCGAATCCAGCAGGCCCTGACCAGCCCACTCCCCATGACTCCTCCCTTGGAAGGCTCTCATAGAGCTCATTCATTGCTCTTCGAGAACAGTGACAACTTTTCTGAGGACAGCAGTACCCTGGGTCGGACCAGGTCACTTCCCATCACTATTGAAATGCTGAAAGTGTGAGTGCCTTTAAAGCTTGCTTCTTGTTCCCTCTTTACTGTAGCTAGTCCTTCTTGGAAAAAAATTAGTTATAGAGAGAAAATGTGAATAAATTTAAATTAAGAAGAATACTCAACAAATAGGACATGTCCTTGAATTTGAACTTTTACTCTCCTGATTTCTATAACATTGTTTCCATGGCAGAAATTTCCATGATGATACAAAAATTACAAACTTCTGTACTTGAAAATTAAAATCACTATGTATTTTTATATGATATACGGGAAGCAGTGTAACATGGTGCTTATGAACATTGACCTTGGAGTAAGATGGCTCTGGGTTCAAATCCCAGCTCTGCCTCTGATTTACTAGCGTGCGGTAGTGTATGTTACTTAATCTTCCTGCTCTTCAGTTGTCTAACCTGTAAACAGAAATAATACCTACCTCATAGGCTTGCGAGAATGAAATTAGACAAATCTGAAAGCTCTAGTGCCTGGCACAGAACCTGGTAGAGAGAGACAGAGAGAAGCCTAGAGAAAAAGAAGGGAGCTCTGAAAGATAGCTCAGTATTTCAGCCCCACAGACTGAAACTGCTCATCTTTTCTCTCCCTCATCTGTCCCCAAACACTCAATCTGTTCACAGTAGCATTGGTACTTATACCTATTTTGTCTGTCTTTTCAAAATTCAGACAAATTGTGACTGAAGATTAACACTTCTTGGCAAGTTGGAAATTTGTCGTACTAATAACTAAAAGAATTGTTATAGAGTTGTTGCAGTATCCTACTTTTTGGTTTTTTTGCCATAATCTTTTGTACTTCCTGGTATTATTTACTTTGCATCCTGGAAGGAGACAGTTTAGGAATTTGAAGTAGACTAGGTCATAGTTTTATGCCTCCAGAGTGTAAAGCAAAGAAGTTAGTTTTCATCCGTACTTCTCTTTGCTTCCTTGGTTTAGGAAATGGGTTAAATATTTTTATTGAGTATCTTCCATGAGCCAAGTACTGTGTTAGATGCTGTGTGATCTTCTCATTCAATCAGACCAAGGCAAACTTGCATTTTATGTATTGATCATCAGGGCCCTATGTGCAAGACACTAGTGCATTCTAGAATTTGTCTATTTCATTCTCAGAACAAGCCAACAAGGTAGGTATCATTCACATTTACAGAAAAATTAAATAACAAGCTAGTAAATAAGTTGTAGATCTGGGATTTGAACCCAGAGCCCTTTAGATTAATAGCTGCTAAAAAGTTTCTTAGCAAGAATGTAAAAATTAAGGGAAATAACTATAAATTATTTCATTTATGGACTTTTTCATGGTTATTCAGTAGTTTGCCTTGCAAATCAGTTATTCTTTATGTCTCTGAAAGGAAAACGTAAAATGTAATTATGTTAATTTGTTAGTCCAGACGATGAAGAAGAGGAGGAGCAGATCCACATATTTGCATTCGATGCAGATGTAGCATCTACCTCAGTCATTCCTAAACTACCGCAGTGTCTGCAGGAGGAAGAAGAAGGGAAAGAGAGTGACTCTGATTCAGAAGGTCCTATTCAATACCGAGATGAAGAGGATGAAGATGAAAGCCATCATAGTAAGAAAGGGAGGGAAAGAGAAGGAGAAAGTTCTCTTACAGATAAAGCTGTGTGCTGGTCTTAGCAAGTGTTAAGATGCATGGAAGCAGGCACCCTCTCCCATCGAATCGTCTGGCTGACTGCTCTTGGAAGGCTCTGTGAAAGACTCTTGTCCCTGCTGTTCCCATTGTTATAAAAAGCCAGTGAGAGGGAGCCCAGTAGGTTGAGTCAATCAGTTTTTTATGTGTTTGGTTTTGATTTGAAAATTATTTACCTTGATGGTGTTAAAGAATGTGGAGTAAAGGAAAGTTGGTATTTGGGCTTTGTGGGAAAGACAAAAATGATGCACTCCTTCAGCCTAGTGAGCTTCCTGTGTTCATGGGGCAAAGAAAAAAAACATGTTCATGTACACACATCTGTGAATAATAGAATCCTGATTCCTAAAAGTGGAAAGCAGCTTTAAGAGTAGGAACCTTATGAGGTGTGTTAGCGCAAATGCCTCTGTGTTGTAATTCAGAGGCTGTCCCCTGCTTAGACCATCCCTCCTCTAGCAACTCTTATTAAGAAGAAGAATGTAGACAGAGAACTGGTAGAAGGGAAAAGATATTTTTAGCCCGTCTGAGGCCATCTGCTAAAAAGATTTTTAGATGTCCTCAGCTTTACCCCCACCTCTCTGTTAGGTGGATCATCAGAGGCCAGCTAGAAAGCTGGGATTATGATATTGTTTATTCAGACTCTTACCTAGCTCCAGGTGAGGCTGAGCTTTAAGCTCCTACATGTTTTTCTTTCCCTTGTACAAAGGTGCTCTGGCCAACAAAGTGAAGAGGAAAGACACACTGGCAATGAAGTTGAACCACAGACCCAGTGAACCTGAAATGAACGTGAATTCTTGGCCTCGAAAAAGCAAAGAGGAGTGGAATGAAATACGGCACCAGATTGGGAACACGCTCATCCGGTAGGCCTTTTCTTAGAATAGATTGATTTGATTTGATTATGCCAGTACATGTCTTAGAGATGGACTTTGTGGTGGAGCATGCAGGTATCTTTATTTTTTTAATTTTAGAAATCGCATAATTTTTTAAAATACATATTGTACACAGATGGGTATCTTCTAAGAGTTTGGAAATTAAGGAACTAGATGGCCCTCAGAGCTTTAAACCATGAGATAGATCTCACAGCTTTACACCATAAGATAAACATAAGTATGTTTTTTTTTAAGTTTCTAAGGATTTAGGTGGCTCCCAGGACAGCAAGCCTCTTCTGGCTTGCTCAACCATGAGGTGCCAGCCCAGTTAAAAATCACACACATAATTTCCATTGTATCTATTTCACATGTTCCATGTAACTGCCTTCTTTCAACCTGTTAGTATATTTTTCAAGTCAGCTGGAACCAAAAGCATAGAGAGACTGGATGCAGGCCAGCTTCCTGCATATGTACTACACGTAGAGTCTAGGTATACAGACAAGTGTTTGCCCACCTCAGATGTTCCTCTCGGAAAGTGGAACTCCTGGTGTATTCCTTACTAACAATTAAATAAGGATGCCTGTTAATTAAAATATATTTTCCTCTCCTACCTCAGACACCTGGCTTTGCTGATGGCAATCTTAATGCAGAACTGTGGCCCTCTGAGTGTCAGCAAGAGACCATCAAGATTAGGAATTAGTTAAGAATGGGGATTTTTTTTTCTTTTAGTTTTATTGAGATACATTTGACATACAGCACTGTATAAGTTTAAGGTATAGAGCATAATGATTTGACTTGCATACATCATGAAATGATGACCACAATAAGCTTAATGAACATCCATCGTCTCCTATAGATACAAAATAAAAGAAACAGGAAAAAAAAGGTATTTTCCTTGTGATGAGAACTCTTAGGCTTTACTCTTTTAACAACTTTGATATATAACATACATGTTAATTATATTAATCATGTTGTACATTACATCCCTAGTATGTATGTATTTTATAACTGGAAGTTTGTACCTTTTGAGCACCTTCATCCAGTTCCCCCTGTCCACCCCCTGCCTCTGGTAACCACAGATCTGATCTCTTTTTCTGAGTTTGTTTGTTTGGTTTTTGGAGTATAATAGACCTACAATACTATATTAGTTCCTGGTGCACAACATAGTGGTTTGATATTTCTATACATTGCAAAATGATTACCACAATAAGTCTAGTTACCATCTGTCACCATACAAAGATATTACATTATTGTTGACTATATTCCCACACTGTATATTTCATCCAAGAATGAGGATCTTTAATAATAGATTCCTTGGGCTTCCCTGGTGGCGCAGTGGTTGAGAGTCTGCCTGCCGATGCAGGGGACACGGGTTCGTGCCCTGGTCCGGGAAGATCCCACATGCCATGGAGCAGCTGGGCCCGTGAGCCATGGCCGCTGAGCCTGCGCGTCCGGAGCCTGTGCTTCGCAACGGGAGAGGCCACAACAGTGACAGGCCCGCGTACCGCCAAAAACAATAATAATAATAGATTCCTTTTGCTTTATTGCAATGCTAGTTGCTCGTCTTTGAGTGTTTTTTCCCAGGTCATAATCGTCTTAGAAGAGCTTGTTGGACACTAGCAATGAATAGTCTAAAATTAAAATGTAGAAATACAAGAGATTAACATTTACAATAGCAATTTACAATACCATCAAAACTCTTTAAATACCTGTGGATAAACCTGATGAAAGATTGTGTAAGACCTATGCACTGAAAAGTATAAAATAATGCTGAAGAAAGTAAAGAAGACCTAAATATATGGAGACAAATAACATATTCATGGATCAGAAGTCTCAGTATTATCAAGACATCAGTAGATTTAATGCAGTTCCAATCAAAATACCCCCAGTAGGCTT
Organism: Neophocaena asiaeorientalis asiaeorientalis; assembly: GCF_003031525.2. Taxonomy (NCBI): domain Eukaryota; kingdom Metazoa; phylum Chordata; class Mammalia; order Artiodactyla; family Phocoenidae; genus Neophocaena; species Neophocaena asiaeorientalis. The sequence goes on from NW_020175402.1 coordinate 6,084,712, forward strand.
TAATTGACAAACTGATTCTAAAATTGTTACAGAAATATAAAGCAACTGTGAAAAAGAACAGGACTGGAGGACTAACACTGTCTTATTTTAAGACATATTATAAAGCTAAAGTAACCTAAACAGTATGGTATTGATGTAAAGGCAGGATAGACAAAGAAGTCAGTGGAACAGAAGAGAGAGCCCAGAAATAGACCACCCATATATGTGCAACTCATTTATGACAAAGGTACAAAGACAATTTCATTGAGAAGGGATGGTCTTTTCAATAAATGGTCCTGGCACAAAAATAACTTCAATTCATTCAGTGTATCATATAAAAAATTAACTCAAAATGGATCATAGACTTAAATATGAGAGCTAAAACTGTAAAATTTCTAGAATATGGGTTAAAGAAAGATTTCATAGATATGATCTCAAAGCATGGTTCTTAAGAGAAAAACATTGGTAAATTGCACTTCATCAAAATTAAAATTTTTTGTTCTGTGAAAGACACTGTTTAAAAATAAAAAAGTAAAAATAAGCCACAAACTGGGAGAAAAATATTTGCAAACCATGTATCTGATAAAGGTCTTATATCTAAAAAAAAAAAGGTCTTATATCTAGAATATATGAAGAACTCTCCAAACTCAGTAAGAAACAACCCACTTTTTAAACGGTGGGGGAAGCAAGGACTTCCCTATTGATCCAGTGGGTAAGACTCTGCCCTCCCAATGCAGGGGGCCCGGCATGTGGAAGATCCCACATGCAGCACAGTAACTAAGCCCATGTGCCACCACTACTGAGCCTGCGCTCTAGAGCTGCGTGCCACAGCTACCGAAGCCCACGCACCTAGAGCCGGTGCTCTGCAGCAAGAGAAGCTACTGCAATAAGAAACCCGCACACTGCAATGAAGAGTATCCCCCGCTCGCCGCAACTAGAGAAAGCCGGCGCACAGCAACGAAGACCCAATGCAGCCAAAAATAAATAAGTAAACAAATAAATTTATTTTAAAAAATAAAATAAAATAAATAATAAAAGACTGATAATATTAAGAGTTGCTGGGGCTTCCCTGGTGGCGCAGTGGTTGAGAGTCTGCCTGCTAATGCAGGGGACACGGGTTCAAGCCCTGGTCTGGGAGGATCCCACATGCCACGTAGCAACTAGGCCCATGAGCCACAACTACTGAGCCTGCGCGTCTGGAGCCTGTGCTACGCAACAAGAGAGGCCACCATAGTGAGAGGCCCGCGCACTGCGATGAAGAGTGGCCCCCGCTTGCCACAACTAGAGAAAGGCCTTGCACAGAAACGGAAACCCCACACAGCAAAAATAAATAAATAAAAATTAATTTTAAAAAAGAGTAGCTGAGGATGAGGCCCAGCTGTATTCTCACATGGTGGTAAAATAGACTGGGAGTGTAAAATAGACTACTTTGGAAAACAATTTGTAAGTTTCTTTAAAAAAATCAAACAACATATGATCTAGCCATTCCATTATTTCTAATGGTCCCCCAAAATAGAAACAAGCTAAATGTCCATCAAAACATAAATGGATGAATATGAACATAGTCCTGTGATGGAATACTACAGAGTAGTAAACAGGAATGAACTATTTATAATGCCACTACTTGGGTGGATCTCAGTAATTATCCTGAGTGAAAGAAGCTAGACAAAAAAAGAGTACATACTGTATGATTTTATATAAAATTTTAGAAAATGAAAACTAATTTATAGTTACATAAAACAGATCAGTGGCTGCCTCGGGGCAGGGTGGTTGAGAGTAAATAAAGCAGATGAGTGTTTGCTTGGAGGCAGGGAGATAGAGATTACAAAGGAAATGAAATTTTGTCAGGGAGGTTGTAGTGGGTAGAGTTGTATGTTCCAAAATAAATCCTAATCTCTGGTACCTTTGAATGTGACCTTATTTGGACAGAGGGTCTGTGTAGATATAATCAACTTAAGATGAGGTCATACTGGATTAGGTAGGCTCTAATCCAATGACTGGTGTCCTCATAAGAGGAGGGAAATTGGGATGGATAGACACAGACACACACACAGAGAACCCTGTGTGACTAAGGCAGATACTGGAATGATGCATCTACAAGCCAAAGAACGCCAAGGACTGCTGGCAACCACCAGAATCTCGGAGAGAGGCATGGAACAAATTCTCCCTCTGAACCTTCAGAAGGAACCAACCTTTCTAACACCTTGATTGTGGACTTCTGGACTCCAGAGCTGTGAGAGAATAAATGTCTGTTATAAGCCATTCACTTTGTAGTAATTTGTTACAGCAGCCCTAGGAAATCAGTCCAAGGGTGATAGACATGTTCCTTACCATGACTGTGGTTATGATTTTTTTTTTTTTTAAGATTTTTACCCTGAGGAGCTAAATCGTTTAATGCACTCTTTTTTTTAAATATATTTATTCATTTACTTATTTTATTTTTGGCTGCTGTGTTGGGTCACCATTGCTGCGTGCAGGCTTTCTCTAGTTGTGGCGAGCGGGGGCTACTCTTCATTGTGGTGTGCAGGCTTCTCGTTGCTGTGGCTTCTCTTTGTTGCAGAGCACGGGCTCTAGGCACGCAGGCTTCAGTAGTTGTGGCACACAGTCTCCATAGTTGCGGCTCACAGGCTCTAGAGCTCAGGCTCAGTAGTTGTGGCGCACGGGCTTAGTTGCTCCGCGGTATGTGGGATATTCCCAGACCAGGGCTCAAACCCGTGTCCCCTACATTGACAGGCAGATTCCTAACCTCTGCGCCACCAGGGAAGTCCTGGTGATGATTTTATAGGGACATACCTATGTCAAAATATCAAATCATGCAATTTATTGTATGTCACTTATACCTTCGTAAAGCTGTGGTGGTGTTTTTTTTAATGAACACTGAAAAAAGAAACGCTTTGAAATACATAAAGTTGTAAATTGTATATAAAATGGGGGTGGGAGTTTTCCATGCAACTAAAGAGTTTCTAGCACACAGTTCAAATACTGTCAGAGCTATACGTTAAAAGTAAGAAATGAAGAACTTTCTGATTCTAGAAATGACAAGTTGTCATTGGTGAATAACATCTCAGAACTGGGAATGAGATGAGAAACTTCATCAGATATTTCAGAGAGGACTGAAATTAAAATCATAGGTTTTACAGAATATAACTCCAAAAGAGACAACTTTAAATTCCAGTAGTTCCTAAAACACTGGTTTAAAAATCAAAAGAGAGGCTTCCCTGGTGGCGCAGTGGTCGAGAGTCCACCTGCCGATGCAGGGGACACGGGTTCGTGCCCTGGTCCGGGAAGATCCCACATGCCACGGAGCAACTAAGCCCGTGTGCCACAACTACTGAGCCCACGTGCCACAACTACTGAAGCCTGCGCACCCTAGAGCCCACGCTCTGCAACAAGAGAAGCCACTGCAATAAGAAGCCTGTGCACCACAACAAAGAGTAGACCCCGCTCGCCGCAATTAGAAAGCCCCCGCGTGCAGCAATGAAGACCCAACACAGCCAAAAATAAATAAATAAATTTATTAAATAAATAAATCAAAATCAAAAGAGGACTTCCCTGGCGGTCCAGTGGTTAAGACTCCACGCTTCCAATGCGGGGGGCGCAGGTTCAGTCCCTGGTTGAGGAAGTAAGATCCCACATGCTGCACAGCCAAAAAAAAATAAAACAAAATAAATAAAATAAAAAGAGGAAAGAGAAGCCACTGCAATAAGAAGCCTGTGCACCACAACAAAGAGTAGCCCCCGCTCGCCGCAATTAGAAAAAACCCGCTTGCAGCAATGAAGACCCAACACAGCCAAAAATAAATAAATAAATTTATTAAATAAATAAATCAAAATCAAAAGAGGACTTCCCTGGCGGTCCAGTGGTTAAGACTCCACGCTTCCAATGCGGGGGGCGCAGGTTCAGTCCCTGGTTGAGGAAGTAAGATCCCACATGCTGCACAGCCAAAAAAAAATAAAACAAAATAAATAAAATAAAAAGAGGAACATCAGAGTCATATGGGAAGCATTATACACACACACACACACACACACACACACACACACACACACACACACACACACAGTCTCATTCTGGTTTCCTAAATGAGAATTTTTATTAATATCTTTGAGGATCTGTGTTAACCCATATGCTGAAGGAGCAAATCTGTTTGGTTGCCACCAGAACAGTCCAAATCTTCATTTTACACATGAGTAACTCAAGGTCTAACTGAGCTTTTTTGTGGTGATAGGGCTTGCTGGCATCAAAGCTAGAACTAGAATCCTGGCCTCCTGTTTGCTTGTACAATTCCTTTTTATGTTGTAATATCTGTATTAACACTTTCAGTGTGAAAAGTGTTTTATAAACACTTTTCATAAGGTGTTTCAAAAGTGTTTCATAAACAGATCTTTATAAACAGGACCGGGAGACTTAACATTGACAATATTCTTATTTATCTCCTTTTTAGACGACTGAGTCAAAGACCAACACCAGAAGAACTAGAACAACGGAACATACTACAACGTGAGTCCAGCTATGGAAATGAAGTTGTATAGATTTTCTTTGTGTGTTTCTGACTTTAATATACATTACAGAAAAGAGAAGCATTTTTCAACAAGAGCCAAGGAGAGAGTATTCTAGCCAAGGAAGGAGTATTCATACTTTTTACCCCTGAAGGAACATAGTTCCCCCCAAGCTTCCTTTACAAGATATCATTATGATATTGTTTAGTGTACTGGGATACTCCAGAAAATTGTATTCTAATTTTCTCATAGTCTCCTGCGCCTACCTTGGGCATTTGAGAGGTTTTGACAGCGTGTGCTGCCCAACTTTTCTCTGCCTTAAGAGAGGTAAGGTAGTGGTTGTATATTTGGAGTGGACCTTCCTATTCCTAGTGTCTGAGAGCTGGGACCCAGAACAAGTCTCAAATGCAGCGGTTGTTCTGCCTTTTCATCTCTTAAGGCTTTCATACCTCCGGAGTCAGAAAATAGGACCATGTATTTAATTTGCTTTCTGTTTATGTAAATGACTAACTGAAATAGCATTCTAATCCAGTACAGATTTATTTTTCCCGATTATAGGGTGAAATTTGTCCTTAAATACCTCCACAGTGAAGAGGATTAGGCTTCATAGGGTTACAAGTGTGGGAGCCTTTATAGACTTATCATGTGAAACCTAGTGTGAGCTCTATTCTCCATTGTTAGTGGTTACTCTTGAGCAAAGGTCTGCGAAGTTTTTCTTCCAGGGCACATAGTAAATATTTTCAACTTTGCAGGCCAAAGAGCACAAGGAAGCTATTATGTAGGTACTTATCAAACCATTCAAAATGTAACCATTTAAAAATGTAAAGGCCATTCTTAGCTCATGGGCAGGAAAAGTACAGGCAGCTGGCCAGATTTGATACCATAGTTGGCTGACCCATGCTCTTAAGTATATGACTACACCAGTTGACAAGAAAATTGTCTTGATTAACCAGTCCCAAAGTAAGTATTTTATTCTGACTTGGAGCCTATAAGAAATATCTGTGTATGGGACTTCCCTGGCAGTCCAGTGGTTAAGACTCCAGGCTTCCACTGTAGTGGGCCTGGGTTCAATCCCTGGTCAGGGAACTAAGATCCTACATGTCATGGAGTGCGGCCAAAAAAAAAAAAAAGAAATATCTGTGTGTAATTACTGAAACGTTTGATATGCAGATTGCCATTTTGAAGTAATATTTTTTGTTTGTGCCTGTCAACTGTAGCTAAAAATGAAGCTGATCGTCAGGCAGAAAAACGAGAGATTAAACGTCGGCTCACTAGAAAGGTACACTGTCTCAGTCTGTCCACTCACTGTGTGTCTTGTATTTGAATGACCTATTTGACTGGAAAGAAATAAATTTGACTTGAATTGCCATAGACTGCTGTGAAAATAGAACACGATGAAAATACAGAAAACACAGCATTATAAGAACTTTTTTTTCCCCATTTTTACTGTTTAAAGAAAGCCTGGCACAAGAAGGTGCTCAATAAATGTTTGCACAAGTTTTGACCTTTTATTTGGTAGACCTGGGATTTTGGTGTAGACTATAAAAGCTGTTGATGTATGGAAACGGTAACAGGAGGAGTGTGTAGAATTCAATTTTGCAAGGCAAACTGGTGGTTTTCTAAACAGAGAAAGAACTGAACTTGACCCTTAGTAACACCTGAAAAGTATGAAAAACCAAATAGGATTTTCTCATTGGTCCCAAATCAGTTAGGGTAGAATCTTTTCTGTACCAAACTTGTGTTAACCCTTAAACTCTGGGATTAAGCCCTTTTTCCTTTCCCTCCCTCCATAATAGTTGGTAATTACCTCCTGTAGATTCTTGGAGTTGGTCTGAGTTCTCTAGACATTTCTTAAAATGTATAAGAATCCCCAGGAGAGCAAGGAATCTAGGCATTTTCCTCCTGATTTTTCCCACTTCTCCCCTTCCCCAGGACCAGAGGAATTATCCTTGATAGATTGGGGGTGGCTAGAGGCCATCACTGGACTTAATGCCTTCAGATTGAGCAAGTTACCTGATTGTTCAACCTTAAATCATGATTTGTTACAGAATCTGATATCTTGGGCATTATTCATGGTGAAAGGAAATTCACCCTTAATATTACCCATTAATAGATATTGCTTTCATATTAAATGTATTCACTTTCTAATGTATTAGATATGAATTTGTAGCCCTGACCCTTTTGCTACCCAAAATGTGGTCCATGGAGCAGAAGCATTGGCATCACCTAGAGTTTGTAAGAGATGCAGAATCTCAGGCCCCACCCCAGATCTGCTTAGTCAGAATCTACACTTTAACCACATCCCCAAATGGTTTGTATGCATGTTGAAGTTTGAGAAGCACTGGTTATGCTGGTTTATAGCAATGGTTCTCTGTCTTGGCTGTGCACTGTGGAGCTTAAAGAAACAAACAAACAATCTCCTGATACCCAGAATCTCTGAAGATGGACCCAGGGATCAGTCACGTTTAAAGGTCCCCAGCTGATTCCGATGAAGCTCTGCGTTAGAGGCAGTTTGAATGCATGATTGATGCCTAACTCCTGGCATAGTGAACTGAGAGCCTCCATTTCTTTCAGCTCAGTCAAAGGCCAACTGTGGCTGAACTACTTGCCAGGAAGATTCTGAGGTTTAATGAATACGTGGAGGTAACAGATGCTCATGATTATGACCGGCGAGCTGACAAACCTTGGACCAAACTGACCCCTGCTGACAAGGTGTCTGTTGTCTGTCTGTCTCTCTTTCTTTATTTGAAGGGTACAAGACATTAACTAGAAGGGGGAACCATAACAAAATTTCTACTTCTCGTATAATGTTAAATATCTAAGGTACAAAATACCAAGATGTACCAACCAAAACTTTATACTAATGACTTCACCACCACCACCAAAACTGAAACAGAAGAAAATCTCTGCTACATCACAGAGTACAAAATCTGGAAATACAACACATTTTTAAACAGTGGTTATGTTTGGTTGGAGGGAGTTTGGATGGTATATTTTAGTAATTACCCATATTTCACTTTTATAGCAGGAAAAGTACTTTTACATGCTGTGGAAGCTATAAAAAGTACAATATCTCTTTGGAGGTCTTCAAGTGTTTCGATTTAACTGGAGATTTCAGGTTTATTATGAGATGAAGGGTGTCAGGAAAGGCGATATGCATCAGGCTCAGAGCTTCACTCAATGTGTTGACCTGGCTTCCTCCCTCCCTCTGGGCTGCCTTCCGGGGGTCGCAGTCACTCACAGAGTTAAGCACAGTAGAGACTAGATGGCAGATACACTGCTGTACTCTAGCAGACAGAAGATGCTGAAGCGTTTTTGTTTCTACTCTGCAGGCTGCCATAAGAAAAGAATTAAATGAATTTAAGAGCTCAGAGATGGAAGTTCATGAGGAGAGCAAACATTTTACACGGTAAGACCCAAATACTGTGAGCTAAGTAGAGCTCCACCAAAAAGCAAATGTAGCAGAGTTGTTCAGCTAGGAAGAACTCTAATGACATAGTTAAAAGAACAACACTCAGTGTTAATTGCAAGAAGACTACGTTAAGAGAAACAGATGAGAACTAAGAGGCATAGTTCATGCCTTATTGAGTATGGCATTTTATGTATATTATTTAATCCTTGCAGCAAACATACCAGGTGTGTTCATATCCCCATTTTCTTGATGAGGAAGTAGACTCAAAAAGGTTAAGTAACGTGCTTGACTTGCACAACCAGGATGTGGGGAAAGGAATGAAAGACTAAAAGCCACTGGGTGCTCTCTTCTCTGCACTTCACTGTCCCAGGTTATGGATGAGGAACTGTTGCTGAGCTAGACAACAGCCTGCCCTCTCTGGTTTCAGTCCTTTCTAGCACACTTGATCTTACCAATTTAGTGTATAAACATCATGAAACAAGCCAAGAAGCATTTTGATTTGGAATTACTGTTGTGATTAAGGACCCAGCCCATACCTAAAGACTCAGCGAGCCTCAAATGGAATCAGTGAAAGTATCTAGGTGACTCCCAGAACATTTATAAAAGGAAGCTAAATGAAAGAAGTTATAATGAAAATTACAGTTTGCTGTTAAAAAAAAAAAAGGAAGAAGCAAAATTGGAAATAAAATATTGTTAAACATTTTTTCGATCACGGTACAGACAAATGGTTATTTTAACTACAGAATTTTTTTTGTACTGAACTCTGACAGGATTAGAGAAGGCAGATTCTTTGAACAATAGTAACACCATTCAGCGTGCTGTAATATGAACTCAAATAACAAACCATACTTGCCCTCAAGGAGATTATAGTCTAATCCAGGAAGAGACCTATGTACCACTGTGTACAATCAATATGATAAATGCCTTAGTCATTCTGAGGCCTGAATCTGTCAGGTTTCATATCCCAACTCCACCATTTCCTGACTATGTCAGTGTTAGCTATTTTTTAAAATAAATTTGTTTGTTTGTTTGTTTATTTATGGCTACGTTGGGTCTTCGTTGCTGCACGCGGGCTTTCTCTAGTTGCAGTGAGCGGGGGCTACTCTTCGTCGTGGTGCGTGGGCTTCTTATTGCAGTGGCTTCTCTTGTTACAGAACACAGGCTCTAGGCGCACAGGCTTCAGTAGTTGTGGCACATGGGCTCAGTAGTTGTGGCTTTCAGGCTCTAGAGCACAGGCTCAGTAATTGTGGCGCATGAGCTTAGTTGCTCTGCGGCATGTGGGATCTTCCAGGACCAGGGCTCGAACCCGCGTCCCCTGCATTGGCAGGCAGATTCTTAACCACTGCGCCACCAGGGAAGTCCAGTGTTAGCTCTTTTTATTAGTAGTAGTATTAGTAGTAAAGTACCATATTGAGCAACAATACAAGAAAGAGAGAAGGTGACATTTAGGCTGCATCTTAAATTACGTAAAATAATTTATTTGGACAGGAAGGAAGGAAGGAACATTGTAAGCAGAACTGCCAGCTTTAGCAAGACTTTGGGAGGCAGGAAAATGCGTGCTCTGAGTAATAGAACATGTAGCTGGAGCAGAGGATGGATGGGGGCAGCATGGTGAAGGTGAGACTAGCAAGAAGGGTTACAGTCGTGTTCTGAAGAGCTTTGACTCATGCTAGGATATTGGAACCATTGGAGTTCTGTGTATTTGGGGAAAAGCCCTGGTGGAACTATGGAAGGTGATTTGGAAGAATGACGAGACCAGCAGCAGGGAGACCAATTAGGAAGCAACTAAAATAGAGTGAGCATGCTGCTAGCTCAGACCAGGGAAGATAGGTTTGAAAGACATTTCAAGCATAGAGTCAACAAGATTTGGCAATCTGTTGATTCCAAGGATGAACTAAAGGAAGTAATCAAAATGACTCAGATTTCCAATGTGATTTTTGAAGACTGTTTAGTTAATAAGGAGTTCAGGCAAGCAGTTTAGGACATTTATTCGGTGAATATTCAGCACCTACTACCTGATAGATACAGTGCTAGGTGCTTGGGATATAGCAGAGAACAAGATAAAGTCCCTGTCCTCAGGGAGCTTTTATTCTAAAAGAGGAAGGCAGACAGTGAACAAACTAGAAAGTCAATTATATATGTTGAGTCTGATGAGCCTGTGACACATGGAGGGGGAGCTGCCTAGAAGACAGTTGGATATTCAGCCTAGAGTCCAGGGAGAAACGCAAGGTATAAAGATTCAAATTTACGAAAAAAGATAGTAGTTCTTAAGGAGAAAAGTGTTTTGTGTTTAAAGGGTGGACAGAGGAAAATGAACCAGGAAAACATTGAGGAAAAGCAATTGAAAAAGAGGGAAAACTAGGGAAAAGATAGTGTTACAGAAGTCAAAAGAAGAGAGTTTCCAGAAGGAAGGAAGAGGGTCAGGAGTATCGGCTGCTACAGAAACGTTAGGTAGGATTAGAGTGGAGGACAGGTGGCCTTCTCAGTTGGACATTCATTTCATTACTTTTAAGATAATACAGTTGACCTGTGAACAAGGCAGGAGTTGGGGCTCCCACAACCCTCTGAACAGTTGAAAATCCACATATAATTTATAGCTCCCCTCCATATATGTGGCACCTTGGTATCCATGGTTCCACTTCCTACACAGGCTATTCAGTCATGTAGTTCTGTGGTATTTACTATTGAAAAAACTCCACGTACAATTGGACTCGCACAGTTCTAACCCTTGTTATTCAAGGGTCAATTGTAATAGCAAAGAAATCTACGATATTTGGTAACTCAGCTCTTTTTGATCATCCGTTTTAGCTACCACCGTCCATGATGCTGAAGTTTGAGAGAGGATCTAAGCAACCCCCTAAAACAGGGCTGCCTTGCTGCTTCAGTCTCCAGAGCGACATGGAGGGAACTTCAGCACTTCTCAGCGCAGCCAGAATTGAGTCCTCTGGGATATAGTTCTGGGGTGAGCAGCACTTCTGTGAATGTAGCATTTCACTGGAATGGATTCTCATACGCTGCCTTGGGCAAAGCTGAACACTTTGTCAGTGCTTTCGAACCTTTTAATATTGCAGCGTACCTGAGGGCTCGTCCCTCACCAGCCACCAATGTTCTGAGTCACTTGCAGGTTCCAGGGTTTATTGGCTGCACCTCACCCTCACCCACGATGACTGCCTGTGCTGAGGCACAGTTTGCACGATTAGGCTTACCTGCCCTGTCCTGTTGTGAGACCCACCTGTGTAGGCGCTAAATTCTAGCCATCACGTCTAGTTGGTGGTGGGGGAAACCTTCTGGAGGCCCCCAACCTTCTGGAAAAAGTGGCCCCCACCTCCAGGGGAAGCCTTCATACCACACTGGCATGTCAGCTGAAAGCACTGCACTATACCTCTTCTGACACAGCAGGACAGTCCTCTTCAGGCAGTCCAGCCCAAGAGAAGCTCAGGATCTGACATGTTCTTCCTTTTGGCACAAGTCATTCTGACTATTATCTGTAAAAAAAAGAAAGAAATCTTGAAGAAATGATGGGAAGTTATGTTTTTCCTGTCTGTTAAACAGTCTGAGCTGCAACCAGATTCCAAGTTGGGAAAATGAGAAAGCATATATGTTTTCTATATATAAAAGCAAAACCAAAAAAGGCCTTTACATTGAGGCTAACTTGGCAGAAAACTGACTCATGGCTTAAATTTTATAGGCTATTGTACTTTTGTTGTACCAAATGATACCCTAACTCATTCTAACCAAGAGATGTGTTTTCCCCCATAAAGCAGAGTTGCAGCAACTCTGGGAGCACTTGTGTGCTGTCAGCCCCACACTTCCAGCCAGAACACAGCAAGGTCCTGGGGATGTGGAGTGCTAGATAGAAAAAGGTCTTTGGAGAAGCAGTTAGGAGGGGCAAGATCATGACCCACTGCTCCTCTCTTTTCCTCAGTACTGTTTGCCTTCTCCTGCTATGTGCTTTGTCTTAACTCCCAACACTGATCTTCCTGCTGACCCTCTCTGGGAGCTTCCACCTCACTCACTCCTCCTCTTCCAAGCTGTAGCCAGTGCAGCTGGTGCCTGGGCATCGACTCAGGCCCCACTCCTTTTTGTATGTGTAATATATGTTAATATGATTTCCTAAAACAGAAGATTCAGTTGCTTTCTTTGAATTTTTACTGAAAACCATACAGCCTTACTATTTCCCTCTAATTCCTGTACATTCTAAGTGGAAGGGGAAAAAATAGTTTCTACTTAACTGATGAATGTGGCTTTTTCCCTTTAATGTTCAGAAAATTGTGGCTATCTTACAGATTTCTTCTGATTTCTTCTGCAGTCCATGTTGTTCTGTATGTGATCTTTAAGTGGATTTTTCTCTTTTCCTCCTTTCATGTCCATGTAAGATTTGCTGAACAATCAGAATATCAGGTTAAAACAAAGCTAAAGTGACCTTAAAAGGTAGTATCTTCCCTCCATATGGGGAATAGGGAGGTATTTGGATTTCTCAGTAAACGTCAAGTGCTTTATGGCTGTGGAGATACACTGGGCCCACATCTCCTTCAAATTCATTAACATTTGGTATGACCAAGGGAAGATAAGTGACAATTCTACAAAGCTGTTGGAGGTCTGTATATAAGGTGGCCACCCATTAAGTGTTAACTTCTTCTAACCTTTCTGTCTTCTTGTTTTGGAAACTATTTGGCTTATGCCAGCATCCTCTGTGGCTTCAGATGACATTTTTCAAACCCCTTTCACCGCCTTCCTTTCCCTTAATGTGCCAAGCTTGAAACAGGATTTGATTTCCCGAGCTACTTGTCTGCTTTCTATGTGCCACCAAGGAATCTAGTTCATCTTTCATCTCATTCATGTTCTTTTGAAGCAAGATGCTTTGGGAGTCAAGTCTTTCAGGTGTTTATATAAATATATATATAAAGAGGATTTTGTGTTCTCTTTCCGTGTAAGTAACAATTCACAATCATAATGTAAAGAAGAAATAAAAGCCTGTTGTATTGTACTTCAAGATGCTTCTCTGATGTACAGAATCTCCTTGTAAAATAAATAATTGCATTGTAAATCAGTCTTCCTATTAATATTAATTATTAATGTATTTTAGAATTAAAAAAAGTTATACTATTCTGGTATGTAGTGTTTATTTTTTATGTTCTACCTCACTCCAAATGATTTAAGGTTGCTTAAAAATGCTCCCTAAGGGACTTCCCTGGCAGTCCAGTGGTTAAGACTCCGTGCTCCCAATGCAGGGGGCATGGTTCAATCCCTGGCGGGGGAACTAAGATCCTGCAAGCTGCACAGCGTGGCAAAAAAAAAAAAAAAAAAAAAATCCCTAAAATATTGCTAGACACCCTAAATGAGAAGTAGATGAGGGGGAAAAATTATAGTAAGAACATTTAATGTAGCCAGAGAGGAAGGTCATTGATGTTTGTGTCTGTCTGTACAGAATTGTGGAAAAAGAATAAGCTGCAGAAGGGAAAGCCAACTGCGAACCCCACACTGTGTAGCAGGTGCAGCTCTAGGTTTTATTAATCCCACCTAGACTGGGAGGTAAGTGAAAGTACACCCATTTTAACAGTGAAGAACTTGAGAGATGAAGTTACCTCCCCCAAATCAAAGATAATTATGTAATCACTCTTTACATATATTCAAGGAAAAGCAATTACATCCTAATCAGTTGTCCCTGCAAGGACTTACTGTGTCTGGACCACATATAATTAGACCTCAGGCTGACATCACAGTAGGACAGATCGTAGCTTATGTACTCCTCTCTGGCAAGCAGCCCAGTTTCATTCGAGGTGGCCCCACCAATGACTCACTTTGTACTTGCCACTTCAGAGACTGGCCTTGATTATTGTACCACCCTTTACCAAGGGTTAAGGGAAACCATGAGTCAGAACTGCTCATGCCATTGGCCTCCACCTGCTCCCATATTTTCCTTCTACTAGCCCTCCAAAGAGGCCTCAAACTGCCATTACCCTTTTGAGGTCACGCATTGTCTCTAGAAGGGTATTTTGAAGGTACACATTGCCCAGTGTTTGCTGAAACAATGAATTTAGCGTCCATAAGGATTTTGATTACTGTACCCCAGGAGAGAGAGGACTACAATTGCAGAGAAGGGGTTTGGAAAACCACCATCAGAAAGGGCAAGTCCAGTGGATATTGAATGGGAGGGGGTGGGATAGGAAGTCTACTTATAAAAGTTGAGAATGTACAACAAAAGCCAGGTGCTGAAACCAAAACACAGCCTAAACCACTGTTTCAATTCCATCTGTAAGAGGTGTGAAGGGAAGAGAAGGAAACACCAGCAGCCTGGACCGCTTGCTCCATCTTTCTCCTCTGTGGGTGCCATTAATTTGTTCCCCCAAGAATTTTTGCCTCCTTCATAAAGCATAGAGGTCATATGACAGGAACAGACACCCTCAACTTCTCTGTATCTGGTACTGAGGAGACACACACACACCATTAATTCATTTATTTGATCAGCGTTTATCTCCTTCCTGCCCCACCAAGAAAAACAATCTTCCCCTGTTGCTCTGTCACCTACTTTTCCCATACTCCCCTCACATAATCTATTCTAACATTAACTTAAATTCCTGTACAGTCCAAGCAGTTGAACTAAATGAGTGACAGAGGAAAAAGAAGCAGTGCAGATGTAAACATTGCATTGAAATTGACATTGACATTCGTGTAGGACCTCTGGTCCATACATGCTGTTTTCCATTTCTAAAGCCATGTTCACTAAACTCATTAAAATATAAACTAAAACCAAAATAAAATGGATTTCCCTGAGGTTACCAGTGTCTTCTTGGTTAACTGCCACATCCAAGGCCTGTTTTCAGCTCAAAACGTATCCGACTGCTCTGCAGCATGTGATGCTCTGGGCCATGTTCTAATCCTCAAAACTTCTGTGGCTTCTCAGACACCACTCACTCTCCTGGTTCTCCTCTGATCATGCTTCCTCTGTCCCCCGGCTTCTTCCCTGACCAGCATTTAAATGTTGGGTTTTCATGTCCTCTCATCACTCTCTCTGCTCTTCCAGCATGACTTCAGTCACCACTCTTATTCTGACAACTTCTACATCTTTATTTACAACTCGGATTTCTTGCTTGGAGTCCAGCCCTATATCCAATTACCCTGTAGACATATATACACCCACATGTTCCCAAGGTACGCACCTCCAGGCTTCCTTTTCAAGGGGGTGCTGAGAGAGGGGTCGCAATGAGTGAGACTTCAGCAGCGTTTGCAGCAGTTCACAATTCAATAAACAGTGAGGTTAACAACAACAAAAAAACTTATATTCACCTCCTATGCAGACATTACTCACTACCCCTACCACCTACTTTCTCAGTTATCAGAGTTAGAGACCACAATATGTTCAGCATCCCAAATCTGAAACTTTGATATTATCTGCAAGTTTCTCTCTTACCTCGCAGGTCCAGTAGGACAATAAAGTCTGTACATTCTCTACCTCAGAAATGTCTCTCAATTCCTTTATCTCCTCTTGCCTTGTTTACCATTCAAGTTCAAAGCCAACATAATTTGGGCTTCCCTGGCAGTGGGCAGTGGTTGAGAGTCCGCCTGCCGATGCAGGGGACACGGGTTCGTGCCCCGGTCCGGGAAGATCCCACATGCCACGGAGGAGCTGGGCCCGTGAGCCGTGGCCGCTGAGCCTGCGCGTCCGGAGCCTGTGCTCCGCAACGGGAGAGGCCACAACAGTGAGAGGCCCGTGTACCGAAAAAAAAAAAAAAAAAGCCAACATAACTTAATGGGACTTTATAACCTCCAGTCTCTCCAATCTATCCTCCGACTTTGCCACTAGAGTTACCTTTCTAAAATGCAGAGATAGGGACTTCCCTGGCGGTCCAGTAGTTAAGACTCCGCACTTCCACTGCAGGGGCACAGGTTCAATCCCTGGTCTGGGAACTAAGATCCCACATGCCCTGTGGCACAGCCAAAAAAAGATAAAATGCAAAGATAGAGCAATCCTTTACTTCAAAACTATTGACCCCTAGTTACCGGCAGGATAAAATTTAAACTTTGTCTGGACCACAAGATACTTTGTATTCAGCTCTTGCCTATTTCTCAGGCTCATGAAAAGCCCAGGCAGTTCTCCCTTTGATGTTCCTAATCAAGCTGACCTCTCACCCTTCCCGGGAGACCACAGGCCTGCTAGTTTCCTCACTTGGAACGCTGTCATCGTCCACACTCCACACTTTTACTATTCCTTCAAGTTTTAGCTCAGATTTTAACTCCCCAGGAAAACCCTCTCAGCCTTTAGCCAATTGTTCAGTTGCTCTGTCCTCAGAATACATTATTCATGCCACACAGAGCTTATCAAGTAGTAGTATAATTTGCTGTCATGTCTATTTCCCCCACTGTGAGTGCTCAAGGACAGAAAAAGTGGTTCATCTCAATCCCCAGTGTCTAGCACAATGCCTAGCAAATTAAGTCATATTCACTAAGTAAATGTTGAATGAGTGATTGAAAGGCAACTGAATACTCGTAATATCACCAGAAAAGTAGCAGAATTATTTGTCTCTCTTCCTCTAAACTACTGGTTCTCAAACATTTTTGTTTCGTGACCCCTTCATAATTTAAAAAATTACTCAGAACCCCAAAAAACTTTCTATCTGTTGGTGATATCTATTGATACTTACTGTACTAAGATTAAAACTGAGAAAATTTTTAAAATATTTATGATACATTTCAAAATAATAATCCATTACAGGTTAATTAACAATATATTTGTATGAAAAATAACTATTTTCCAAAAATAGAGAAGAGTGGCATTGTTTTACATTTTTTGCAAATCTCTTTACTGTCTGGTTTAATTGAAGGCAACTCAGTTCTCATATCTGCTCTTGCATTCAACCTGTAACTATACGGTGTTTTGGTTTAAGTAAATGAAAATCCAGTCCCACACAAGATATATAGCTGGTAAAGATGTCAGCCATTCTTTCAAATAAAACAGTATTCCATGAAAAACGTGGCTTTTTCAGCTCACAACTCAAACAATGTCATAAGTGCTTTTCCTGCAGATCAGTTTTCACATGCAGCATAAATGCTCTATGTGTACTTCTCACTTTGTCACATAGAATATTAAAAAGACAGATACTCAGGACTTCCCTGGTGGCGCAGTGGTTAAGAATCCGCCTACCAATGCAGGGGAGACAGGTTCGAGCCCCAGTCTGGGAAGATCCCACATGCCGCGGAGCAATTAAGCCCGTGTGCCACAACTACTGAGCCTGCGCTATAGAGCCCATGAGCCACAGCTACTGAGCCCACACACCTAGAGCCTGTGCTCCACAACAAGAGAAGCCACCGCAATGAGAAGCCCGCACACCACAACGAAGAGTAGCCCCTGCTCACCACAACTAGAGAAAGCCCGTGCATAGCAACGAAGACCCAACACAGCCAAATAACTAAATAATAAAAGACAGATACTCAAAAGGCAAGAATTAGTAAAATTAATGATTTTTACTTCTTCATCAAGGACGTCCTTCGGTGAAACTGACTTTTTAAAAAATGTTAAATTTGTGTTGATGAAGAATACAATGACCACCAGTACAATTTGGTGACAGGGCTTTGAAGCAAACTAAGACACCAGCAGTTTAACCCACAATTTCATTTTACATCAGTGTAGACTCAACATAGTGAAGGAGGCAGAAAAAGTCTAAGTATTATTATGAAATAGTTTTGACCTCATGAACCCCCAAAAGAGTTTCAGGGACCCCACAGTTGGCCAACTACACTTAGAGAACCACTGCTCTGGGCCTGTTTCGCATCTTAAAACCTGGGTAATAGGGCTTCCCTGGTTGCACAGTGGTTAAGAATCTGCCTGCCAATTCAGGGGATACAGGTTCGAGTCCTGGTCCGGGATGATCCCACATGTCGCAGAGCAACTAAGCCTGTGCACCGCAACTACTAAGCCTGCGCTCTAGAGCCCACGAGCCACAACTACTGAAGCCCGTGAACCTAGAGCCCGTGCTCCACAAGAGAAGCCACCGCAGTGAGAACCCCGTGCACTGCAATGAAGAGTAGCCCCCACTCGCCACAACTAGAGAAAGCTTGCGCGCAGCAAGTAAGACCCAACACAGCCAAAAATAAGTGCAAGAAAGAAAATGCATGCTATTTAAAAAAAATTTTTTTAACCGGGTAATAATACCAATGTCTTAGAATTGCTGTGATGGTAAATAATGTATTTAAAGCACCCAGCACAAAATCTTATGGGAAGAACACCATAAATGTTTCTACTCGTTATAGCAGAGCTGTGATGGCTCTACGTCAATTTATCTAACATTTATTCGGAATTCTATCGCATTTGCAATATTTCACATGTAACATTTATCTTCAGGATTCTTTGCTTGCCTTCTTTATATTAGGTGTCTATATGTGTTAAAATACACGTAACATAAAATCTACCAGTTTAATCATTTTTAAGTGTACAGTTTAGTACTCCCGACTTATTTGCCAACGCGATTTATCAAATGTTTATTTCACACGTAGCAGGGTAAATTCAATCCCTTTAGAGACTGCATTTCTCTAGATGCCTTTTTCTTTTTGTTTTTTTTTTTTTTCCAGACAAGGCTTAAATGCCTTTTCTATTCAGAACACTTATTAATCCAAACGTTTTTTGACTTTATTTAACGGCTTATCCTCCAGATTGGTGAACTGATCGTAGAGCCGTAAATACCCGATCCAGCACTTACCCATCAGCCTAAATACTTCAAAACCTCTCTTTCTGTAACTTGCACTTTCAAGGTCCCGCGAGAAGTCTCTAGTATCGCGAGATGCCTCTACGCCAGGTAGGGGTGGGGCTTAACCTGCGGTGGAGTCCCAGCACCCTTAGCGAATTTCTAACTCCCTAACTGCGCATGACGCGGCGCAGGCGCAGTAGAGATTTCTTGACTTCCGGGGGCTTCAGAAGGTATAAATACCGATGCCTTGCGACCGTTTGGTCTTTTCGGGGAAGGCTGTTATTCTCGTCGGGTGCTTGGTGAGTGTGATTAGATGCCTGCTTCTTCAGCGTTTTGTCTGGTACTGGGTCCGCAACTCAGCCTTTTCTTTGGGGATCACACTATTTAGAATGATTCTGAATCTTCGGCGTCCATGGTGACTACCCTTTCTCGCAAAAATAGGGCCGGGTCGGGTGTGGGCGGGGGAGGCCTCGCCGGCCGCGGGTCTTGGCCGTAACCAAGGGTCGTTAGCGCGGGAATTCCCTGGCGTGCAGGGCGCGACCCTTCGCGCCCACAAGCTAAGTGCGCAGCGCCCGCCCTCATTTCCTGTTGCGCCATTATGTTGCTTCCTAGGAGGCGGGTTAGCGTCTAAAGTGGAGTTGAATGCAGGCCATTTTGTTCCCGATTTGGGTTATTTTTAATTCTGTTGCCATTTATTTTTTCTTTTGGGGCAACTTTTTAATTTCAGGCGATCGGGTTAAAGGTAGGAGCCTTTACTGGCGTCATAACGGCTGTTATTTGCTGTTCTTCGGCAGCAAGCTAATCGCCTGTTGGGGTTCCTAGATGCCTTTGGAGTACCTGGTTGAAAATTCAGATTATTGATGTGTCTGCTCCTTAGTCTTGCGCTCGACTCTTGTTGACACTGGGGTGATTGGGATCTAGTTCTTTATAGATACTCCTGCGAAGTAGCTGTCAACTTGGTGAAGTTAATTTCTAAAGTATAGTGACCAACGTGGATACCCCGGGAGGTCACTCTCCCCGGGCTCTGTCCTGGTGGCGTAGGGGAGCATAGGGCTCTGCCCCATGATGTACAGTCCCTTTCCACAACGTTGGAGATGAAGCCGGGCCTTGAGTCTGCGCCTGCATATTCCTACAGCTTCTCAGAGTCCTGTGGACAATGACTGAGGAGACAAACCATGCAGGAAACAGCTCTCTAGAGCAGCATATCTGAATCTAGGTTGATCCGAAGTGAATGAAAAATTTGTTTTAATCAGTTTGGGTGTATTGCTGGATTAAAGCTCTTACCTGCTTTGTTTTGCAGCATTTGTTTGGGATTCCAAATAATTTGATTCGGGGTAAGTAAATCTACGAATTCCTTTTGACCTATCAGTGTTTGCCTGCCAACATTTTGCATAAGACATTTGATCATTTTGAGCTCACTCCATTTCGTGAAGATGCTGCCGTTCAATGCATCTAGATATTTTGCTACTTTTTTTTGTAGGCATGTTGATAGTTTCTTAGATGTGTGCTCATATTCCAGGAAGATGGCTTTTTAAAGTTTATCTTCACATCTTTAATACTCACGGTAGAGGAGAGATTTCTGTTTTGCAAATGGAACAATTTTGAATGACTTAACCAAAGACAGCAAAGTTGTCACATGAGTCATGTAATGTGTGTACCCTCTCGATCTTTCCAGGGCAACTAAGGGTTTGGTCTCTTGTACAGTTCCCTTCTGTGATGTGGGGGGTTAAGTTGCGCCAGCATATGCAGAGCGTATGTCTACAATGATGGTAACTATGATAGATAAAGCATAGCTTTTGGAAGTTAGTAGAAACAGTTGCTAATCCTGGTGGACTTGAACTTCCCTCAAGTCTACATGTAGTATGGGATGAGGAGAAATGAAATGTCTTGAAAACGGGTACAGTGAGTCCTTTACATACAAACCTTAAGATGCGAACATGTGTGCACATGTCCAGTCACGTAAGTTAATTCAGGTGTCTGGTGTACATTGTCACATGCGTGCATCCTCTACAAGTGGTTTTGTTTTAGTATACTTTACAGTACTGTACGGAGTACAGTAGGACAGTATCTGTATTTTAAGCCCAGGATGTCTGGAAACAAGCATAAAAGCAGCAGTGACATAGGTGGTACTGCTGAAGAATGAAAGAGATTCATGATGCAGGAAGTGGTAAGGGGGTTTTCTTTATTTGAGGAGGCACTGTTAGTTTTTGAGGCAGAGGACCCGGACGTAGAATGGTACACGAAAGTTGCAGCAACCATTCAGAATGCAACGCAGTGCTACTGTGTCATCTGATGAGAAGAGCTAGTACCCAGATATCACTGGATCGTTTTTTCAGGAGGGTAGATAAGAGTTGAATCCAGCAAGGGAAAGGGACCAGAACCTGTGCCATCAGTGTGAGGCTTGAGTGAAATTGCAGCTTGCCCTCCATCTCCTGATGCTAATGATCCTTCAGCTCTGCCATCTCCTTCCTCTCCCTCCAGTCAGTAACTCATGGCCTGTTCACTCGAGGCCAGCCCCTGTATGCTAGCTGTTGTACTTTTCAAGGTACTGTAAGACTTAAAATGTTTATTTCTTTGTGTTTGTTTTTTATGTATTTGTGTGGAAAGTATTATAAACCTATTACAGTACAGTACTATATAGTCGATCGTGTTAATTGGGTACCTAGGCTAACTTTGTTGTACTTTGTCCGCTCTCAGAACGAAACTTGTCCGTGTGGGAACTTACAGTAAGTGTTCAGTCAGACATTCCAACGTGGATACCCCGGGAGGTCACTCTCCCCGGGCTCTGTCCTGGTGGCGTAGGGGAGCATAGGGCTCTGCCCCATGATGTACAGTCCCTTTCCACAACGTTGGAGATGAAGCCGGGCCTTGAGTCTGCGCCTGCATATTCCTACAGCTTCTCAGAGTCCTGTGGACAATGACTGAGGAGACAAACCATGCAGAGAGACATCTAGTATACCAAAATTTAAAAGTGAAATAAGATTGTTATGTATGACTCTAATTCTTTTTTTGTCCTTTTCATTCAGGAGAGAAGAGGAGCCTTGCCTGACTTGTGCAGTTAACAATGCTTTGGGGGCCTTTATTTGGCAGGGAGATTAGTAAAGTGAGTAATACACTATTTTTGGAAGATAAGCCTGGGCAATTTGAAAATGTTAAGTTTCGCACAATGTTTAACCCTGGAATTGCACCTTAAAAACCAGCAGAGTAATAGTGTTCTGTTAACCAGGTGCCTTTTGAAATTTAGAAGGAATTCCAGAAGACACTTGTGTGGGCAGGTCTGTGGACAGTATAGTGACCTGGGAGTCCCAAGAGACCCTTTCAGGTTTCCTATGAGGTGGAAACTTGATGTACTGATACTAAGATCTTGGCCATTCTCAAGTAAACTGGATTTTCTTAAAAGTGGAAAACAGGTGCCCGTGAGAATCTACATGTCTTAATAAAGAGATCCATGTCAGTTTCTGATGTACTCAGGTGAATTACAATAAAGGTGACTATATACATAATTGTGTGGTTCTTTTTTTTTTTGGCTGCACTGAAGGGCTATAACGGCTATGTTCTACTTTGGTAGAAATAGGACTGAATTGATGCCCTGCCGTTAGGCCGCAGCGCTGCTAGGATTGCATTGATCTTCCTGTTTGTACTGTTTGTAACTATGGCCCCATCTTAAGTATTTCTAATTGAGAAACAAAACCTCAGGAAACCGAAACTTAACCAGCCACTCTCGCTTCTGTAACTATGCTTGCTGAACCCCCTTTTGCAACCATCCAACCAGTCAGACGGTGACTAGTGTCTTTGTTTAAAAGTTAACCAATCAGTACTCCCCACCCCTGGAAAGCCCCGCAGAAGGTCCCGAGCTTGTTTGTACCTGTCTGTAAAAGAGCTGTACTAAACTCCATCGGGACCTCTTAGCGTCACCGGCAACGAGTGCGCGGAGGTCCAGGTTCGAAACCTGCAAACACTTGCCGTTTGGCTTTGACTCTCGTCTCTGGTGGTCTTGTGGAGGGGTCTCGCGACCGCGGGCATTTCATTTGGGGGCTTGTCCAGGATGCCCCCAAGCCTACCAGACGTCAGGTCAACGGGTCATCGCTGGCTCAAGGTACCTTCTGTTTTGGGGACTAGGACAGTCCTGGCGGACGTGCTATAGGACACACAGTCGGGCGTGGTTGGAGACGTCCACCGTGACCCATCTGGGGGTTGATAGCCCATCTGAAGGGCGCACGCGATAACCTCCCTTCCTCCTTTTACAGGCTCCGCTATTGGGACTGCTCTTAATCACTTTCGTTTTCAGAATAACCTTTTCTAACCAATCTCTTCCAGGACCTAAACATGGGCCAAACACAGAGTACCCCTCTCTCCCTCCTTCTCACTAATTTTGGGGATGTGAAATCCCGAGGACACGACCTCAGTCTGGACATCCAGAAAAGAAAACTTATTATACCTTCTGCTGCTCTGAATGGCCAACTTTTGGGGTTGGTTGGCCCACCGAGGGTACCTTTTGTCTTCCTATAGTCCTAAAAATTAAATCTAGAGTTTTCTTACCAGGGAAAGAAGGCCATCCGGACCAAATCCCCTACATCTTGGTATGGCAGGACCTGGTAGAAAACCCACCTCCCTGGATGGCCCCCTTTTTGTCATCAGGGACATATAAGATCCTTACGGCCCGACCAACTAAACCTCCCAAGCCTCAGACCTCAACCGCACCCATACTTTCTGATAGCCAAGACCTCCTTCTCTTAGAACCCCCCCCATATCAACATCCTCCTTTGGCCCAACAACCGGTCCCCCTTCCTGCTCCTGACCCTGCTCCTCTCCCCTTGGAAGAACCTCCTGTGGCCCCTCCCGAGAGGCCACCCAGGTCAGAACCGGAGGACCGAGAGGCAGAGGCACTGCCGGCCCTCCTGCCCAATGAAAATAACCCCTGGGCCGGCTGGAAGCACCCGTGGACGCACTCAGCGCGACCCAGGGTTCCGCCATCCAGATTCCACCACAGCCCTACCCCTGCGAGAAATAGGCCCTCCCGATGAGACAGGGAACCCCCGACTCCAGTATTGGCCATTGTCTACCAGTGACTTATATAATTGGAAAACCCAGAATGCTCGTTTTTCTGATAATCCTAAAGACTTGATAGCTCTTCTAGATAGTGTTATGTTTACCCATCAGCCCACCTGGGATGACTGCCAACAGCTTCTCCGGATCCTGTTCACTACCGAGCCTTCGAATGGTCGGATCCCGAGAGAGGCATAAATGGACAACTCACCTGGACCGGACTTCCCCAAGGATTCAAGAACTCACCTACCTTGTTTGATGAGGCCCTACAGGAGGATCTCAGTGAGTACCGGAGACAAAACCCCAATATAACCCTCCTGCAGTATGTTGATGATCTCTTAATAGCTGCTGGGACCACTGAAGCCTGCCTGCAGGGAACACCATGTGGCTTGCAGGATCTTAAGTCCCCCAACCAGGGGTCAGACCTGGTCCCCTTCAGTGAAAACACCAGGAAATTCCCTATGTGGTTCTTTCTATGCAAATATGACTGCTAAATGACTATTCTATAAATGAAGCTGCTTGTTCAAGCAGTTAATACCTGATTGATTCTGCACTAGTTAAAGGCCCTGAGCTCTTGTGTTTAATATTGGCGTGTACTACTACTTGGGAAAATGCATGTATCCTAACCCGTTGTAAATAGGTAACTTAAGGTATGGTCTTAGAGACTTACACATTAGGCCACTGGACATGGGTGCTGAATGAGAGGTCTTCATGAGAGACCTAACCATCGTACAAGATGTGGTGCAGATGTTAAAAAGTTAAAAGCAGCTGTTGGGGTAGTTAATCCTCTCCTGTGTCAAAGAGCTATGCTTGAGTCACAGTAGGACTTTGTCAAGCCTATGTACAGGCTGCCAGCATTATAGGGAAGTCATAAGACTGAAGGATGGGGACTAGCGGGGAACCGTCTAAGAAGGTAGAGTCTAGATCTTGGGTGGGGCTATTAAGTGAATTTTACAAGATGGGGAGGTAGAATAACCCATTTAGAATCAGGTTTAAGGGGGGGATTTGGGGGTTTGGTGGGTTGTGGCCCAAACACATGGAATGTCCAGATGTACAGTTTTACAGCGTTCAGGGACGAGAGGGTACCGAATAGCTAGTTTGTGGCAATGATTATTGGAGAACCTCGGTTGCTTTACCTAAGCAAGTAACAACACTTAGTGCTTACCTGTGCCAGGCTCTTCTAAGCACTTGGCATGTGTTAATAATCACAGCCCTGAAGTGGGTATTAATCTGTCTGCTTTGATAGGAAAACCCAGGAGGAGAAAGGCTAAATAATTGCCCAAATCTACAACTAGGAAGTGGACTGGTCCTGTATCCCCAGGGTTAGCGCTGTGTCCAGCGCACATCTTGGCATTCCCACATAAACAGTCTTTGGATGGTAGGTGCACAGTAAAGTCTGAACAATGTTTTTAGTGTAAATTCTCAGGGTAGGGCTGGGTGCTAGGTGGGGAATACATCCATTTCTCGTGGTGTCCAGGTGTAGCTGAAGCAAAGCTGTCAGCAAGTACTCTAGGTCACACCCTTTGCTGAACTTCAGGTTGCAACATACCTACCTGTAGACTTTTTTTTTTTTTTTTTTTTTTTTTTCCTGTAGACTTTTTACAAACAGGTTATTCTGGCTTTTTTCTCCAAGTAGGCCTTAATAGTCATAGCAGTAGTTGCTAAAGTGAGACTGCCTGGGTTTGAATCCTGATACCGCTTGTAGTCCCTGTGACCTTGGGCAAGCTACTTAACCACTCTGCCTCAGTTTCCTTATGCATAGAATGGGGACAATAAAAGTACCTCTTGGAGTTGTAGTGAGAATTTAGAGTTAATATTTGTAAAAAAGCTTACAGTCTCGAGCTTCCCTGGTGGCGCAGTGGTTGAGAGTCCGCCTGCCGATGCAGGGGACACAGGTTCGCGCCCCGGTCCGGGAGGATCCCATGTGCCGCGGAGCGGCTGGGTCCGTGACCCATGGCCGCTGAGCCTGCACGTCCGGAGCCTGTGCTCCGCAGTGGGAGAGGCCACAACAGTGAGAGGCCCACGTACCGCAAAAAAAAAAAAGCTTACAGTCTCATAAGTACAGTGAGCTTGTGAGAAAATTCTCTGACTTAAAAGCAAACAACTAGGGATATAGTATCCATTAAAGTTTTGTTTAATAAAGTTTGCCACCACAGATAAATGATCTACTAAACCAGGCTTATCTCACTCAGAACCCTACCTATTCAGGAGAGAAAAGGGGAGAAGATGGAGGGATTAGTATTGCCCAAGATCACCGAACTAGTAATAGAACCAGGATTTGAACCCCAAAACCGTATCATGATATACTGTTACCTTTGAACAAGGCAGTGTGGTAAGATACGCACATTATTTCATCTAATATTCTGTGTACCCCTGTAAAGTAGGTACCCTTTGTGCCCATTTTGCAGAGGAGACTGAAGTTGGAGTTGAACTTGCACGAGTTATATAGCCAGTAAGTGGCAGAACATGCATCTGAGCAAGGCAATAGACTGCAGAGCCTGTGCTCAACCCACATCATACCATGCCTTGAGAAAATTAGCTATTTACACTTTATATTCAGCTAATTAGTACCCACTACACCATAAAAACTCGGTTTCAGTTGTAACAAATAATAAACCTGCTATGTGCCTATGTCTGCTTGGCTCTGGATAATACTAAGACATGAGTGCAGTTTCTTGGGGAGCGGGAGCCCTTCCTGGCTGTTACTTCTGTCTTTAACCACTTTGTCTTTATGCATGTCTTTCCCTCTGATGGATGGGATCTTAGTTCCCCAACCAACCAGGAATCAAATCTGGGCCCCTGCAGTGGAGTCTTAACCACTAGACAGCCAGGGAAGTCCCAGAACCTGTCTTTATGATGGTATCTGACATTTGATGAGGACTTACTATGTGCTAGGCATTCTTTAATCCTTACAACAGCCCTATGCAGGGCAGGGACATTTTTTATATCCATGTTATAGAAAAGGAAGACAATCAAGGTTAGATTATTTGCCCAAGGTCACACATCTTTAGATGAAGGTCTGCATCTTTAGAGCCTGAACTCAGCCACCATGCTCACCTCCCCTTCCCTAAGCACCCATAATGGCTTCTCTCAGAG
Source organism: Neophocaena asiaeorientalis asiaeorientalis (assembly GCF_003031525.2). Lineage (NCBI taxonomy): Eukaryota > Metazoa > Chordata > Mammalia > Artiodactyla > Phocoenidae > Neophocaena > Neophocaena asiaeorientalis. The sequence goes on from NW_020175402.1 coordinate 6,111,426, forward strand.
GTAGGGTGGGCACCTTGAGCATTCCATCATGGTAACGTTATTAGCATTCTGATGTGCTTATTTTTTAGTTAATGTCCATCTAACCTACTAGTTGAGTTATCCTTAAAGAATGGGACCATATATGTATGCTCAGGACCTAGTACTGGGCCTGGCACATAGCAAACGCTGGTTGATGACTTTATTGTTCTTCTGTGTTCTATTTCATTGATTTCTGTTTTGATCTTTATTATGTTCTTTTGTTTATTTTGGGTTTAGTTTGCTCTTCTTTTCCTAGTTCCCTAAGGCAGAAGCTGATTAATTTGAGACATTTTCTTCATTTCTAGTTTAGGCATTTAGTGCTATTAGTTTCTCCCAAATACTCCTCTAACAATACTCCACAAGTAAAAAACAAAACAAACAAACAAAAATATTCCAGAAGTTCTGCTATGTTATGTTTTCATTTTAATTCAGTTCAAAATACTTTGAAATTACCTTTTGATTTCTTCTTTGACCTGTGGACTATGTAAAAGTGTGTTTTTATTGTTTTTATTTTTATTTATTTATTTATTTAGGCCATGCCAGGCGGCTTGCAGGATCTTAGTTCCCCGACCAGGTATTGAACCCAGGCCACAGCAGTGAAAGTGCTGAGTCCTAACCAGTGGACTGCCAGGGAATTCCCAAAAGTGTGTTTTTAAATATTTGGGAGTTTTCCAAAGATCTTTCTGTTATTTGTTTCTACTTTCATTCCATTGTGGCCTAAGTATATGTTTACTTTGTATGATTGAATAATCTTAAATTTAACAAGACTTTTTTTATAACCTAGTATAGCCTATCTTGGGAAATGTTTCATGTGCACTTAAAAGGCATGAGTATGGGGCTTCCCTGGTGGCGCAGCGGTTGAGAGTCCGCCTGCCGATGCAGGCGACATGGGTTCGTGCCCCGGTCTGGGAGGATCCCACATGCCATGGAGTGGCTGGGCCCGTGAGCCATGGCCGCTTGGCCTGCGCGTCCGGAGCCTATGCTCCGCAACGGGAGAGGCCACGGCAGTGAGAGGCCCGCGTACCGCAAAAAAAAAAAAAAAAAAAAAAAAAAAGTCATGAGTATGTTACTGTTGTCCGAAAAAATCAAGGTGGAGTGTGAAGAAAGGTTAAGTGTTCCATAAATGTCAGTCAGTTCAAATTGATTGAAAGTGTTGTTCAAGTCTATTCTATCCTTGCTGGTTTTCTTCCTACCTGTCCTATCAGTAATATTGAGACTGGGTTATTGAAATCTCCAGCTATAGTTGTCGATTTGTCTATTTCTTCTAGAAGTTCTATCAGTTTTTACTTCACGTATTTTTTTTTTTCTTTTTTTTTTTCACTACGCGGGCCGCTCACTGTTGTGGCTTCTCACGTTGCGGAGCACAGGCTCAGCGGCCATGGCTCACGGGGCCCAGCCGCTCCACGGCATGTGGGATCTTCCCGGACCAGGGCACGAACCCGTGGCCCCTGCATCGGCAGGCGGACTCTCAACCGCTGCGCCACCGGGGAAGGCCTACTTCACGTATTTTGAAGCTCTGTTATTCGTTGCATATACTGAGGATTGTGCATTTTGATTGACTCCTTTACCATTGTGAAATTACCTTCTTTATTTCAATAATACTCTTTGCTCTGAAATCTACTTTGCTATTAATATAGCTGCTCCAGCTTTCTTTTGACTAGTGTTACCAGAGTTTGTCTTTTTCTGTCTTTTTACTTTTAATCTATTTTTTCTATCTTTTTACTTTTAATCTTGAACAACACGGGAGTGCTACTGAAAATCCCCATATAACTTCACAGTTGGCCCTCCGTATCTGTGATTCTGCAACCACGGATTTAACCAACCTTAGATCGTGTAGGACTGTAGTATGTATTTATTGAAAAAAACCTGAGTATAAGTGGACCTGCATAGTTCAAACCTGAGTTGTTCAAGGGTCAACTGTATTTATGTTTAACGTGTATATCTTGTAGGCAGTGTGTGGTTGGGTCTTGCTTTTTCTATTTATTATGACAATCTATGCCTTTCATTTGGAGCGTTCAGACCACATTTATTTTACTTTTTTTTAAAGCTTTTTTTTTTTGTATTGATTTATTTGGCTACATCGGGTCTTAGCTGTGGCATGCGGGATCTTTAGCTGCAGCGTGCAAAGTCTTAGTTACGGCACGCATGTGGGTCTATTTCCTTATCCGGGGATCGAACCCGGGCCCCTTACATTGGAAGTGTGGAGTCTTAGCCACTGGACCACCAGGGAAGTCCCAAGACCACATTTATTTTTAATCACAGATCTGTAGGTTTATAGTTTATAGGTTTATAGGTTGAACATTTTTTAGCCATTATTTCTTCATGTATTTTATGTCCCCAGTTCCTCCTTATTTTCAGGGTCTCCAATTACCTGTAGAGTAGGCTACTTATTAAAGTTATTCCATAGTTCACTAATACTATTTTCACTTAAAAATTTTTTTTCTATGTTTCATTTTGGATAGTTTCTTTTGCTGTGTATCAAGTTCACTAATCGTTGCTTTTCCAGTATCTAATCTATTGTTAATGCTATCCAGTGTATTTACAATCTTAGATATTGTCGAGAGAGAAAATCACTTTGGGTCTTTTTATATCTTCCATGTCTCCACTTAACTTTTGGACATATGCCATACAGTTATTTATTTATTTTTTTAATGTAAGTCTTTTTTTTTTTTTTTTTTTAATGCTTTTAGTTCTTTTATTTATTTATTTTTGGCTGCGTTGGGTCTTCGTTGCTGTGCACAGGCTTTCTCTAGTTGCGGCGAGTGGGGGCTACTCTTCATTGCAATGTGCGGGATTCTCATTGCAGTGGCTTCTCTTGTTGTGGAGCATGGCCTCTAGGCTCCCGGGCTTCAGTAGTTGTGGCATGTAGGCTCAGTAGTTGTGGCGCATGGGCTTAGTTGCTCTGCAGCATGTGAGATCTTCCTGGACCAGGGATCAAACCCATGTTCCCTGCATTGGCAGGCGGATTCTTAACCACTGCACCACCAGGGAAGCCCTGCCATACAGTAATAATAACTTTTAATATCATTTACTTCTAGTTCTATCATCTGTGTCATTTCTGGGTTGGAGTCAATTGATTGTTCTTAACTATGGTTTGTGTTCAATAAATAAAATACAACAATAATAGAGTGTGAAAAAAATGAATATTTGCATTCAAAGAAGGAAGAGATAAGTAGGGCTAAGGAAGGCTTCATGGAGATGGCAACTGAATTGAGCCTTAAAATATACATATCAAGAATTCAGCTAGGCAGGATAGAAGGCACCTGGGAAGAGAGGAGAGAAAGGTAAGAAAGCAGGA
>NW_020175402.1:6114865-6117156 GCF_003031525.2 Neophocaena asiaeorientalis asiaeorientalis
AGAGGTGAGAAAGGTAAGAAAGCAGGAATGAGCGTGGGCATGCTCAGAGTTACGGTGCAGACGCCAAGGGGGAAATAGGAAGCCAACAGCTTGGGGCATTTGCCACCTGGTGCTCCTAGCACAGCACTGGAGAAGAGTCTTTAAAGATTTTTAAGCAGGGCAAAGTCTCACAGCCATGATTTAGGGAGATTAACCTTGGGATCTTGGTGGACTGAAATGAAGGGGAAAGGATGAGGGGTGGGAGCAGAGGCCAGGTGGGTGGTGCTTTAGACCAGAGGGGCAGAAATAAAAGATGGAGAGGAGAGGGAAGAATCAGAAAAGATATGAAAGTTTGAATCTGTACTTCTCAGAGAACCTTAACCTTGGCTTGAAAGATGAAGGGGGGTGGGGGTGGGGGGTCTAGATCCAAGGAAAATGTCTTCTGGGTAGAGCCATAGGACTCTAAAGTCCTATGAGTCTTCTGGGTAGAGCCATAGGACTAAAACTTAGGGTAGAGGTCAGAACCAGACCAGGTGGGCTGCCCTCTCAGTTAAAAGGCGATGGCTCGGCCCTAAAGAATATTTCTGATCTCCTTCTACCACTTGTATGATGACCCCAGAGAAAACTTGCTTAACCTCTTTGAACCTCATTTTTTTCATTTTCCAACTGTTGAGGGTTTTGTGAGGAACCAATGAAGTAATGGACAGATGTGTTTCTGTAGTTGAAGTAAGAGGTTTTACAAAATACGTGATGATAGTTACTTTTATAATTACATCAAGCCATGTGAATGAGTAAGATCTTGGAGGAAGACAGCAGAGACAGATCAGAGATCCCAGGGTTAAAACTTGGAGGAATTTCAGTGTAACATCCAGAAGAGGAGTCCCTGATGGAGGCAGAAGTAAACTTGAGGAGGTGAGAAACCTTAAAGATGGGGACTGCTTTGGGGTGGGCTCTGTGTAGAAGAAACTCAGTTGGTAAACATTCATCAAAAGTGTCTACCTAGGGCTTCCCTGGTGGTGCAGTGGTTGAGAGTTCGCCTGCCAATGCAGGCAACGCGGGTTCGTGCCCCCGTCCAGGAAGATCCCATATGCCGCAGAGCGGCTGGGCCCGTGAGCCATGGCCGCTGAGCCTCCATGTCCAGAGCCTCTGGTCCGCAACGGGAGAGGCCACAACAGTGAGAGGCCCATGTACCGCAAAAACAAAACAAAAACAAACAAAAAAAAAGTGTCTACCTAGAGTTCAGGTATGATAGAATGACCTTCAGAGTCAGAATCAACATGAAAGGGAGAAAGTATCCTTCTGCAGAGGCCACGCCTTTGACCTGGGAAACCCCCAGACACAATCAAAAGCCCTGAAAGGTCACCACAGGGAACTTGAAATCCTGAAGAACTGTTTGTATCCTGTCCTGAAGAAGGAGTGGAGTGTGTTAACAAGACAGGGTAGTCGGCGCCTGTTTTCCATCACTAGCTCCCAACCTCAGTTCACACCCTCATCTTTTTTATCTGGCCTCCCTCCCCCACTCTTGGTTTCCCCTTCCCCCAAGTCCATTCTCTGCATTCTCCACTTTGTTCTAAAACAAAAATCTGCTTCTGTCACTCACGTGCTTAAATCCGTTCCATAGTTCCCCATTTCCCCGGGGAAGAGGCTGCCTCCTTAGACAATACCCTGAATCCATGGTCTGTCTCTCCCTCTCCAGTTCCTCCGCATGGCACCCTCTGCCCCAGTCAGACCTTGGCAGTTTCCCACAACCACCACAGGCTCCCATCGCTCCCTGTCAGTGCACGGGATGCTTCTACTAGGATGCCCTGCCGTTTTAGGCTTAACCTGGAAAGCCTTTGTTAAGCCCCGGCTGAGCCAGATAACCTTGTGCGTACCGTTGTCACAGCCCTGAGTAGCTGCTGATAGTCCTATTTCTCATCTTTCTCTGATGGAGAGCCTCTTGAGAGCAGGGAGGATCCGAATCTCTTTTGTCCGTACAGTCCCTTCCATACTAGATTCTCCCAAACAAACCTTGATTTCAAGTAGTCTTTCTGGTTGTCAGTCCTCTTGTCCCAATTTGGGGTCTTCAAAATACACACCCACTGTACCCTTGCCAGGGCGGAGAGAGCCTGGTTAGGAGCGCCTTAGTCAGAGCGCGCCACTTGCACTTCCCGGGGCGGCCGCCAGGGGCCGCCGGGCTCTTTGTTTTCTTTTCTGGCCCGGGGTCGGGGCCGGAGGCCTGTAGAGCGCATGCTCTGGGGCAGTTCGCGGCCGGGCCGGGGAGCGGAGGAGTTCCTTGTGGCCGACCTGCAGCGAGGTAGGTCGCGCCCGTC
>NW_020175402.1:6117241-6119972 GCF_003031525.2 Neophocaena asiaeorientalis asiaeorientalis
CCAGCGCGCCTCCCGGGCCGGGGCGGCAGCTCCGGCGGGGCCGCGTTTCCGGAGCGGGAAAGTGATTAAGTCCAGCACTGGTTTGGAGAATGCGGTTTGCAGAGTGGGGCGGAACCCTGCCCGGCGAGGGTCTGCTTTTAGGAGGGTAGGCTACGGAGGGTCTACGCGGAGAGCGAAATCTCAGCGTCAACAGGCACCGTCACGACGACTGTTGACCGGTTGGAGAGGTGTGCCGGGAACTCCGCACCAACTCATCTGTCAACAGATTATTTACTGGCAGTCCACTCCGTGCCGCGCGTGCAGGGCTGCGGAACATGGTGAAAGGGCCCCGTGTGGCCTTGGCGGAGCTCGCGGTCTCCCTGGGGAGGCCCATGTGGGGCCACACTTACGGTCCAGGGCGATCCCTGAAGTGTGCCCGTGGATCCGGGGCGCTGCTGGCGGATATTAACAGAGGTGCGCCAACCAAGTGTGACTTGGGTGCCCCAGCAGAAGCTGAGTGTACGGAGTGTGGAGGGGAACTCGGAGGTTCACCCAAGCCTGCGCAGGAGGGTTAGGTATGGCTTTCCAGCCGAGGTTACTCTTGGCCCGGATTTTGAAGGAACAATGGAGTTATCCAGGCAGACTGAGGATGGGCGGGGTTAGGGTGATCCTGGCAGGGAACACAGCACATGCAAAAGCATGAAGGTGTAGTTGAGTGTTATCATCAGGGGTACCACGGTGTTTGATTGGAGCACAGGGTACAAGGAGGGGAAGAGCAAGATATTCCTGCAGGGGCTGGGTCTCAAAAGGTCTGGAGTGCAAGACCAAGGAACACTGGGTGGGGTGGAGAAGGCAGCGATGGTTTCACCCAAGAAGGGCATCAGAATTGAGTCTGGAAAGATGAACTAGGAGTTCTACATGCGCCTGTTGGCGAAAACATCCCAAGAGCAGGAATAGTGTTCAGCTTGGCAACTTCCTAGTTGGGTACCCTTGGGCCACCCACCCAATCCCCATGGGCCTTGTTTCCCTTACCTGTAAGGTGAAGGTAAGAGGCTTGTGGTGAGGATTACTAATACCCTATTATTTCCATAAAGCTGTGGTTGTAACATCTGGTGGAAGATGTGGCCCCTTTCCCCTGGGAAAAATGAACGCACTTAAGCCGAGGCTCAGCTCCCTATGTAAGGGGGATTCTCCAGTAAGGAGTTCCTGGGTGAAGTCTACCAGCTCTGTGCCTGACATGAGGCAGGAGCTCAGCAAATGTTTGTTGACAGATGAGCCTCTCTTCTCCCTTCCCTCCTGGGGACTTTTTTTTTTTTTTTTTTTTTTTTTGTTATACAGCAGGGTCTTATTCTGTATTTTATACATATTAGTGTATACATGTCAATCCCAACCTCCCAATTCATCCCCCCCACCACCACTCCCCCCACCACTTTACCCCCTTGGTGTCCATAGTTTGTTCTCTACATCTGTGTCTCTATATCTGCCCTGCAAACCGGTTCATCTGTACCATTTTTCTAGGTTCCACATATATGCGTTAATATCTGATACTTGTTTTTCTCTTTGTGACTTACTTCACTCTGTATGACAGTCTCTAGATCCATCCACGTGTCTGCAAATGACCCAATTTCCTTCCTTTTTATGGCTGAGTAATATTCCATAGCGTATATGTACCACATCTTTATCCATTCATCTGTCGATGGGAATTTAGGTTGCTTCCATGACCTGGCTATTGTAAATACTGCTGCAGTGAACATTGGGGTGCATGTGTCTTTTTGAATTATGGTTTTCTCAGGGTATATGCCCAGTAGTGGGATTGCTGGGTCATATGGTAATTCTATGTTTAGTTTTTTAAGGAACCTCCATACCGTTCTCCATAGTGGCGGTAACAATTTACATTCCCACCAAGAGGGTTCCCTTTTCTCCACACCTTCTCCAGCATTTGTTGTTTGTAGATCTTCTGATGATGCCCATTGTAACTGGTGTGAGGTGATACCTCATTGTAGTTTTGATTTGCATTTCTCTAATAATTAGTGATGTTGAGCAGCTTTGCATGTTCTTCTTGGCCATCTGTATGTCTTCTTTGGAGAAATGTCTATTTAGGTCCTCTGCCCATTTTCTGATTGGGATGTTTGTTTTTTTAACATTGAGCTGCATGAGCTGTTTATATATTTTGGAGATTAATCCTTTGTCCGTTGATTCGTTTGCAAATATTTTCTCCCATTCTGAAGGTTGTCTTTTCATCTTGTTTGTAGTTTGCTTTGCAAAAGCTTTTAAATTTCATTAGGTCCCATTTGTTTATTTTTGGTTCTATTTCCATAACTCTAGGAGGTGGATCAAAAAAGATCTTGCTGTGATTTATGTCAAAGAGTGTTCTTCCTATGTTTTCCTCTAAGAGTTTTATAATAGGTATTTTATTCTTTTTGTTGCAATGGTGAATGGGATTGTTTCCTTAATTTCTCTTTTTGATCTTTTTTTGTGAGTATATAGGAATGCAAGAGATTTCTGTGCATTAATTTTGTATCCTGCAACTTTACAGATTCATTGATTAGTAGTTTTCTGGTGGCATCTTTAGGATTCTATTATCATAAATGGGAGTTGAATTTTGTCAGACGGTTTTTTTGCATCTACTGAGATGATTATATGGTTTTTCTTGTTCAATTTGTTAATATGGTGTATCACATTGATTGATTTGTGTATATTGAAGAATCCTTGCATCCCTGGGATAAATCCCACTTGATCATGGTGTATGATC
>NW_020175402.1:6120595-6167358 GCF_003031525.2 Neophocaena asiaeorientalis asiaeorientalis
AGTAGTCTCTTAGGATGCTTTGTATTTCTGCGGTGTCTGTTGTAACTTCTCCTTTTTCATTTCTAATTTTATTGACTTGAGTCCTCTCCCTGTTTTCTTGATGAATCTGGCTAAAGGTTTATCAATTTTGTTTATCTTCTCAACAAACCAGCCTTTAGTTTTATTCATTTTGCTGTTGTTTTCTTCGTTTCTATTTCATTTATTTCTGCTAGATCATTATGTAGTGTCCTTCCTTGTCTCTTGTAACATTCTTTATTTTAAAGTCTATTTTATCTGATATGAGTATTGCTGCTCCAGATTTATTTGCTTTCCATTTGAATGGAATATGTTTTTCCATCCCTCCTGGGGACTTTTCTCACAAAGAGATTCTTTAGCCATTGCGTCTGGTGGGCAAGTGTCTGTCTCCTGATGTCGGGGTGGGTGGGGACAGCTGCTGTGGTCAGAGAGGGCTCTGTCTCCCTTTGCAGAGATGAGGTCACAGCAGGTCACTGCAGGAACACCACGGCCCTGGTAGACTGTCTAGTCTGCTGTGCCTTCATTCACCAAATGAGGAAACTGAGGCCCAGAGAGAAGTAGGGAGGGGGAATGCTCTCGTCCTAGTGGTGAGTGGTTGGGAGACCTGGGCTGTCATCCCACCTCTATGTGACCTGGGGCACCTTCCTCTGAGCCTCTACTTATCTGTAAAGCCAGGATGATCACACCTCCAAGGGCAGGTGTGAATGTTCTAGGAGAGGCTGGCACACCTCAGGTGCCTATTGGTAGAAGTTGTCTCTGTATCTGACTTATTGGATTGTATCTCAGTCTTCTCCTAGACTGTAAACTCCTTGAAGATGGAAGCTGTGTTTGTCTATTGGGGCTGCAGGGTAGGGACAAAAGACTACTACTTATTCTTAGCCCAGGTACTCAGTGTCTGGCTAAGAAAACACCCAGAGCGGTTAGAGAGGGAGTCTGTCAAAGGACTGATGTGTACGGTAGAGGATATGCAGGTGGGTCATGGGTACAGGGTTCCACCTTTTAGAAGGTGCCCTCTCATCTTCCACCCTGCCTCGGGGATTGCTCACAGCAGCACCCTGCAGTGCCTGGAGTCCTCTGTTTGAGAGATGAAGACTGTCAGGCTCAAAGGGAACTCAGGTGTGTTGGACTTGAAAGCCAGTGCTCTCTCCACCACAGCATGGAGTTGTACCCGTCGTCCTTCCATACGTCTTTCAGCAGATTTGTCACCCACGTGGCTCACCCTCCCAGGCCCTAGCTGCCTCCGAGCTCCTCTCTGCTCTCACTATCCTGTCCCCCTCGGCAGGCTGCTGCCCTCTGCTCCTTGCCTTTGGCCAAGCTCATAGGGGATCCTGGGGAGGCCTGTCCAGGCTGCCTCGACCCCTGCCTGGATCACGGCCTGCCTTTAGCCAGCCATTCTTGTTTTGTTTTTGTTTTTAATTATCAGATATACCTGGATTCTATTCCTGGCTCTCCTTTCTGATGGTATGAACTTCAGCAAGTAAATTGACTTCTCTGAGCCTCAGTTCCCTCAACTGTGAAATAGGAGTGACAGTGCCTTCTTCAGCTTGTTGTGAGAAGTTGAAGGTTGTTGGCATATGGAAAGTAGGCGAGGCCAGTGTCCCAGAGAGACTCATTTTAAGGAGCAGATTGATATGGTGGATAGACAGGTAAATTTAAATAATCATGATCTAAAAGTCTGCCCTAATTTCTCTGCGAGAATGATTCCTTTAGGATTGAGAGAGGGATCAGAGGTGGCTTACCAATGGAGGTGACTTTGAGCAGAACTTCTTCTAGTAGGATAGGGATGGGATGGTACAGAGATGCACATGGTATGGAGAGAATAGTAGGCAGTCTAAGATTGTGTGAGAAGAGAAGGGACGATGTGACAGACAAGGTAGGAGGCCAAAAGTCGTGTTAGTGTCAGACCCTGGAGGTCTTTAGTACCAGGTTAAGAAATGTGGGCAGAGGGAGCCACTGAGGAGTCTGAGCAAGGAAGCAGCTTGTTTCAGGTTTGAGGTTTAAAAAGATCATGAATGGCTTGTAGAGCGGGTTGGCGACGGGGGTGGGCAGTAGGGAGATGAGAGACAAGCTTCTGTCTTTTCTGGGGGAGAGAGTATGAGGGAGAGTTCTCAGACAGGCTGAGGGACTGGGGAGTGTGGGGAGGAAGTAGGTAGGGGCACCAGCCCTGGGGTCTGAGTGACTAGGTACTTGGTACAGATCTTGATTTCCTCGTCCAGTCTTGGGTAAGACACTTTACCTTTTTGAGCCTCAGTTTCCTCGTCTGTAAAGTGGGATTAGTGTGGTTAGCTTGCAGTGAGATGCCCCAGAATATTAGCCCAAAACACAGGTGGCTAAGGAGATATTGCCTGGGTCTGTTCCAACCCACACTAACACTTTTTTTTTTTGGTTAATGACCCATGACACCAAATACCTCATATAGCCTTTATTTTTCTCCACCCCAGGCCTTGCCCACAGGTCAACCCAACATCAGCAGCAATGTGCTGATATTATTCTGTTCCCTTTTTTCTCACTTCTGGCTGTAAGTACTTTTCCATGCTACCACACAGTCTCCCTCCCCAGCACAGCTAACTGGTACAGGTCATTCTGATGAACTGACGGGAAATATGCCCTTGGCGGGACAGGGCCCTAGACACAGTGAACTGGCTGGCAACCTGGCCAGGGGTACAAGAAACAGTGGATACCTGTTACGTCCCACACTCCTTAACCCATCCAGCTCTGCCTACTTAACATCCCTTCTTGGTCGGCTCCCACGCACTTCACACTTAACAAAAACGCCTGGTGAGGTGGACCTCTCAGTCTCTCCTCTCCTGTTTGTCCCACAGTGTTCTCAGTAACTGGAAGACGACCATCTACTTATTCACTTAAGCCAAAGCCTGGGGGTCCTTGTGTTTGGCCAAGTTCATGGGGGATCAGGGAGGCTGGGTTTTATAGGATGAAAAAGTCATTCTGGGTTCCTCCCTCACCCTCATTCCCCACATCTAATCCGCCAGCAAAGCAAGCCTGTCTCCTAAATTGATCTGTTTTGTCTTCTTTTCTCTCTTGCCTCAGACCAAATCAAGTCGCTGACTTCTCTCATTTGGATGCCTGCAATCTCCTCCTCTTCCAAATCATTGCATTTTCTCTACAGTAGCCAGAACAATCGTTAAGAAGACATTTTTCTTAAAACTCTTCTGTTTTCCCTACTAGGCCTTGTATGATCCATCGCCTGCTCCCCTTGTGCCATGTGATCCATCGCTGTCCACCTACAGCCCTGCTGGCCTCCCCAGGTTCCTGAGCACATCACATGCTTTTGTCCGGGTCTTCCCCTGCTAGCTTTTTCTTGCTAGTATTTCAAGCCTTAGCCCAAATGTTACCTATCTGACCTATATCTCCTCCCCCGTCCCAGTTTTTCTCGCTTTTTTTTTTTTACTGTGGTAAAATACACATAACATAAAATTGACCATTTTAACCATTTTTAATTGTATATAGTTCAGTGGCATTAAGTACGTTTACAGTGTTGTGCCTTGCCTATCCTTCACACAACACCATGTGTAATAATACTCTGTGTGTGTGTGTATGTGCGTGTGTGTCTTTCCCACTAGAATTAAGCTCCATGAGAACAGGGAGAGGGTTAGTTTTCTTTTTCCTTGCTACACCTGGCAGTGGTAATAGGCATTCATGGAATGAATGAGTACATGCTGCCACGTATTGAGTACTTACTGTGTGCTTGGCACTCCAAGGTCCTTTACAAACATTTCATTCAGTCTTTTTTCTTTTTTTTTTTTGGCTGTGCTGGGTCTTCGTTGCTGGGCGCGGGCTTTCTCTGACTGCGGCAAACGGGGGTTAGTCTTTGTTGTGGTGCGCGGGCTTTTCATTGTGGTGGCTTCTCTTGTTACGGAGCACGGGCTCTAAGCACACGGGCTTCAGTAGTTGTGGCACGTGGGCTCAGTAGCTGCGGCTTGCAGGCTTTAGAGCACAGGCTCAGTTGTGGCGCACGGGCTTAGTTGCTCCACGGCATGTGGGATCTTCCCGGACCAGGGATTAAACCCGTGTCCCCTGCATTGGCAGGCGGATTCTTAACCGCTGAGCCACCAGGGGAGTGCTTCATTTAGTCTTGACAGCAGCCCTGGAAGTGGTCATTGCCTCCCTTTTTACAGATGAGGGTACAGCTCAGAGAGGTTAAAGCTGCCAGAGAGGGACTTCCCTGGTGGCGCAGTGGTTGAGAATCTGCCTGCCAATGCAGGGGACACAGGTTCGAACCCTGGTCTGGGAAGATCCCACATGCCGCGGAGCAACAAAGCCCGCGTACCACAACTACTGAAGCCCATGCGCCTAGAGCCCGTGCTCTGCAACAAGAGAAGCCACTGCAATGAGAAGCCCGCGCACCGCAACGAAGAGTAGCCCCTGCTCGCCGCAACTAGAGAAAGCCCGCGCGCAGCAACGAAGACCCAACGCAGACAAAAGTAAATAAATTAAGTAAATAAATTTTTTTAAAAAAAGCTGCCATAGAGGTCAACCATGGTCACAGAAGCAGGGCTGAACAAACCACAGCTCTGGCAGATGAATCCAATTCCCTTTATCCTAAGGAATGTGCATTTCTAATGTGGGAAAAGGGGTTTCAAAGAGGCTACTTGGAGGGGAGGAGTTCAACCCTGGGAGAATAGAAGTTGGGTGAAACACGGAAATGCCTCAACAGAGTCAAAACTGGGCCAGTCACAACCTGTAGAAGCTCAACCTGCAGAGGCTCAACCTACACAGCCTTGGCGGATTGTAGGCCTTTGGCTATTTCGCCATCTTCAGTACTTTGTTCTCTTCCCCCAGGATAGTCAGCAGAAATGGCCTGGAAATTCCAGGCCACTCACTTTGTGCTCATATACCATGGAATGCGGAGCTGGAGAGGCAGAGGCTCTAGGACCTACTGGAAGGAAGGAAGGGAGGGAGGGAGGAAGAATGGGGTGCTGTTTAGGCCCACAGAGGAGCCTGAGAAGGTCTCTTGGAGTTCTCTTTCCATTTGTAGCCTCGGGTAGAGTCTCCATCCCTTTTCCGTAGAATGGAGGAGAGGTGGGTTAGATTAGATTAGAGCTGTGCCTGAGCATCACCTGGGACAGACCCTAGATGTTATAACACCAGCATTGATTTATTGAGCACTTACTATGTTATTACTTTTACAGAATTAGCTCAATTAGTCATAGACTGTCACAACAGGGTGTGGGTACTATTATTATCCCTGTTTTACTGAGGAGGAAACTGAATCATGAAGAGATTAAATAACTTTGTCCAAGGTCAAACAGCTAGAAAGCAACTGAGCACATATTCTGGCTCCTCTTAACCACCACTTGCTCTACCACTTTTGCATCTGGGTAGCTGCAAATTGCCCTCGTTAGAGTTTGAGAGCCTAAGGCTTAGACAACTGAACTGTCTTTCATAACCTTGAAGCCAGGACTCAATAAAGATTTATTTCGAAAGCTGCTTATGTGGGGGGAAAAGGCTTTCGACACAATTTGGGCTGGATTGGAATTGAGATAGCCATGGAGAAAGTCTGTTCTCAGAGGTCTTGAGGAGACAAGGCAGCAGCAGTTAGTTTAAGGAGTGAAGGGCTCAGGGCTGAGGCTTTCAGCTGCCCGGGATCGTGCTAGGTGCAACAGCCCTTCTTGTCACCCATAGGTGATTTCCTTTCCCCCTTTTGTAACACCGTCTGTTTGTGTGAGTGTGTATACAGTATTTATCTCTTGTTGGACTGCGTAGAGGAAAGCCAAGTTCCTCCCAGGAGTGGTGGCATTTTGGATCAAAGGGCACAGATGGTTTGGTTTGCTTTTATTTAATGAGAACGGCTTTGTGTGTGTGTGGTCTGATTATGGCAGTTATGTATAACCAGAGTTCCTAGTGGTTATGTTGGGGTTGGGAGGAGTTGTGAGGGATACTTCACTTAATGTTCTTCAATGTTTTAATTTTTTATAATAAAATTTTAAAAATACATGTAATGTTTCTTGTAGCTTTGATAATATAGGTAAACTACAAAGAAAGAAGTAAAAGTTGTCCATAATCCCATTTTCCAGAGGTTACCATTATCAATATTGAATGTATTTCCTTCCACACATTTTTATATGTGTATGCTTTTTCTTTTCCACAAATGGGATGATGGGCTGTTTTTCAATCTGTTTATATTACTTGGCAATGATTCAGTAAATAAATCTCTGAAAGCATCACTTTTAATGGCTTCGTCCTGTTTTATCATCAATATACCACATATTATCTAGCCAGTCCCCTACTCCTGAGTGTATGCGTTGCTCCATTTTTTGTTGTTTTTTTAATGTTATGAAGAATACAGTAGAGAATATTTGTGGATCTTAATCTTTGGGTGTATTTATTTGGTTCTTCTCAGATAAATTCTGAGAAGTGGAATTGCTGGGCATCTCTTCTCACTTTTTTTTTTAGGGTTTTTGATGAATATTGCCTAATTAGAGCAGGAAAATGATTGCCATTTCTGACATGGAGTATTTGCCTGGGTTTTTCAGGACAGGAAGATGCCACCCAAGCGTATAAGTAAGAGAAGGTCACCCCCCGAAGATGCCCTCCCCAAAAGCAAGAAGGTGAAGGGTAAGTTGGCCTTGGCCTCTACTTCAGTATGGGTGGCCTCTTGGCACCCCCAGAATCTGGAACTGGGCTCCTTTTTCCCTGAGATTTGAAGCTGAGGGGCCTGGAAGTCCAGGAACTCCACCCAGCTGGAGAGTCTCCTGTAGCTCACTGAATCCCACCCTCTGGGAATCTTAAAGGGGCAGAGACTTGCCTAAAAGCACTCAGATACTGGCAAAAAAACTAGACCCTAGGGCTTTGCCCCAGGCAGTAATGCATCATGGTTAAGACCATTGACCTCCAGACTGGGTTCAAGTCCTGGCTCTGCCACTTTCTAGCTACATATAGCTTTGAGCAAATCACTAACCTCACTGAGCTTGGACTACTACCCCATTCATAAAATGGGCGACCTCACTGAGCTGTCCTGAGGAAAATGAGATCATGTCCTGGTAGCACTGGAGGGAGGTGGCTGTGGTCTTCTCTCTCCTGGGACCCTGGAGGGAGTCAGGGAGGAGAGAGAGCCACCCCCAATCTGGGAGGGGGGAATATGGACCCACACTCAGCCACTGTCTGTCTTTTGCAGACCCTGGTAACCAGGCAGTGAGGGTCGTTGCCTCCCGCCGCGTTCCAGGCGCCCGCTCCTGCCAAGGTGCCTGCGGGCCGAACCCTCCTGACCAGAAAGCCCGACCAGGCGGCTGCTTGCCCAGCGCACCCTCTGCGCAGCCGCAGCAGTCCTGGCAGCCTGGTCACACCCCCAGGGGGAGGGGCTGGACGCCATTGGCTGTCCGGGGCTACGGGCGGTCGCTGTTGGCCACCAGATGGCCCTGTGCCGCACACTGGTTGGCGTGTTCCTGTCTGCAAAAGCCTGTGCGGGTTCTTAACTCCTACCCCTTCCTTTTCAGCTGCCTGTCGGCTCCCACATAGGAGCGGAGTGGGGGTCAGTGTACCTATGTCCAGTGTACCTTAAGTCACAGCCTGAGGATGCACTGCAAACTCTGCTAATTATTCTGTGACCTTCTCTGAGACTCTGTTCCCTGTTCTGTAAAGTGGGATCCTAAGAATGGAAGGTCTCTAGCATAATGTGAGGGCCTGCAAAGCTGTCTAACACTAGTAAGCAGTCGGTAAAGGGGTCGACATTATTATGCCCTGGTAGTATGGTTCCCGACCAAGAACAACCTATCCGGAAAACTAGCTTGTGTCCCCACTGTTCTTTAACCCTCTCCACCAAGATTCATTTGCCGATATTGAGTGTCTCGTTTCCATTTCCTTCCACTCACATTAATAATGTGATCAGTTTTTAATCTGCACAAAAACCCTATGAGATAAGTACTTTTGTTATCCTCGTTTCACAGTGAGGAAACTTAGGCTTGGAGAGGTCAGATGGTCTGTGGCAGGGCAGGGGCTTGAACCCAGGTCTGTGTGATCCCAGAGCCTGTGCAGTGACCTCTCCTCTCTCCCGTCATCCTACACACTCAGGGGCTGTCTCCTTCACCCCTCAGTCTCACATAGGTCCCACAACACAGAACCGGGTTTGGTGCTGACGCTGGGCCAGGGCGACGTGGGCCAGCTGGGGCTGGGCGAGAATGTGATGGAGAGGAAGAAGCCAGCCCTGGTGCCCATTCTAGAGGACATCGTGCAAGCTGAGGCTGGGGGCATGCACACTGTGTGTCTAAGCAAAAGTGGCCAGGTAGGTTGGGCGTGGCACAGGATGGGACAGGGCCTGGGGTTAGTAGGGGGCTTGGGGAAGGAGCTTTGAACCACACGCATTACTCTGTGGAGTTGGAGCTGACTAGACAAGCAGGGATTGGCCTAAACAAGAACGGACGGAGCGGCCAGGCCTTGCACTAATGGGGGCATCCTGGGCACAGGTCTACTCCTTCGGCTGCAATGATGAGGGTGCCCTGGGAAGGGACACATCAGTGGAGGGCTCAGAGATGGTCCCTGGGAAAGTGGAACTGCAAGAGAAGGTGATACAGGTGTCAGCAGGAGACAGTCACACAGCGGCCCTCACCGAGGATGGCCGTGTCTTCCTTTGGGGCTCCTTCCGGGTAAGACTGGGTCTGGAAGACGGCATGGGGGCTGGTGGGCAGAATTAACTGGTGGGGCCCCAAAGATAACCCATCATGAGACCCCTGTTTTACTTACTGGGGAAATCAAGGCCCTGGGCAGAGCTTGGGCCCAGACCCAGGTTTCTGGCTTCTTCATCCAGGCCTGTCCACACCACTGCTGTTCCCTGGACTCTGATGTTATGATGTTTGCGTCTTGGGAAAGGGGTGGGTCAAGGATGCCTTTGGGCTGAGGCTAAGCCAGGAAGCCTACTGACCCATCTCCCTGCCTTCAACCTCCCCCCTCCCCTTCCCAGCCTTCTTGCACACTTCTCAGGGGTTTGGGGGCACATCTCAGAACTTCCAGGACAGGAGAGTGTGGTTTAAAAAGCAGATACAGCATTAAAATTGTTTTGGTACTTTAGTATTCGATTTATTTTGAAATGTCAAAAATAAAGGAATCTGATGTTTCCTCATTGGGGCTGATTTAAAATTTTTTTTATTGATAATTTCAAACACATAAAAGTAAGCAGAATACTATATTGAACTCTATCTGCTTGCCCCAACAATTATCAGCTTATGACCAAACTTGTTTCATCTTTACTCCCTTCCGTTCCCCAACTCCTTTGTTATTTTAATGCAAATCACAGACCACGTATGATTTCATTCGTAAGTATTGCACTGTGTGGCCTGGCTCCTGCCCACTTCTCCATCTCCATCTGGCACCAGTGCCCTTCACCAGACAGCTCTGTGGCTGACTGCAAAGCTGGATCTGGCTGGTATGAGGCAGGAAGAACTGGCTGAAAACTCTTCCGCCCCTCCCTTCCAGGACAATAACGGTGTGATCGGGCTCTTGGAGCCCATGAAAAAGAGCATGGTGCCTGTGCAGGTGCAGCTGAGTACGCCCGTGGTGAAGGTGGCCTCAGGTGAGTCTGCAGGTACTCACTCTGGGCAGGAGTTGGAGAACCTTTCTGAGGGGCTGGCCCAGCCTTGGCCCTTACAGACAAGCCCTGCATCCCTTGCCTTCCTCTCACCCTCAGGAAACGACCACTTGGTGATGCTGACAGTTGATGGCGACCTCTGTACTTTGGGCTGCGGGGAGCAGGGCCAACTGGGCCGCGTGCCTGAATTATTTGCTAATCGTGGTGGCCGGCAGGGCCTCGGTAGGTGGCTTAGGTCCCTCTGGCGGGGCAAGTTGGCAAGCCACCCCCGGTGAAGGTCAGAGGTAGAAGGGATTCTCTGTGTTCAGGCTTGTATCAGGTGGACCTGCGGTGGTAGTTAAGGACTCGGATTCTAGAGCCAGACTACCCCAGGTTTGAATCGTGGCCCTACCAGCTACTGGCTGTGGGCCCCTGGACATAGTTTCCTCATCTCTAAACCCACCTACCTCTAAACCTACCTCACTGGTTTGTTGTGAAGTTAAATGAGTTTACATAAAAGACTGTCTGGCACATGGTAAGTTCCAGGTAAATGTTACCCCTATGGCTGTGGGAGTCTGAGTGAGGCACTTGGACTCTCCTGGCCTCAGTTTCCTCTTCTGTATAATAGGGACAAGAGTCCCTGCCTAGCCTCCCTGCGAGGGCTTTAGCAGTGAAGGAGAAACAGATGGGGCAGAGAGGAGAGGCTGTGTGTGTCTGCCACTGACCCTGGCCTGCTCTCTGCCTGCAGAACGACTCCTGGTCCCCAAGTGTGTGATGCTGAAATCCAGGGGAAGCCGGGGCCATGTCAGATTCCAGGATGCCTTCTGTGGTGCCTACTTCACCTTTGCCATCTCCTCTGAGGGCCATGTATATGGCTTTGGCCTCTCCAACTACCATCAGCTAGGTGAGTCCCAAGCCCATCGTCCAAGGTCTCCCAGAGTGACCTGGGCTCCAGTCCTGCCTCCACCCCTCATTCGTTGTGCACCCTTGGTGGGGTCACCTAACCCCTCAGAGCCTCAGTTTTCTCATCTGTAAAATGAGAATATAAATACCCTGGTGTGGGGTGGGGGCCACACTGGGAGGGGAAGAAGAAGGCAGCTCCTTGGACACCCTCACGCCTGACAGCTCTGTCCTGGCCTCTTCCCCCAGGAACCCCAGGCACAGAATCTTGCTTTGTACCTCAGAACCTGACGTCCTTCAGGAACTCCACGAAGTCCTGGGTGGGCTTCTCTGGTGGCCAGCACCATACAGTCTGCATGGATTCAGAAGGTAGGGCCTCCTGGTCCATCTCTGGGTTGGAGGTGGAGTGTTCCCTGGGCACAGGCCTGGCCACACTCTGGAGATGGCGGTGCTCGGAACCTGGGCCTGCTCCATGGACTGGGCTGGCTGTGGGTCCACGAGGGTTGCCCCCGTCCCCCAGCGTCCTGGTGTTCTTCCACGTGTGAGTTCAATGGGGGCCTGGGGGGGGGGTTCTCCCAGGCCTCCCCCAAAACTGAAAAGGACACTTCAGACCTCACCACCCTGGGAATGGGGGACCAGCTCCCACAGATATAGGTGCTCACATGGCCTACCCGGAGCATGCCCTCTGCTACTCCTCGTCTCTCTCCCTCCTCCACAGGAAGAGCATACAGCCTGGGCCGGGCTGAGTATGGGCGGCTGGGCCTTGGGGAAGGTGCCGAGGAGAAGAGCGTACCCACCCTCATCTCCAGGCTGCCCGCCGTCTCCACGGTGGCTTGTGGGGCCTCTGTGGGATATGCTGTGACCAAGGATGGTGAGTGGGGCTGCCCACAGTCGGTCTGGTTAGAGTCTGGGGGTCGTGGTTCTTACCGAAGTGCCCAGTAGCCTCTGATGTCCACCATCAGATGGAGCTGAGGTGTGGAGAACACTGTTCGTGGTGACGTTGCTTTTGGCCTGATTGTCAGAAGCTCTGGCTTTGATGACAAAATGGGTAAACATGTTATTTTAATAGAAGTGATTTGTTCTGTAGAGGAGAAAAACAGCAAAGGGAGATATATCACTGAGGCCCAGACAAGCAGTAGGACTTGAACCCATGTCTCCAGACTCCTAACTCAGGCTTCTCTTTACATTTTATACCATGGTGACCCTTTTTATTTACAACCTAGTAGGTGCTGGCTTCCGAGGGAGTTGTACTTAGAATTTTATTAGAGAAAGAAGGCTTAGTAGTTGGGGTCCTGGCAAGTACAGCAGAGGAGGGTGTGGACAGGTGGTCACCAAAGCCTGAGTGGAACAGCCATGGAGGCCTTGAGAAATCTGGCTGGCAGAGGTGCTTGACCTGGGATTATCTGGGAAGAGTTCCTGAGGAAGTGGGGCTTGTACTGCACCGTGAAGGTTCAGTCCTTTATAAGCAAAGGAGGGCATCCAGAGCAGTCTCAAAGGCAGGTGGTCCTGGGAATGGAGGTGATATAGGGGTTTGGGGAATGGCCAGTCATTGTCGGGCCTTGAATGCCACGCCTAGGGGCAGGCAGAAGTTTTTGGCAATGTGTAAGGACTGCGGTCTCTGGTTGACAGAGCTCTTCTTTGTCCATCATCTCCTTGCTTCCTCCCAGCTTCCCTGAACGCCCGGAGGCTGGGACATTGCCAGGCAGCCACAGGCCCAGGCCAAAATCCACCCTCATGTGCCAGGCTTCTCACCCTACAGAAAGGTGGGGCTTGGGACCCTGGAGATACAGCTGCCCGTATTTCTGTCCTTTGTAGGTCGTGTTTTTGCCTGGGGCATGGGCACCAACTACCAGCTGGGCACAGGACAGGAAGAGGATGTCTGGAGCCCCGTGGAGATGACAGGCAAACAGTTGGAGAACCGTGTGGTCTTATCTGTGTCCAGCGGGGGCCAGCACACAGTCTTACTAGTCAAGGACAAGGAACAGAGTTGATGAAGCGTCTGAGGGCCTGGTTTCCGGCCCCCCCACCTCCCTCCTGGAACAAGGAAGCCATGATGTCTACATATTCCAGCAGGCCTCTTCCAGCTCCAAGTACTCTGTCATCTCCTGCCTTTCTCCCATCAGCAGAACAGAATGCTTCTCTTTTTTTTCCCTCCTGTTCCGGAATCATCCTGGGACCTACAGGATGAGGGTGGGATAGATGGAAGAGGGGAGGGGGTTTTAATCAGAAGGAACATTGCTGACCCCACAGCTATGTGGTTAGACCTTTCCCCCTCATCCCTACTTCCCCTGGTCCTGGCTGACCCTGGTTTTGCCTATCAAAAACCAAAACTTCCTCTCCTGCGTGTTTGGTGCCCATACTCTGAGAAGTCGGGGCTCTGCCAAGCCCTGCTCTAGTCATGTGCCACTCTTCCTGTCCTTCACAACCCACAGACAAACGGTACAGTCCTGAGACCCAGCTGTCATGGACCTACGCCTGGGGAAACTGGAGAAGGGGCAGGGCTACCCAGCCATGGGCAACCCCAAGCCAAATATTTGGCCCTGAACAGGTGCCCATGGGGCAAAAAGAAAAACAGTGATCCTCCGCTGGATCAAGAAAAAAGCCAGTCAGCCTTTCTCCCAGAAGCACAGAGCATTCTGCCCTTCAGGCCTTGTCTGCCGAGTCTCACCCATCCAACCTGCCTCACCTGCAAGCCAAGGGCCTGAACTCCAGAAAGGAAGCTATGCCTGCAGGGCAGGACCTCGGGGAGAGGGGAAGGAGGGCTTTATAAGCAAACTTACAGCAATATTGAGAATGAAGGGAGGGCAGGGAAGAGGGTTGGAGGGGCAGAGACTGGTCCCCAGAAAGGGAAGCAGTAGCTTGTACAGAGGCTGAAAAAATAGAAGAGAGTATTGATTTTTTTTTTAATGTAAAGTATTTTGGAGGGGAGAGTGAAATCTTTTAACACTTTGAATAAATTTAGAGTTTTATAAAACAGGCCACTTGTTTTCTACATGCTCCCTGCTTTTTTAAGGGAGCACCTGCTGTGTTGGGATGGGCAGAATAACCCCATGCCTGTAGCCCTGGTGAAGACTAGGGCTTCAGGGGTGTCAAGAGGTCCTGGTGTGTGCCAGTCAGCTGGGGTTTTTTTTTTTGTTTTTTGTATGGAACAGTGGCTGTTCTAGACAAATAAAAAAAAGTTGATTGATTTTTGTTAGGTATTTATGTTTCAGGAATCACTGGATTTAAAAAAAATTGTACTGTGTATTGTGTGAGACATGGGATGGATCTTTTAATACCCTAATCCCAAACCGAGATTTTTGAGTACACAGTACATCTCTAGAAGTACTTATGCTAAGTTTACTGATGTACTGTATCATTTCTTTTTTTTTTGTTTTTTTTTTTTTTTTCGGTACGCGGGCCTCTCACCGTTGTGGCCTCTCCCGTTGCGGAGCATAGGCTCCGGACACACAGGCTCAGCGGCCATGGCTCACGGGCCCAGCCGCTCCGCGGCATGTGGGATCTTCCCGGACCGGGGCCCGAACCCGTGTCCCCTGCATCGGCAGACGGACTCTCAACCACTGCGCCACCAGGGAAGCCCTGTACTGTATCATTTCAAAAGCTAGTACAATTAAACATGATTAACTACACAGTAACAACTTAGTGCGTAATGCTGTAGATTTTCACAGGCATTTGAGCAACCAAATCATATAGAGCTGACCTGTCCAGTATGGTGGTCAGTACCTGCATGTGGCTATTTACATTTAACTTAAATTTGGAAAAATGTAAAATGGACTTCCTCGGTTGCACTAGCCACATTTCAAGTCCTCAGTAGTCAGAAGTGTCTAGCGCCTATGGTTCTGGGCTATGCGAATACAGAAATTCATAGAACATTTCCATAACTGCAGAAAGTTACAGTAAACGGTGCTGATATAGGAGGTTTGTATATTAGAGCAGGGAAGTTTTACTAGCACCAGGAGGATTCTTCCATATCAGTGACTCTTGGAAAAATGAATATGATGTAAAATAACTTAAAATGTATTCTGTGATTGGTTTTTTCCCCTTGAACTTTTAGTTTTGATGCATGTACTATCCTGATGAGAAATTGACTTCTTAGAAGGGAAAAATCACACTTTTGATTTTAGTATTTTCTTTGTGAAGAAGCACCTGTGTGTCTGCTCTTCCCACGCCCACTCCGCCCAAAAAAGTCCAGTTGGATTAGATTTACTGAAGTTTTCCCTTTTGACAACATAGCAGGTTGAAAGTGCCCTATCCTTAATAACAGCTCTTGTGGATTGGGACTCAAAGGGGCCAGGCATTGTGCCGAGCACTTTGCATACAATAATAGCTCATTTGATCGCCTTGTGCAGTGGGAATTGCTGTCCCTCAGGAAAAAGTCCATGAGAGTTCAAGTGTCTAGCTTGAGGCCAAGCTACCAAGTGGCACAGACTAGGCTAGAATTTAAATCAGCCTCCACCGGAGCCCAGAACCTCAGTTTCTTTTCCTTGTATTGAACATAAGAGTTATAAAGCTCTCTGTGGGTGCTTTACATATGTTAGAACAGTTTCAGGCACATAGCAAAGGCCCCACAAGCCTCTGCTGTTATGACCGTTGAACATTTTAAAGTTCCCTGTGGTTAATAATTGCCTTGTTTTTCACATGCTTAGTTTTTTGGTGTAAGTATCATTTATTCAGTGTTCATATCGCTATCAGAAGTGTAAATCCCCTTTTCCGTGTTCAAACACATCAGGTATTCTCAATTTTACCTTTTCTCCCATCCTCCTCCAACCTGAATTGGTTACCCCAAAACAAATGTAATCACCCCATATGGCTCAGCTATAAATAATATTTGCAAAGTCATAATAATGTTAAGTGTTTTGACAAATTATAGTCAGAAGATGGAGAAGTGTGTATGTATGAGGGGCAGTCCCTAAAATATCTGGGGCTTCCCTGGTGGCGCAGTGGTTGAGAATCCGCCTGCTAATGCAGGGGACACGGGTTCAAGCCCTGGTCTGGGAAGATCCCACATGCCGCGGAGCAACTAGGCCCGTGCGCCACAACTACTGAGCCTGCGCGTCTGGAGCCTGTGCTTCGCAACAAGAGAGGCCGCGATAGTGAGAGGCCCGCGCACCACGATGAAGAGTGGCCCCCGCTTGCCACAACTAGAGTAAGCCCTTGCACAGAAATGAAGACGCAACACACCAAAAATAAATTAATAAACTCCTACCCACAACATCTTCTTAAAAATAAATAAATAAATAAAATATCTGAAACTACAAATGAATAGAAAGTATACTATTTAGGGCTTCCCTGGTGGTGCAGTGGTTGAGAGTCCGCCTGCCAATGCAGGGGACACGGGTTCGTGCCCCGGTCTGGGAAGATCCCACGTGCCGTGGAGCGGCGGGGCTCGTGAGCCATGGCCGCTGAGCCTGCGCGTCTGGAGCCTGTGCTCTGCAGCGGGAGAGGCCACAGCAGTGAGAGGCCCGCATACCGAAAAAAGAAAAGAAAGAAAGTATACTATTTAGAAATACACAGATTTTAGGGAAAAGATTTGGAAGTGGTTGCCTCAAGGGACTGGAAGTTGGGAATAGGGATAGATGGGGTAAGGGACAGCTGTTTATCGTTTGACATAAATTCAAAATTTTTTTTTCAGTGCCTACCATATCCCAGACATGGTTGTGGGAATTTGATTAGAAAGCGTGACCAAGGAATCCTATCTGATAAAGCTTACATTCTAAATTAAAAATAAACATTTAAAAATCTTCCATAAGTAAAATAATTTTTTTTTTTTTTTTTTTGACACAGGCTCCGGACACGCAGGCTCAGCGGCTATGGCTCACGGGCCCAGCCGCTCCGCGGCATGCGGGATCCTCCCAGACCGGGGCACGAACCCGTGTCCCCTGCATCGGCAGGCGGGCTCTCAACCACTGCACCACCAGGGAAGCCCAGTGAAATAAATTTTTAAAATGGTAAGCAAAGAGCACAGCACAGGGGCTGGCAAATAGTACTAAATAAAAGAGTTACCAGTTATAATTTGAAGGCCTCCAACTGCCATGTTGGAGAACTTACTGGAAGCCAGGCATTAGGGCAAGTGTTTTTCCCGACTTCTCATTTTATCCTCACAACAAACATGGTATGAGGTAAGCACTGTTATTATCCACGTTAGTCTCAGAGTTTAAATAACCTGCCAAAATAATTAGTGAGAGGGGACTGGGATTTGGGCTCCGTTTGTTCAAATCTATAGCCAAAGCACCCAACCAGTACACTACTATGGCAGTGAATAGGATAAAGCTGGAATTTGGCAACTTGTGGTTGGATCCAAGACTTTAGACTCATGAGTGCCTGAATTTGGTGCCCAACATCCCAAGTTTGGGGTGTATAAACTGGTAAGGAAGGGCCGAGGTGGCCTATACCAACCCAGAGGGAGCCCCAGAAATGGATCCTCAGGCACTTGCGATGACCTTCACTGTGGGAGATGACAATTACCACCTACAGAAGTTTCACATTCTGAGAAATGGGTATCAAACTGAGGCTAAAGCCTGGGACACTCCCAGATTAGGAGTCGAATTGTCAGGATTATCCGTGTTTACTTGAGGGCCTTCTATAGCAGGTCACTGTTCTGGGACAGGTTAGAACTGGCAGTTTGGATTAGTGTAGGGGATGTGGACGCAAGAAAGTGACAAGACTTGGGGATTGATTTGACTGGTTGGGAAGACAGGGTTACCCCAATTTACACTCACTTTAACTCTACCCTCCCCGCACCCCGGGGCTATACACGGGAATGGTGAAAGAATCCCATTGCAGCGTCAACAGAAATGTCTTGCAAACTGGGAAATGCGGGGTGAAGGGGTGGCTGGGGCGGGCCAGTCGGTAATTTGCCTGACGTCACACAGAGTTAGTGGGACTGAATCGTCCAGGTTCCCAAAGGGGATCTTACACTTGTTAAAAAAAAAAGTGCTTATACTTGCAATTTTTTACAACGAGCGTAAAATTACTTCTGTAATTTTATATGTACGTGTGTGTTTAAATAAAATCAGAAAGAAACCCGAGAAAGCCCCTCACCCGCGCCACCCACCATCCAACGCCAGGCAGTGTCTGCCCCGCCCCATCCCGCAGGCTCCAGTCTTGAGACCCGCCCACAGGGATCCCGCAAGACCCCGAGCTGCACGTGGGCGCGACCCTGGGCGCCGAGTTGCGGAGCGTGCGCAGAAGGCGTCGGAGGCGCATGCTCTGTGGAGGTTCCGGCTCGGCGGTCCGGCGTCCGCGCCAGCCTCGGTGGCCAGCGAAGTCCTTGGTGGGGGGGCCTCGGGCATGGCGGCCAGCCTGTGGATGGGCGACGTGAGTGAGGGCGGCCGCCCGGGTCTGCGGAGCAGGAATCTTAGTGTCACGAGGGAGAAAGGGACTGAGGAGGAGGGTCCTCGGATCCCAAAAGGGTGGAAGTGAATGGGCGGGGGAGTTCTCTTAGGTGACTCCGAAGCGGGTCCCAGCATCTAGGTGAAGGGGCTGATTCGGAGTGGGAGGGGCCCTGGGGCCCCGCCTGGGTTCACGCCAGGGAAAGAGGGAGGGTCTTTGGGCGGATAGAATGAGAGGAATCCCAAGGATTGAAGAGCGCCCGTGGTTGTAGGACTGGAGGGATGGGGTTCCTAAATCCAAAGGGGAGACTTCCTCAAAGGAGTAAATTTGAAGGGAAGGAAGGCCGGGGACTGTGAACGCAGGCTTCAGATCACACCGCAGACGGAAGCCTCTTCACCCCACCCCACTCCCGCCCGCAGCGTGCAGCAAACCCCGGGCAGAGGGGGAGGGGCTCCGGATGCGGGAATGAGGAGCCTGGAGCCGCTCTGCTCTTGTCTTTACGCAGCTGGAACCCTACATGGATGAGAACTTCATCTCCAGAGCCTTTGCCACCATGGGGGAGACCGTGATGAGCGTCAAAATTATCCGAAACCGCCTCACTGGGTATGTTCTCTCCTTCCGTCTCAGCCTCAGGTCTCCTCAGTAGATCGCGCTGCAAGTGTCATTCAGGAGAAGGTAAACATCGCAAGAGTCGGGGCTTCTCACCCCTAATAATGTTATTGTAATGATATAAACATTTGGGGGCTTGTTAAGAGGACGTATAGCGTATTGCTGACTCTAGCCAGACTGGTTTTGAAAGCTCTGTCTGCTGTGTGACCTTGATCGAGTTATTTAACCTCTCCCTCTTCACCTTGCCTATAAAAATAGAGATAATAAAAGCACCTACCTCATAGAGTTCTGGTGAGGATTAAGTGCCACTAATTCACATTCAACGTTTAGAACGATGTCTGGCATATGGTATATGCTTGGTAAATATAAACAGATTATGATCTGCTAGGTAATAAGCACTTTAAAATCGCAAAAACCTCTGAGCTAAGTACCATTATTAGAGAAGCTTAACAACTGTCTTAAAGTTACACAGCTTTTAAATGAGAAGCCAGGACTGTAATTCAGCTCTGTTCTCAAAGCTCATGAGTGCCCTTAACTCTTATGTGAATAAGATGCTACCTATGTGCTGCTGTTCTAGATTCCCTGGATACATGGCTGAAACTAGCCAGACGTAGTCCCTCCTCTCGTGGAGTTTACTACATGCTAATGGGGGAATGAGGTAATAAATAAGTATACAAAACGAAATGGCAGAGAATACTTTCAGACAGAAGTGCTCTATTGCCTCCAGTTTCTTCTTTCTCTCTTAGGAGCTTAGGTTTCCTTAGGGCTCTAGTTAGAAATAACAGGATTCCTTTATCAATTTGACAGTGTTTATTGAGCATCTACTCTGTGCCAAGTACTAAAGCAGCTTGCTAAAATGTCAAATAGTTGAAAAATACAGGTGAGAGATACGAAATGTGGCCAGGTTTTTGGCTGTTTGGTGAACAGGTACTTTGTGTATTCAGAACCCCGGTACCCAGGGACGGATTTTCTGACTGGTAGAGCATGCTGGCCTAAATGTTTCTCTTCTTGTCCCTGCAGACAGAAAACCCCGATAATCGGCTACTGGCATGAAAATACATTCTGTAATACTTTATTCTTTTTAAAACAGTGATATAGGTTTTCACATTTTAATCTTTATAAGAATTGGAATTATCCTTTCGTACCATTGATTACTAAACTCTAGCTGATTTTTTATGGTGGCATTTACAGACACATTACATGTGCATTCTGTGTCATATGACAAAGACTTTGAAGTGGCATATAAGAATACTGTAAAATAAATAAACGTAAATTAGAAACCAGGAACTGAGAAAAGTCGGGAAAAAGATAAGACCCAGGAAAAAATAATATGCAGCAGAGCATAGTGCTTAAGAATATAGTGACTGGGGGCTTCCCTGGTGGCGCAGTGGATAAGAATCCGCCTGCCAATGCAGGGGACGTGGGTTGGATCCCTGGTCTGGGAAGATCCCACATGCCGCGGAGCAGCTAAGCTTGTGCGCCACAACTACTGAGCCCGCATGCCTAGAGCCCGTGTTCCGCAACAAGACAAGCCCCCGCTCGACGCAACTAGAGAAAGCCGGTGTGCAACAACGAAGACCCAAGGCAGCCAAGAATAAATAAAATTAAAGCTTAAATAAAAAAGGAAGGATATAGTGATTGGTTGCAAAACAATGTGAATGTACTTAATACCACAGAACTGTATACTTAAAAATGGTTAAAATGGTACATTTTATGTTTTGTATACTCAACGACAATTTTTAAAATTCAACAAAGAAAAAAATAAGAATGCAGTCATGTGGAGCAGCCACGTCTCTCATCACTGGTGGGACTATAAAATGGTATGACCCCTGGGGACAAGTGTCTGGCAGTTTTCTTTTTTCTTTTTCTTTTTTTTTTCCGGCCATGCCTCACGGCTTGCAGGATCTTAGTGCCCCAACCGGGGATTGAACCCGGGCCCTGGCAGTGAAAACATCGAGTCCTAACCACTGGACCACCAGGGAATTCCCTGGCAGTTTCTTAAATACACCTACCACCATATGGCACAACAAGTCTAGTCCTAGGTATTTTATATATATATATATATATATATATATTTAAAACATCTATTTATTTATTTGGCTGTGCTGGGTCTTGGTTGCCATGTGTGAGATCTTCATCATGGCATGTGGGCTCTTTTTTTTTTTTTTCTTTCATTTCCCTGACCAGGGATTGAACCTGGGCCCCCTGCGTTGGGAGTGGGGAATCTTAACCACTGGCCCACTGGGGAAGTCCCTAGTCCTAGGTATTTACCCAAGAGAAATGAAAACATGCATCTACCAGAAAAAGCACTTGAAAAAGGATGTGCGTAGCACATTGGACAGTGGCCCCAAACTGCAGTCCAAGTATCCATGAATAGGTAAATAGATAAATAAATACTGATATATTCATACAATAAAATACCACTTAGCAATAAAAAGGGACAGACTAATATAGTGACAACATGAAAGAATCTTAAAAACATTATGCTAAATTAAAGAAGCCTTACCGCATTTACATAAAGTTCTAAAATACACAAAATTAATCTGGTGGAAAGAACTCAGCATCTTGAAGAATTTGTGCATTTCATTGCATGTAAATTTAACCCTAAAAGGAAAAAACTAAACAATCATTGAACTCTAGTTAATAATAAGCATGTTAAAGTAATTGAAGGAAGTATACCAATATCTGCAACTTACTTCGAAATGTATCAGAAAATAAGGATGATAAATGGGTAGGGGCATGGATGGATGGGTAGTTATGTGATAAAGTAAGTATAATAAAATGTTAATTGTAGGTGGTGGGTATATATATATATATATGGTGTTTGCTATGCAGTTCTTTCAATTTTTATATTTGGAATTCTTCAAAATAAAATGTTCTGAAAAGAATGTAGTCAGACTATCCTGAATTCAAATCCAGCCTTTGGCACATGCCAGCTGTGTGGTTTAAGGCATATTGTATAATCCTAAATCTCAGTCTCCACATCTAAATAGGAGCAATGGTTTCATTCCCTCATAGAGTTATGTGAGGATTAGATGAGATGGTGCATGTGAAGTGGCTAGCACAGTGCTTGGACCGTAATGAGTGCTAAGTAATGCTCAGCTCTTAGTGGTGGTGGTCTTTATATCTGTGAGCCTTAAGATTCTAGCACACACAAGATAGAAGGCACAGAGTTGGCCCACCATTCTTCTAAGTGTCAACATTTATGGAGCTCATAGACTGTGTTCTGAGATCCTTGGGCTCAGGTACTGCCCTTGCCCATACCTTTTGGCTTGGTGTCCAGAAGGTTATTTGAACTAAATATCATAGTTCCAGAGAAGTCTGGTTTATTTCACTGGTGATAGCTTTAAGGAGGCAGTTGAGGAAAATTAACTGTTTTCAGTATAAATCTCTTAGGAGGAAGGGATGTCAGAGGATCTAGCCACATCCTCCTACATATGTCTCTTAGTGATGCTTTAAAAAATAGAACACTAGGAATCTCACAGACATCCCCCAATTAGGTAAGGTCCATAGATTTACATTGTCCGAATAGATTTCAAGTTTCTAAATAGGAACCATGTTCTTCAACTCTGTATCAGCCTGGCCGGTGGTAGGTGATCCAAAAAACCTTTTAAATTATGAAAAGTTTAAAACAAATGTAGAAAGGAGAGTACAATGAACTCTCATACAGCCACCCCCAAATTTCTTTTTTTTTTGTAAATTTACTTATTTATTTTTGGCTGCCTTGGGTCTTCCTTGTTGCCGCGGGCTTTCTCTGGTTGCAGCGAGCAGGGGCTACTCTTCATTGTGGTGCGCGGGCTTCTCATTGCGGTGGCTTCTCTTGTTGCAGAGCACGGGCTGTAGGCGTGCGGGCTTCAGTAACTGTGGCATGTGGGCTTCATAGTTGTGATGCATGGGCTTACGCACTCCGTGGCATGTGGGATCTTCCCGGACCAGGGCTCGAACCCATGTCCCCTGCACTGGCAGGCAGATTCTTAACCACTGTGCAGGGAAGTCCCTCAACACCTAATTTCAAAAATTGTTAATATGTTGCCATATTTTTCTTATCTACCTGTCTATAAAGATAGATTTAGATAGGTAAATATTTTTTTTTTGCTGAACCATATGAAAGTAAATTACAGGCATTATGACATTTCACTGCTAAATATTTGAATATACATTGCCAATAACTGGACATTCTGTTACATACCAACAATGCTCATATCACACTCACAAAATTAATGATTCCCTAATACCACATAATGGCCAGTCTACATTTAAATTTTTATGATTGTCCCCAGAATACCTTTTATACCTTTTTTTTTTTTAATGAATTAGGATCCAGTCAGAGATCAGATCCTGTATTGCATTTACTTCTTTTGTCTCTTTTTCATGTAGAAAAGCCCACTTCTTTCTTTTCTGAGAACACTGACTTTTTAAAGACGTAAGATTGCCTTACATAAGGTTCTACATTCTGGATTCTGGTCCTGCATTCTGGATTTGTTTGTTTCCTTGTGGTGGTGTTTTACTTGTTCTGTTCCTAATATTTCCTATAAACTGGACATTAGATCTAAAGGTTTGATTGGATTGCATAGTAAACATTAATAGTATGGGCTCTGATTAGAAAAGGATTTTTTTCTCCCTTCAGGCCCAGACTCAGTCTCTCATCTAGGTATCACATCTTTAACCAGTCCCTTTTTCTGTTTTCTTTCCAGGATCCCAGCTGGCTACTGCTTTGTAGAATTTGCAGATTTGGCCACAGCTGAGAAGTGTTTGCATAAAATCAACGGGAAACCCCTTCCAGGAGCCACACCTGTAAGGACACTGAGATAATGATGATGTCACCATTTTTATCGTTATTGATAACTCATTTATTGAATCCCAACTGTATATTTTATTTAATCCTGTAACAACCCTAAACAGTAGGCGTTGTTATCTTTGACAGACCAGGAAACTGAATCACAGGGAAACGGAATAACTTACCCAAGGCAACACAGGTAGTAAGTAGCAGAGCCAGGATGCAAACTGAAGATTGGTTGCCTCTAAAATCCATTCCCTTTTCACTCTGCACTGCTGCCTCCATAACGGAAGACTTGAAACTCTAGACCTCTTGCTTGAGAAAGCAGAACAGGCTGGCAGCAGTGAGGACACTTTTCAAGAGAGTTACATTCTGCTCTTCCCACAGTTACTTAGCTTACAGCTGCACCACGCTGGCACACCTGGGCTCATAGAACCATGGAGCTGGCAGTGCTCTTAGCGGTCATCCGTGCAACCCCCTCCTTTTATACAGGAGAAAAAGCTGAGGCTTAGAGAGGGGGAGATATTTTGGCCAAGGTAATTTATTTCAGTTTTTTTCAAATATTGTTTGACTCTTAAAACACCTTTCTCTGTTTTAGTTTGTTTGTTTTTGAATTCCAGGCAAAACGTTTTAAACTGAACTATGCCACTTATGGGAAACAGCCAGATAACAGGTAAGTACAGAGTAGCCACAAGGTAGCTTCAAGTCCCAGGAAATGTCTAGATAGAGACAAGATGCGTCACTGTGCTGGTCACTCCCAAAGAGGAGAATGGGGAGCCGAGTTTGGCCCTGCTTTGCCTCCCTCCTAAGGTCAACCCCCTCCCATCCCTATTGGTGGACGCTTCCAGTTTGCTTCCTGTCAAGGCCCATGTCTTCTCTATATTTGGTCCCTCCCCTAGTCCCATGACTGCCCACAGTATTGACATTTTATTCAGTAAGAATCAACCCGTTGTAGCAACATAAATTGATTGAGCATTCCAAATTGCTGTCTGAAAGCTTTAAAACAATGTATCAAAAGCTTTAGATAGAGTTGTACCCTTTGAACCTGTAATTCTGCTTTTCAGAGTTTATTCATTGATGTGTGTAAAGGTTAGCCTTGAAAGTGTTCATTGATATCATATGATATCACAGTGGAATCTCAAAAAAGGATACAGATGAACTTATTTACAAAACAGAAGTAGAGCCATAGACTTAGAAAACTAACTTATGGTTCCTAGGGGATAAGGGGAGGGAGGGATAAATTGGGAGTTTGGGATTGACATATACACACTACTATTTATAAATAGATAACAAATAAAAACCTACTGTGTAGCACAGGAAACTCTACTCAGTACTCTGTAATGGCCTATATAGGGAAAGAATCTAAAAAAAGAGTGGAGATATGTATATGTATAACTGATTCACTTCACTGTGCACCAGAAACTAGCACAACATTATAAATCAACTAGACTCCATTAAAAATTTTAAAAGTATTCATTGAAGTGTTACATATAATGGGCAAAATTGGGGGAAAACCCAAGTAATCTAATAATAGGGAAGGGGTTTAAATTACAATATGTTCATTATTTGGAATGCTGTGTGTGTATTAATGTGCCGTAGCAGAACACTCATGTTAAGATGTTGGTGAGATGCTAAAAGTGAAAAAAATGCTAGGAACAAAACAAGTCGTATCCAATTTTTGTAAATTCAAAAGAAAAAGCCAAAGAAAAAAAGACAAAAGTATATGTCAAAGTGTTCTTAGTGATTACCTTTGAGTGGTTGGGTTATTGATAATTTTAGTTTTCTTTTTCCTTTTGTGTATTCTGACTTTAACTTGAAATAAAATAATAAAGTTCGCTTTTTTTTTTTCTTAAAGAATTGTTCTAGAACAGGGGTTGGCAAACTGTGGCCTAATTTTGTTATCACCTGCAAGCTAAAGATGGTTTTTACTTTTTTTTTTTTTTGGCTGTGCCGTGAGGCTTGTGGGATCCTAGTTCCCCAACCAGGGATTGAACCTGGGCCCTTGGCAGTGAGAGTGTGGAGTCCTAACCACTGGACTGCCAGGGAACTCCCTTTACATATTTACTTATGTATGTATGTATGCATGCATACCATGCCATGCCATGCCACGCCACGTGGCATGCGGGATCTTAGTTCCCTGACAGGGATCAAACCCATGCCCCTCTGTGGTGGAAGCGTGGAGTCTTAAGCACTGGACCACCAGGGAAGCCCCCCCTTTACATTTTTAAAGGATTGTGAAAACAGACAAAGAAAGAGCAATAGAGACCAGAGGTATCCCCAAAGAGCCTGAAATATTTACTGTATGGCCTTCATAGAAAAAGTTTGCTGACCCCTGTCCTAAAAGTTGAGGCATTTCATGTTAGCACATCTTGAGGAGAGAAGGTTCAGTTCTCATTTTCCCTCTGCCTTTCACCATTTGAATTGAAAATATGCGGTGAATACAGAATCTTTGGTTTTATCTTTTGAGCACCTCTGACGTGTGCCCCCGTCTGCACTCATGTAATGCTTGAAGCCAGACA
This sequence comes from Neophocaena asiaeorientalis asiaeorientalis, assembly GCF_003031525.2. Classification (NCBI taxonomy): domain Eukaryota; kingdom Metazoa; phylum Chordata; class Mammalia; order Artiodactyla; family Phocoenidae; genus Neophocaena; species Neophocaena asiaeorientalis. Next base: position 6,146,265 of record NW_020175402.1, read on the forward strand.
GGCGTTATACAGTGGGTGAGCGACTTGGGGTGGGGGACTCCTTCCGTAACTCTTCTGCCAGGACTGCCAAGTGAAACAGGTTAGGACCTGGTCAAGGACCCATCAGATGTGTTGTTGCCTAAGGCGGCCCAGAAAAGATTCACCTAGAATGGGCCAAAAGAGCTCATCAGAACAAAAGTTTTGGTCTTTGTCTCTGAATTTTGTTCTCTCTTCTCAGCCCCGAGTACTCCCTCTTTGTGGGGGACCTGACCCCAGATGTGGATGATGGCATGCTGTATGAATTCTTCGTCAAAGTCTACCCCTCCTGTCGGGGAGGCAAGGTGGTTTTGGACCAGACAGGAGTGTCTAAGTAAGGCCTTCGTTTTATTGATGCCTACCCTGTTGGTTGCAGCATTTATCTCATAGATGGAGGTGTGGTAACGAGGCCCTGTTGCATTGTGGTTAAGAGCACAGGCTCTGGAGCTAAACTGCCTGGTGTGAATCCCAGCCTCAGTGCTGCCCAGGGATTATGCAGCAGACAAGTTACTGAACCTCTGACCTTGTTTCCTCATCTGTGAAACGGGACTGATTAATAGTTTCTGCATCTCTCGTGGGGTGGTTTAAGGATTGAATGATGTAATATAAATGAATCAATAGGAAATGCTTTATAGGTGTTTCCTCTTTTATTTATTATTGTTACTTTAAAAGTGGAAAGACCTCAGGAAAGGTTTATATGTATATATATTCTTTTTCATATTCTTTTCCATTATGGTTTATTACAGGATATTTATATAGTTTCCTGTGCTGTACAGTAGGACCTTGTTTATCTATTTTATATATAGTAGTTTGTATCTGCTAATCTCAAACTTCCAATTTATCCCTCCCCCACCCCCTTTCACCTTTGGTAACCATAAGTTTGTGTTCTATGTTTGTGAGTCTGTTTCTGTTTTGTAAATAAGCTCATCTGTATCATATTTTAGATTCCACATATAAGTGAGATCATACAATATTTGTCGGGAAAAGTTCTTTCTTGATCTGAGTACTAGTTATGAGCTTGGGCTTTGAATTTGAATCCCGCTTCTACTGCGACTTTGGGCAAGCTATTAAACCCCTCTGAACTTTGGTTCTGTCTTCAGTAGGATGTGGATACTCCCTTCATCAAGTTGTTGGACAATTTAATGAGATAATCCTGGGGAAATGCTCAGCACAATGCCTGGGAAATAATAAATGGTCATTAAGCGTTAGTTATCATTCATTTACCCCCCAAGTGGAATACGAGTTCAGGAGAGCAGGAACCTCATCTGCTTGTGACTGCTGAGTCCCAGTGCCTCGTGTAGTACCGAGCATACTCGGTAAATATTTGCTGAATGACCTTCTATGACTGTTACTACTGCTGCTACTACCATAATGATAATAATAATACTTTCAAGTAGCTTGGGAGGTAAGCTGCTATTTGGGAAGAAGCCCTGTCAGGACAGTATGGAAGAGACTGATGAACTGAAAGTGGGAATTCTGCAGATCTTGGGATCCTCCAGTGCTTGAATCTCACGTGGCTCTGTGGCACCCCTCTGCTCATGGGGCTCTCAGCCCTGCCCATGTGGTTTGATGGACTCACTCCCTTCTCAGCCCCTTTTCCATTCTTAGGCTTTACCTCCATCACATTTGTGATCCAAATAGTGTGTGTTTTTCTTCCGCAGGGGCTATGGTTTTGTGAAATTCACAGATGAGCTGGAACAGAAGCGAGCCCTGACAGAGTGCCAGGGAGCAGTTGGACTGGGGTCTAAACCAGTGCGTCTGAGTGTGGCGATCCCTAAAGCGTGAGTCCCGCGCTGGTGTGGGGGCCAGGGAGGGCTTCTGGACTGATCCCCACCCACACACGCCTCGTCTGTTGTTGATAATCAGGGCGTCCACGTGCTGAATGGGAGGCTGCCAGGAGATTCAGTTCAGGCCACAAATAATGAGTGCCTGATATTTGCCAGGCTGGGTGCTAGAGATGAGCTAGCATAACCCTGCCCCTCCAGAAGCTCGTAGCTGGGGAGACAGCTATGACTGGGGGAGGCAGATGCATTCAGACGTCGCTGGTAGCGATGCTGGAAGAGCAGTTTGGGTCTGCAAAGTTAATGTCCCTGCTCTTTGCCCAGTAGTGCTGCTGTTAAAAATTTATCCTTACAGTTAATAAGAATTGAGCAGAAAGAAGAAAGTTACACTTTTGAGCCAATTTTAGCCTTTTTTATATCAATGAAACCTACAGACCTCTTATGAGTGTCCCTTGCTATGGGAGTGGCTAAGAATTCATGATATAGGGAACATGATATAGGGAATTCCCACAAGCTGCGTGGTGCGGCCAAAAAAATTAATGATACAAACACAAGAGAATACGTACATCACTATTGTACCTGTCACTCTGTGCAGAAAACCCTTCTTTCCGTACGACTCCAGGCAGGTTTTTTACTCAGATGTAAGACAGTTCTTCTCTGCATATAACCTTCCATCCTTTGGCTCAAGCAATGGTTCTGAACTAGGGGTCATTGGAACACCTGAAGACAAATTTAGTTATCACAGCTGGGGGAGAGGTGCTGCTGGCATCTAATGAATACAGACCAGGGATGCTACTAAACATCCTACAGTGCACAGGACAGCCCCTGTGACAAAGAACAATCTGCCCCCGCTATCCAAATGTCAATTTTGCCAAGGCTGAGAAACTCCGTGTTAAAAGTAGAAAAGTGGCTGCACTCTTAGGGCAGAACTTCCAAATGGCCATGTTTTTTAAAGCAGCAAAAGATTTGGAGGCTCTTTGCGGTTTAACAATGTTTAATACATGGAAGATCAGCTTGAGTGATTCCCCTCCTCCAAATATTATTTGTTTTGAGCCATATTTTTTAAAATATTTATTTATTGACTGCATCAGGTCTTAGTTGCGGCGCACGGGATCTCTAGTTGTGGCATGCAGGCTCAGTAGTTGTGGCGTGTGAGCTCTGTATTTGTGGCACACAGGCTCAGTAGTTGTGGTATGTGGGCTTAGTTGCTGTGTGGCATGTGGGATCCTAGTGCCCCAACCAGGGATTGAACTGGCCTCTCCTGCATTGCAAGACCAGTTCTTAACCAGTGGACCATCAGGGAAGTCCCTGAGCTCTATTGTGTATATAAAAACATTAAAGAAAATATTTAAAAGAAAGGAATGTTCTCATTACTCTAAAATGACTGCTTATAATTTCTGGGTTCCTTTCCAGGCTTCTCCATAAGCTTCTGTGATGTGTAAATATAGATATAGTTGTAGATGTAAAAACACACACACTACATATATTTGGGTCAATTTACATGTGGTAGATTCATTTCTTTATTCATTTTTTAAAAAATATTTTATTTATTTATTCATTCATTTGGCTTCATCGAATCTTAGTTGCGGCTCCTGGGCTCTTCATCGCGGCACGCAGGCTTCACTCTAGTTGTGGCCCACGGGCTCCCGAACATGCGGGCTCAGTAGTTGCAGCACACAGGCTCTAGAGCGCGAGGGCTTAGTTGCCTGTGGCATGTGGGATCTTAGTTCCCCGACCAGGGATCAAACCCGTGTCCCCAGCATTGGATGGTGGATTCTTAACCACTGGACCGCCAGGGAAGTCCCTCTTTATCCATTTTAAAATTACAATAACAGTGCTCACTCTTCTTCTTCCCCAGTTTACTCATTATACACACTTTGCCATTGAGTTGCACAGTTGTCGTCATTGTAATGTTTTTAATAGCTGCAAGATATTGTTTTGATTGTATATTCTGTCTAGCAGTTCCTCTGATGTTTACTATTTTGGTTGTTTCTGCTGTGTCACCATTTATTCAGTCAACCATAATGAGTCCCTACAACTGCAGCCCCACCCTAGACTTTGAAGTTGTAGCTATAGACAAGAGAAACAAAGTCCCTTCTGCAGGGAGCTTATGTTCTGTTACATCTGTTTCTTCACTGAACATTGTCAGTATTTGATGCCTGCCTGTGGGGAGTGGCCCTCAAGCACTGGGAATTGAAGGTGATAAGAGTTCCCTTCGAGAGTTAGCCTGTAAGAGCTGAGTGTGGAGAAACAGAAGAGAAGTGTGCAGACCCAGGCCAGAGAGACTGTACCTCCAGTGACCTGAACATGTCAGGAGGGAGGTGGACTCCTTGGACACGTGGCCGGGGTGCAGAGTAGCATGGAGGCGAATGTTAGCGGTTTCCAGCCTGGCAGTGGGCGGAGAGAGGGAATCTGGGCCGTCAAACTTCATCAAGCCACCCCGTCAGGAGGTGATGCTAAGGAAATCAGATATGGTCTGTCTAACTGCTCTGGCTGAGTCTTGCTCACCAGGCAGACATTAAACTCACAAGGAACTTGGGAAGAGCTCATCACACGTGGTTTTTTAAGTTTTTGAAAGCAGTGGATCCTTTGCAGGTTTGACATTCTGTCTTTGGTTAGCAGTGGCTGGGATAGCCGTGAAATCAGAGAAGAAAGCTTTCTGCTGACCCTAGGCCTCAGCCCTGATTGGTGAATGCAGGAAGTTGGGGACGGGCAAGGGGTCTTGAGTCTGTCAGGGCAGGAGCTGTATGTAGTGGTGTGGTGGTAGGACTGTGAGCCTTGGAGTTAAATTTGGCTTCATTCCTCTGTGTAGTCTTGGGTAAATCACTTAACTTTTCAGAGGCTCAGTGTTCTCATCTGTAAAATGGGAATAATAAATAATAGCTCTGTCACAGAGCTTTGCAGGACTTAGAATAGGAAACTATGTATGAAAAACAATGGGCACAGGGACTTCCCTGGGGGTCCAATGGTAAAGAATCCCCCTTACAATGCAGGGGACACAGGTTCGACCCCTGGTCAGGGAAATAAGATACCACATGCCACGGGGCGACTAAGCCCGTGCGGCACAACTACTGAGCTCACGTGCAGCAACTAGAGCCTGCGTGCACCAAACTACAGAGTCCACGCACTCTGGAACCCGCGCACCACAACTGCAGAGCCCACGTGCCCTGGAACCTGTGCGCCACAACTAGAGAAGAGAAAACCCACACACCACAACTAGAGAGAAGCCCACGCACCACAACAAAGAGCCCGCGCACCGCAACGGAAGATCCTGCATGCCTCAACAAAGATCCCGCGTGCCGCAACTAAGACCCAACGCAGCCAAAAATAAATTAATAAATAAATCTTTAAAAAAATAATAATGGGCACAAATCTCAAGTACCTACTCCATAAATGGTAGCTTTGACTACAGTTCCAGGCTACTAAAACGCTTCTCTTATGTTTTTGCGGGGAAAAGGTGGTAAGATATTTTGTAATTTAAAATGCTTCTTGGATCATTATAAATCCAGATCCTCCAGGCTGTGTTCACCTGAGCCTTTGTGGCTGGCAGAAAAACAGTCCTCTAAGATCTTGAGAAGGGGAAAAGTCAGTACTAATAAGGTTTGACAAGAGAGACAAACCTAACCATTGAAAACTCTCATCAAAATTTGTGTGTGTTTGGCCGTGCTGCATAGCCCACGGGATCCCAGTTCCCCGACCAGGGATCGAACCCAGGCCCTTGGCAGTGAAATTGTGCAGTCCCAACCACTCGACCACCAGGGAATTCCCGCGAGTTCCTATCTTTAAAGCTGGGCTCTGGGACCAGACTGCCTGGGTTTGAATCTATTATTCGCTGTGTGACTTTGGACAAATGATGTAACCTCTCTGTACCTCAGTTTTCTCATCTGTAAAATAGGAATAATGGTTTATTTACTGCATAGCACCATTGTAGGGATTAAATGAGTTAATCTGCGTAAAACACTCAGAACAGTCCCTGGTCATATAGTGTTATGGAAATGTTTGCTTATTTGTTTATTTCTTTCTTCATTTAAGGAGCCGTGTGAAGCCAGTGGAATATAGTCAAATGTACAGTTACAGCTACAACCAGTATTACCAGCAGTACCAGAACTACTATGCCCAGTGGGGCTATGACCAGAACACAGGCAGCTACAGCTACAGTTATCCCCAGTATGGCTATACCCAGAGCACCATGCAGGTAACCGTGATTTGGCCGGTCTGGCCCTCTTGGGTTACATCATCCTGTAGAGACCTGGGCGATTCTCCAGGATGGGATGGGTAAGGATGGGAGCTTGGGCTTCAGAAAAAAACAGAAGGAAAGATGAAGCAGCTTAGTTCCTCTTATTAAAAATAAACCATCCTAGTCATGGGCCAGGATTTCACCATGCTTCTCACCCACCTCTCTGGTCTCTTGGCAGACATATGAAGAAGTCGGAGATGATGCATTGGAAGGTAAGAAAGGAGTCCCTTCACTCAGTGCTTAAGATGTGAGTGTCACCCGAGGGGGTAGTGCAGATCTCAAAGCACCCTGGGGAGCAACTGACAGGGGAGGGAGCCCTGACAGGATATAGGTCTGTAGCAAAGACACCATTGCCTTATATTTGTTTCACAGTTTGTAAAATTCATTTTTTTCATTTCATGTTTTAATTTTTTCCCATATATCTTTAAGCTACATGTTTTTCTCACTCAAGTAATAGTTATTGAAAGTTTGAAAAATACAGTAAAGTATTATGAAGAAACTGAAAATCACCCCTAATTTTTCTGCATAATAATAGCCATTATTACTTTTTTAAGTTAAAAGTTTATTATGATTTTTACTGAATTTAACAGAAGAAAAAGAAAGGAAAACCAGAGCAATTGCTAACCTTCAGACAAATGTTTTTTTTCAAATGAGATATTCGTACTTCTTAAAAGAGTCTCTAAGGTTTGCAAAATTATAAAAAACAAGATTTTTTTTCAACATGCTTCTGAACAGATGTTAGGTTTAAGGTTTAAAGAAGTAAAATAACAGTTGTCATAAAATCAGACATTGATTTCTAAGTAAATAAAACTTTATGTCAGATAGATTTTAAACTTTGAGTCTTTTTCTAAGTCTGTTTTAAGAATTATTCTTTAAGAGAAGGTCAGGGGCTTCCCTGGTGGCGCAGTGGTTAAGAATCCACCTGCCAATGCAGGGGACACGGGTTCGAGCCCTAGTCCAGGAATACCCACATGCCACGGAGTAACTAAGCCCGTGCACCACAACTACTGAGCCTGCGCTCTAGAGCCCGTGAGCCACAACTACTGAAGCCTGTGTGCCTAGAGCCCGTGCTCCGCAGCAAGAGAAGCCACTGCAGTGAGAAGCCCGTGCACTGCAAAGAGTAGCCCCCGCTTGCCACAACTAGAGAAGGCCTGTGCACAGCAACAAAGACCCAACACAGCCAAAAATAATAAATAAATAAATTTATTTAAAAAAAAAAAAAGAAAGAGAAGGTCATAGGGAAAGTGTGATCTGTAAGCAAAATATCCTTTAAAGGAAACATCTGCAGGCAAAAAACAAACTTGTCTACTTCGTAGCATTTTTTTTTTCAAATTTAATTTTTATTTTCAAATTGGGAGGTAAGCTTATTTAAATATTAATGGGAAAATTGCTAAGAGGAACAAGAGCGCAATAATGTATTTAGAGGGATTCATACAAATGATTAAACTGTTGACCAGCAGAAGAAACATCTTCTATTGGATAAAGCAAATCTGTTAGTGGGAGGGGCAGCTATTATCATATTAATATCTATTGGGAGAAATGCCATATAATTCATTAAAATGTTTTTAAAAACTATACCTATAGGAATATTATATATACTTCATAGCATTTTAAAGCACTTTCACTTATGTGCTGTCATCTAATTCTGGCAGCAGTGACCCTAGGGATGGACTGGGCAGGACATTGAGCTCCAGTTGGCGGATGGGGAGCTGGCGATCCTCGCTGTCTTCTCAGGGTCACACAGTGAGTTAGAAGCAAGGTTGAACCTGGGGTCCCTGTCTTTCTATCCTCAGTCTCTCACCGTGTCCTGCAGGAAGCATTGCATTGCCTCCTTTTTAAAGAAATTATCCTGATTGTAATAATATTTGTGTATAACTCCGTAGAATTTTTCTATTTCTTTCTCATCCATTAATAGTATAATAATAGCCAACATATTTTGTGCCAGGCACTGCTGCCTGTCAACACTTTGATGAGTAGGTACTGTTATAAACCCCATTCTACAGAAAATAAAAACTGAAGCTTAGGTAGTTAATAATAGCGAACAGGTTGTACTATATGCAGGGCATTGTTCTAAGCACTTTACATGTATTAACTCATTTTACCTTCACTATAGCTTTGAGGTAAGTACCACAATTATCTTGATTTTACAGAAGAGAAAACAGGTAGAGAAGTTAAATTACTTGTTCAAGGTCAGCATAGTTGCAAGAGGTAGACTGTCTTGGAACCCCTGCAGTCTTGCCCCAGACTTCATGCTCTTTACCACACAGTTATAATTTCTCCCCTTTTTTTTTCTTGGCCACCTCGCATGGCTTGCGGGATCTTACTTCCCCCACCAGGTGTTGAACCCGCACCTTTGGCAGTGAAAGCGTGGAGTCCTAACCACTGGACCGCCAGGGAATTCCCTGACACCTCCCATTTCAACCTAATAGCCCCACAGTGATGGGACACCGCAGGGACTGTCATCCTTCTTCATCTGTCCCTTGGCTCAACAGGCCATCCTCCAGGCCCAGTGTTCAGAGTGAGGAAGGGTGCTTTATTGTACGTGTGTCCATAGAGTTCCACACACCCAAATGCCTGCCCTTGGGGATTCTCTGGTGGTCCAGTGGTTAGGACTCGGGGCTTTCACTGCCATGGCCTGGGTTCTGTCCCTGGTCGGGGAACTAAGATCCTGCAAACCATGTGGCACGGCCAATGTGGCACGGCCAAAAAAAACCCAAACAAACAAACAAATGAAAAACAACAAGAAAACAAATGCCTGCCCTTGATGGAGCCCTTTGCTAGTCTGTTCCCATATGCTGATACCTCCACTGAGTGGAGTGACTAGAGTTTCCATATGGAGATGCTGTACGTGCTCAAAGCCTCAACTCATAATTTAGATTAAAATTACAAGAGAAAGAAATATCCCTCTGGTGGCAGAAACGGACACAGTGCTTATGTGAAAAGATTCACCACTGACTGGTTGATTCAGCACTCACTGGTTGATTCTTAAGAGTAGCTGAGGGCTTCCCTGGTGGCGCAGTGGTTGAGAGTCCGCCTGCCGATGTGGGGGACATGGGTTCATGCCCCGGTCCGGGAGGATCCCACATGCCGCCGAGCGGCTGGGCCCGTGAGCCATGGCCGCTGAGCCTGCGCGTCTGGAGCCTGTGCTCCGCAACGGGAGAGGCCACAGCAGTGAGAGGCCTGCGTACCGCAAAAAAAAAAAAAAAGTAGCTGAGAAAACTGGAAACAATTTACAGAAGAAGGGACTTCCCTGGTGGCACAGTGGTTAAGAATCCGCCTGCTAATGCAGGGGACTCAGGTTCGAGCTCTGGTGCGGGAAGATCCCACATGCTGCGGAGCAACTAAGCCCTTGAGCCACAACTACTGAGCCCGCGTGCCTAGAGCACGCGGTCCGCAACAAGAGAAGCCACCGCAATGAGAAGCCCACGCACCGCAACGATGAGTAGTGCGCGCTCGCCTCAACTAGGGAAAGTCTGCTCGCAGCAATGAAGACTCACTGCAGCCAAAAAAAATATATAAAAAAGGGGAAAAAATATACAAAAGAAGCACAAATGGCCTATAAACCACAAGAAAAAAGAATTTAAACATAATTTGTGTCAGTCAAGGTTCTCCAGAGAAACAGAGCCAATAGGATATACGTATTTATAATCTGTAAGGTGGGCCAGCAAGCTGGAAACTCAGAATTTCTGTGTTACTGCCTAGAAGTAGAATTCCTTCTTTGGGAAACCTTGAGTTTAAGGCCTTTAATTGATTGGCTAAGGCCCACCCATGTTATTGAGAGTAATCTTTACTTAAAGTCAGTTGATTTGTTGATGTTAACGACATCTGCAAAATATCTTCATCTAGACTGGTGTTTCACCAAACTGGGCACCAGTAACCTAACCAAGTTGACACATAAAATGTAACCATCACACTGCTAATACTAGTAATCAAATACAAATTAAAATATACTATGAAAAAAATATATATATATACTATGTTTCTGTAAAGAATTCTTATAATGTTCATGTCCATTGAATCAATTTTACGTGATTTTGTCCCAAAATGATATCAGTACAGATAAATATCTAATAATAGGGGATTTGTTAAATACAGTAAGGTTTTTGTTTGTTTTAATAAAATTATTTATTTATTTTTGGCTGCGTTGGGTCTTAGTTGCTGCGCCCGGGCTTTCTCTAGTTGCAGAGAGAGGGCTACTCTTCATTGCGGTGCGCGGGCTTCTCATTGCAGTGGCTTCTCGTTGTGGAGCACGGGCTCTAGGTGCGCGGGCTTCAGTAGTTGTGGCACACGGGCTTAGTTGCTCCGCGGCATGTGGGATCTTCCTGGACCAGGGCTTGAACCCGTGTCCCCTGTATTGGCAGGTGGATTCTTAACCACTGCGCCAACAGGGATGTCTGGTAAGTTTTTTCTTAAGATTTTTTGTTTGTTTTATTAAATCATGTCTTTCTCTAATAATATTGACATAGGAAAATGTTCTCAATGAAAAATGTCCTGAAATAGGATATACAGGAAGATCCCAGTTAGGGTTTTTTGTTTTTTATTTTGGGGGATATAATTCACATAACATAAAATTCACCCTTTTAAAGTGTAGAATTCAGTAGTTTTTAGAATAGTCACAAAGTCTTGCAGCCATTACCACTAATTCCAGAAGAAACCCTGTGAAACCCCTAGCAGTCACTCTCCAATATCCTTTCCCTGGCAACCACTCATCTACTTTGGATTTACCAATCCTGGACATTTTAAATAAATGGAATCATGTATGATGTGTGGTCCTTTGTGAATGGCTTCTTTCACTTAGTGTTTTCAAGATTCATCTATGTTGTAGCATGTCATTCATTTCTTTTTATGGTTGAATAATATTCCATTGTATGGATATCCATTTTGTTGATGGACATTTGGGTTGTTTCCACTTTTGGTATTATGAATAATGCTGCTGTGAACATGCGTGTATAAGTTTTTGTGTGGATATAGAAAAGTCTTCAGTACTCTTGGGTATATACCTAGGAGTGCATTGCTGGATCATGTAGTGAACTCTTTTTAACCATTTGAGAAATGGCCAAACTTTTCCAAAAGGGCTTGGAGCATTTCCATTCCCAGTAGCATAAGAGCATTCCAGTTTCTCCACATCCTCACCAACAGTCGTTATTTTTCATTTTAGCTATCTTAGTGGCTTTGAAGTGGTGTCTCATTATGGTTAGAGTTGCACTTCTCTGACGGCTAATGATGTTGAGCATACTTTCGTATGTTTATCGGCCGTGTGTATTATCTTTTTTTGAGAAATGTCTATGCAAGTCTTTTGCCCATTTTTAAATTGGGTTGTCTTTTTGTTGAGTTGTAAAAATTCTATTTTTTTCTAGTAGCTTTTATCTTTGAAGATTGTTTAGGCTATTTTGGGTGCCTTGCATTTCCATACAGATTTAATGATCAGCTTGTCAATTTCTGCAACAGCAAAAAAAGGCAGCTGCGATTTTGATAGGGATTGCATTGAATCTATAGATCACTTTGGGGAGTATTGCCATCTTAACAATACAGATCTTCCTCGACTTAACATTAAGTCAGAAATGCATTTAATACACCTACCGAACCTCATAGTTTAGCCTAGCTTAAACAGGCTCAGAACACTTAACATTAACCTACAGTTGGGCAAAATCATCTAACACAGACCCTATTTTATGATAAACTGTTGATTTTCTCAATTTATTGTATACTGTAATCCTAGTGAAAAACAACAGTTTCAGTGTATTACTTGTTTACCCTCGTGATCATGTGACTGCTGCTGCCCAGCGTCACAAGAATATTGTACTACATATCGCTAGCCCGGGAAAAGATCAAAATTCAGTTTCTACTGAATGTGTGTCACTTTTTTACCATCGTAAAGTTGAAAAATCGTGAGTTAAACCATCATTAAGTCGAGGACCATCTGTATTTGTCTTCCAGTCAGAGTACGTGGGATTTCTTTATTAAAGTCTTTAATTTCTCCAGTTAATTTTAAAATGTTTTAATGAATGGGTGTGTACATTTTTTAAATGAATTTATTTATGGCCACACCCTAGGCATGCGGAACTTCCCCAACCAGGGATCGAACCCATGCCCCCTGCTTTGGAAGCACGGAGTCTTAACCACCAGGGAAGGCCTGGGTGTGTGCATTTTTGTTTTTGTTTTTTGCGGTACGCGGGCCTCTCACTGTTGTGGCCTCTCCTGCTGTGGAGCACAGGCTCCGGACGTGCAGGCTCAGCGGCCATGGCTCACGGGCCCAGCCGCTCCGCGGCATGTGGGACCTTCCCGGACCGGGGCACGAACCCGTGTCCCCTGCATCGGCAGGCGGACTCTCAACCACTGCGCCACCAGGGAAGCCCTGGGTGTGTGCATTTTAAACCAACAATACTGAAAGGAAAACATAAAATGTTATCAGTCATAGTAACTGAGGATTCTTTTAAACTTTTTGAATTGTGAAATGTAAGTGCATGGAAAAGTAGATAAAACATGTATAGTTTGATATGTAATGATGAAATGCCCATGAAACCTTCTTTCAGGTCAAGTGGAAACATTGCCAACATTCCCACAGTCACAACCCCCAACCCCGCTAAGGAAAACTACTTACTGTATTGGGTTTTGTAGGGACAAAACTTCTCTTTATAGTTTTATCACATAGATATGCATCCCTAAATAGCAGGGTTTGGTTTTGCTTGTTTTTGAACTTCAATGCCATTGTACTGTATGTACTGTCTTGGTTCTTTCATTCAGTACTCAGCATTTTATTTGTGAGACTCATCCAAGTTGGATGCAGCTGAGGTTCATTTTCAATTCCCTCCTAAGGATAGTTTACTTGTTAGGGGTTTAAAAAAAAAAACTATTATGTATTTTGTCATGATTTCTGGTGAACAAATACCACTACTGCAATCAAGAAAGACGAGTTTAAAAATACAGGACTTGGTGTTTCAGCTCCTGTATTTGACCATAGCTCTTTCATTAGACATTCATTGTTCTTATTTTGTTGATCAGATTTTCCAAACCCCAACTGAAAAACAGGACCACACCAGAAAATCCGGTGCATGTGACAGCTAGAGATATGTGTAGTGTTTAATAAATGTGGAGTAACAGCCGCCATTATTTGAGTTCTAATTACATGTGTTACATTCTGAGTACAGGTGACCCTTGATCAGCTCAACAGTTAGGGACGCCTACCAACCTCACAAGTCAAAAATCCACATGTAACCTAGTCAGCCCTCCCTATCCTCTTACTCCACATCTTCAGATTCAACCAACTGTGGATAGTGTAGTACTGTAGCATTTACTCTTGAAAAAATCCGCATACAAGTGGACCCACGCGGTTCACACTCATGCTGTTCGAGCGTGAACTGTGCATTACCCTGTTTTCATCCTCACAGAAAGCCTGCAAGGCAGTGCCGTCAGCCCACGCGAGGAAGGAGGGTACTGTCTCTTTTGGCTGCTGAGTGCTTCTCCCCTCTGTGCCCCCTGAACCCATCCTTGCTTCTCTTCCAGACCCCATGCCACAGCTGGATGTGACTGAGGCCAACAAGGAGTTCATGGAGCAGAGCGAGGAGCTGTACGACGCACTGATGGACTGCCACTGGCAGCCCCTGGACACAGTGTCTTCAGAGATCCCCGCCGTGATGTAGCCAGGACAAGGCACAAGCCAGAGTGGGCTTTGTGAGGGAGCTAAGAGACTCCTGTTTTAAAAAAAGATTACTTCAAGAACTTTTACCTTTTTTGAAATTTGTAAGATTTTAGTAATCAACTGTTTCCTGAAATTATGAATATTTCCTGGGATACTGCTGCCTTCATTTGAGCCATTTGAGTTTGAAAATGAAGGGACCAGTTGTTAGAAGAGGGATGAATGAGGTTCCAGTTTATCTTTGAACAATAATCATTTACCCAGGTGGGGTTGTCTACACTCCTGGAGATTAAGGATTAACCACCAAAGTTAAGTTACTAAAACCAACTTCTTAGGTGACAGGCACATTACTCCTTAAGGTTCTCTTGAGGTCAGAGTGCGTGGACTCCCTGCAGGAATGGTGCCAAATGGTGGGCAATTATCTGCTTTCAGGTATTCCCTTCCCCCAACAAACTTGCTTCCAGTCTGGTGGCTAGGCAGAGTTCATTATTCAGACTGGGGAGGAAGTGGCCCATTGAGAGACATGTTGGGGCCAGCTTAATCTAGACCAAAAGTCCTGGATTGTTTTAGGTAACGCCTGTACCATCTGTGCCAAGCCCACCTGTTAGTAGATATTAATCCATTTATTATATATAGGAACCGGTAATTCAGAAATATAACCTGACCATGAGGTCAACCATCACCAAACCGTATCTTGATGCAAGCCTTACACATCTCTATTTATTTTCCAAATAAATTAGGAGATCCCATTTAACTTACCACAAGGACCCTCCTGAAAAGCCTTACCTATAGCTTCGTGCTAGGAAACTGGGAGGGTGGGGAGCAGCGGAGTATACTGCCCCAGGACATTAAGTACCAGTCCTGCCCTCAGCCTGAATTCTCACTTAGCAAGAGTAATACAATTGCAATTATAGAACTGATCGTTTTGTTCCTTTCTGAGATCAACCTTTTCTTCAGAAATTGAGACTATAATTCATTCTGAGTCTTACAGAGTATTTAAATAGGGAATAACCAACAATCTGAGGGACATCAAGAAAACTGACACAAACATCCAGGAACCTTTTATTGGTCACTTGTATGCCAGGTACCAGCATCAGAAAGAAAAAAAGGTGTTTCCCCCCTCAAAGAGCCCCTTGTCTCTTCATTTGCCTCTTCCTGTAGTGTTTCTCTCCTGAAAAAGAAGTGTACGCCAGTGTGTTAATAATGCCCCAATTAATCAATGCCACCCAGGTTTTCCTAAGGGCTGGTCTCAGTCCCATATCCGCATTTATCATCCAGAGATGTCCACTCAGATTAGGTTTCATCCTGGACCAGTCACAGCCTGAAAAAATACCTTGAGCTAGAATAGAACCACTCTCCCAGGAGAGGGGTGGGTAAGACTCCAAGATTACCAAAACCAATGAGCATGAGCTCAAGCCATTATCGCATTCACAGTAGTCAGCCCTTGCTGTTAAAGACACAGGACTGTCCCTTCTGCCACATTCTACTCTGCAGGTGTGTTCTTGGCATTTAGCATAGGCAAATCCAGCAGACCAAGTCACACTGTAAACATTTATTTTTTGTCCTACGGTTATGAAGAGCCAACAAATACAGCACACAAGGCCAGATGTAAATGATATATTAAAAAGAAGACTTTTACACACAGACCTGAGTAGCCTTATTATCTACTGGCTACACTGCTTAGGGTGATAACAGTGAAATACTAATGGAAGCTGCAAGGAAGTTGTGTGAAAGCTTCTGGCAGACATTCAACTCACCCAACTCTGTAGATCCACAATCACAGAAGAAGACAGCTTTACTAGTAACAGATCTTAGGAGGGAAAAAAAAGAACACTCGATCAGGAGTCAAGAAAGCTATGGATAAATCCCTCCCAAATACAGAAATATTAGTCAGCAATCACTATACCAGCTGCCCAGTTTCACATACAGCCTCCCTTTAAGTCTAAGATTATCCCATTTTACAGGGGAGGAAGCAACAAGTTCCAAGAGAATTCAACCTTGTTTGAAACTAGCCCACATGCTATATAAACAGACACCATGAGCACAGCTTCAGTACTACTATTCCTCCTCTTACGACCACCAAGACCAAGGTTCAGATCTGATGGGAAAGGGAACCGGAGGGTCAGGCTGTCTTCAACATCCAACTTTACCTTATTCTAAAGCATTGCTCCAGCAACAAGCTGGTCTTTTCAGATACTTCAGTATCAGGCACTGCCAGTAAAACCTGGGGGCAACCTGCAGAAAAAAAGTGTGGAAGCTCTAAACCAAAAAGTTGATCCATACACAGAGGCTGACTTTTTTAATGGAAACACATGGACTCAAGTGGAAGGCTTCCAGCCCAGGTCCTGAGGTACTATAGGAAAGGCGAGTGGCAGCTGCAGGTATTATGCTGACCTGTGCTGTCAAAGTCTCTCCAAGTTGCTCTTGCATGCAGTTGGAGATCCCATGGCCACAACAAGCCATAGCCCTTGGGAACATGCTGTACTGACCCACGAAGCTCCCAAATTACGTCCCTACAGAAAACCTACCAGGTCCTGAGGCTGCTGTGTTCCATCACTGTCATGACCGCAGTCTTCACTCACCAGAAAGGTCAACTTCAGTCATCCTGGAATCTTCAATCTGGCACAGCTAAAAGGAGAACACAATTGTCCTGAATGATCTTAATTGTTCCCTTCATTTGGTATTCAGAACTACGTTTTTTGACTAGCCTTTGGTCCTAAGTACTGATGCCATAAGCTTTTCAGGGCAATGACCCAAAGCACGACCAAGATCTGCACCACCTGCCACGGAATTTTCCCAGTACAGATATCTAACCCACCCCCATCTACCCCTCCATGCTGGTTCTTGGCCTCTGCAAGCTACTTCTCAAAAGCCTTATTCTGTTAACTCTGTATGCATAACCCCATCAGTGGAACATTTCTGCTAGCCTCTGGAAATGTGTCAACTCTAATAAAGGTCTCTGGCTATACATGAGAAATGGCAGGTACAATGGGAGCTGTCTTTTCCTGAAATGTTGCAGATCAGTTACAGCAAACAGAACAGCGACCGTCAAGGAAAACTGTCACTCTGGGCTCCTTTTTGACCACAGCAGCTATGTGGAAGCAGCTGCAGCTTCGACAAGGGCCACAGGGTAATCCAGGTCACAGGGCAGGCCCAACACTGTGTAGCCCTCAGACTCACCTAAATCCTGTGCATCAGGACTTATCACCAATTCATCTACTGGGACACTCTGGAGACTAAAAAAAGAGAACAAACATCCTATAGGTCCCAATCACCACTTTGTTTTACTATGTGCCAGTGTTTTGTCTCGTTTATCTTCACTGGACCATTTTATCATCCCCATTTTTTATAAGACTTAGACTAAGTTACTTACCGAAAGTTGTCTATCAATGGAAAAAGTGACAAACCTAGGATTCAAAATAGTATCTGAATGACTAAAGCCCGTCCTCCGGAAAACCTTGTCCTTATACCCACCATGGTGACTTCCTTAACATGTGCTGTGCAGCCAGGTAATTTAGATGAAGGCACGGAAGTCACCTGCCCAAGATCACCGAGCAGCTAGCTGTCACAGGCATATTCAAGGTCCGGCTGACCCCATCACGTGGTCTCCCCCCAAATTAAGCCACTTCAGTCCCAGAACTGCCGTGCTCCCGGCGGCCTGCCCGCGTTACTCACCCGTGACACCGGAGCACAAGGCCCTCCGAGCCGAGGCGGGAGCAGGGCGCGGCCCTCACAGGTTCCGGCTCCTTTCACTGCGCATGCGGCCAATGTGGCCTTCCGGACCTTGATCCAACCAGGTCGGCAGGCCAGGGTCCTCCGTGCTGCGCTCAACATCCCGCAACCTCGGGAAGCAGCTCCGGCGAGTGAGGCGGCGGTGGCGCCGAGGCTAAGGCCGGGTACGGCGGAGGATGGGCGTAAACCTTAACAGAAAACGCAAACAGCCAAGAGAACAAGGACGCGGTAACCGGAAAAAAGGGTAGCTGCGCGCCGAGAAGAGGTTTATATAGGTCCCGCCCTTCGCGGCCGCGCCTGACAGTTGGAGCTGCGTGCCGCGCAGACTGCTGGGAATTGTAGTTCTTTCGCCACCAGCGCGGAACGCGTGTCTGGCTCCAGCCCCAAGCGCGTGCGGGGCGAGACCCTTTTCACCCAGATGGAGAAGCCTTGTGGTTTCTTCCGGACCGGAAGAGGTTCCTCCGCCTTCCTTCAGCATTCAGTGAATGTCCAATACCGGGCACTGGGCTCACAGATACCGGTGTGCCATCTGGAGTTCATTCCGGGGAAGACTTTCAACATCGAGAAGTCAACCGTTAACCCTGTGAGCTGAGAAAGGGCTGCGTTCAGACCGCCGTGGGCACGTGGAGGAGCAGCGACTGAGTGATTTCGGGGAGGAGCTCTGTGAGGTCTTCTCGGAGAGGGATCTTGGGGAGGGCTTCCTTCCCAAAAGGAAGAGGCGATTGATTACAGTACTCATGAGATGAATGCATTATTTATTCAAGCCTCATCTCTTCCGCTGATAGATAAAAAATTTTATTGAGTGCTTGCTAAGTACACTGTGCTCCATTATCTCAGCTAGTTTTCATTAACCCTGTGTGTGGGTATTATAATTATGCCTTTTTCACACATAAGGAAACTGAGGAATGGATCACACAGCTAGCAAGTGAGGTAAGGACTGGAATGCGGAAGTCCACCTCAAACAGCACACTCATAATCACTGTGCCATGTGCACGTTTTGTCCATAGAATGAATAAGCGTCAATATAAAAACGTAGTAATTGTCAAGAATTAAGCACCTATTCTGTGCTTAATCTATTCATCAGTTTTCATCCTTACATACACTTTAAAACGTTTTTATCCTTACTTACACTTTAAGAAGTGTTACTATTATTCCCATTTTGTGGAGAAGGCGACAGACTGTATGAGGGTTAAGAAACTTTCTGATGACTTCGAGATGTGTTTCCGCTTTCCTTCTGAGCTCCAGACTTGATATCCTGCTGCTTCCGTGACATCTACACTTGGATGGCTATTTGTTAATAGGCTTCTCAGAACACAGTCTTTCCTCCTCTAGACCTGCTTTTCCCCATCTCAGTAAGTCCTTAGGGTGACCCAAGACCCCTCTTCTTCTAATATCCCACTTCCAATGCATCAGCAAATCCTGTGTTCACCTTTAAGATGCCTCAAGAATCTATTTCTGAAAAAAAAAAAAAAAGAATCTATTTCTGGACTTCCCTGGGGGTCCAGTGGTTAAAAATCCGCCTGCCAATGCAGGGGACACCGGTTTGGGAGGATCCCACATGCCGCGGAGCAACTAAGCCCGTGAGTCACAACTACTGAGCCCGCGTGCCACAACTACTGAAGGCCGCGCACCTAGAGCCCGAGCTCCGAAACAAGTGAAGCCACTGAGATGAGAAGCCCGCGCACTGCGATGAAGAGTAGCCCCTGCTCACTGCAACTAGAGAAAGCTTGCGCACAGCAACGAAGACCCAACCCAGCCATAAATAAATAAATGGGAAAAAAATGAAACTGTAAGTCTCTAAAATAATGAGACTAAGGCTCATTTAGCTCTTATATTTAGATCTATGATACATTTTGAGTTAATTTTTGTGTATCATGTGAGGTAGGAATCAAGGTTTGGTTTTTTATTTATTGTGTATTGCCTATCCAATTGTTCCACCTTCAATTTTGTAAAAGATCATCTTTTTCCATCTAATCTAATTGCTTTGGCATCTTTGTTAAAAATCAGTTGACCGTGGGCTTCCCTGGTGGCGCAGTGGTTGAGGGTCCGCCTGCCGATGCGGGGGACATGGGTTCATGCCCCGGTCCGGGAAGATCCCGCATTTGGAATAAAAGTTGAAGTCCCCATGATTGGCCTCTGAGGCCACAGGTGGTTGCTGTCACTGCTCACCACTTGCTCCCCATTCATTCAGCTCCCTCTCTCTGGCCTTTGTGCTCTTGGCGCATCCCTTGCCTGGCCCAACCTCAGGGCCTTCACTCTTGCTGTTCTTCCTGCCTGGAACTGTCCTCGCTGTGTATCACAGACAACCACGCTGCTTGCTCCCTCTCTTCCCCTGTTTTTCTGTTCAAATGTCACCTCCTCGGACCACCCTATTTTTTTTTTTTTGAAGATTTTTTTTTTTTTTTGATGTGGACCATTTTTAAAGTCTTGATTGAACTGGTTACAGTATTGCCTCTGTTTTATGATTTGGGGTTTTTTTTCGCTGCAAGGACTGTGGGATCTTATCTCCCCAACCAGGGATCAAACCTGCGCCCCCTACATTGGAAGGCAAAATCTTAACCACTGGACCACCAGGGAAATCCCCGGACCACCCTATTTTGATATAGCACCCTGCCACCCTTCAAGCTATGGCTTGTTACTTATAACACTTATTGCTCCCTGTCATCACATTTTATATGAGTTTATTTTCTGTCTTTCCCATTACAAGTGAGCTCTTCAAGAAAAGGAATTGTGTCTTTCTTTCCCACGGCTGTATAAGTGCCAAGTATGTAAAAGATGGCCAGCATTTATTGAAATAATTACTAAGTGAATAAATTAATGAATGAATAAAACTTGGCCAAGGCCACATAGCTAGTAAGCATCATTTGGAACTAAAACTAAGATCTGTCTAATGCACATGTGCGCCTGCTACGATACACAGTAACCCCAGAACTATCCTGTGAGGTGGGTGCCATGATTTGCCTCACTTAGCAGAAGGGGAAGCAGGGTTGGAGAAGGGAAATGACTTGCCCCCCGCGTCACATAGGGAGTCCATGGCAAAGTCAGCTGACATCTGGATTCCAGCACCAGGTGCAGTCAGGGACAGGCACATGACCCCAACCCGCAGCAGGAACGTCTAGGAGAGGAAGTTCAAGGAGTCCGATGCTGACGGTGCACTCTGCCCACATGCTGACTGCAAAGGCTTCTGGGACGTCTGGGTTCAAACTGCCTTTCAAGCTGTTTCATGCCTCTGCCTTTGCCCAGCTGCCCCAGCATGGAGTGCGCTTCCTCCCTGACCTCCCCGGCTCCCACTTGTTCTTGGAGACCCAACTTCAGCTTCACCTTCTCCAAGAGGTCTTCTCTGACCCCGTAGCTCCCTCAGTCCAGCTCTGTTGTGGTGTTTGAATGAATAAATGTGTGAATGAATGAACGAATAGCATTTATCCACTTTTATTCATTCATTCATTCAACCATAAATATTTACCAAGTTCTACTTTGTGCCAAGCACTGAGGATACAGCCACTGGTCCTTGTTCTCAAGAGGCCTGAGCCTAGAAGGGAGACAGTGGACAAAAGGGCCTGTGACCTCACTGGCCAGTGAAGTAGGGGTTAGTTACCCTTTGACGAGCAGAAGGGGAGCGTTCCTGGCAGAGGGCTGAGAAGAGGCAAGATGTTCAGCATGGCTGGAGCACTAGTGGTGGGTAAAGAAAGGCGG